>NC_092499.1:54590000-54943750 GCF_047511675.1 Marmota flaviventris | reverse complement strand
ACATTCACGCCACTTTTCATTTAAAAACACTAATTAGATTAAAATACTCCCTCTTATGAAGAAATCTGGGAGGGAATCTGGAGGGCTTGGTCATAAATTTTGACAAACAGCTAACATGAGCTACGGGGAGGAGATTTAATTTTTTTTAATCAATGCATTTCTTCTTACTCTTTTAATCCAAGAAGTGAATTTCATGTGAAGTTTCCCTATGCTACAAGGAACAAAGAATATATTGGCTTCGGGAGGCCTGTGAGTGAAACAGAAAGAGAATAAAACTATTGTCTTCTTGAACCAAGCTGAAAAGACAAAGTATGAAAATACGACACATATATTATAAATACAATGCATATAATGTATATATACATACAATGTGTGTACACATACACACACATTAATCCACGTACTAATCATACTGGCTGAGCCTTTTACTCTTCTCATCTACTGAAACTTTTCTACTTGGAAGGATTAAGGCAAATGTAGTTAAGAAAACTTATAAAAGGCAAAGTCTTGTTCCTTTGAGCTGGGAAGATAGTAAGTTCTGCATTGGAGTAAAATCCAAAAGAGAGTGTATACAGGGAATATATGATATATACTATAATTTTTAAATGTGCCTTCACAAGTTGGACTAAATTATAATTTCTGATGCCACCATAGCACAGAAGAATATATGTTGTTATCAAAGGTGAGTATGCATATATCTAGAAGGAAGAGTCTCCCACCCACATGAAAGAGGAGGAAGATATTTTATTATTTTTATTTATTTTTGTATGGTTTAAGGTGATAGTATGGTTTGTATTTTAAATGTCACACAAAAAGCATGAATGTTTAAGCCTTGATCTCCAATGCAATTATGTTTAGAGGTGGGCCTTTGGAAGGTGATGGGATCATAAGGTTCAGGCATCAACAATAGATAATCTGGTTGGATGAAGTAAGTCATTGGGTGTCTATTATGTCTCTGGCCCTTCCTTACCCCACTTTCTTCTCTTTGCTTTCTGTTCTCCAGGATGTGAGTACTTTGTTCTATCACCTACTCCCTGACATGATGTTATGTCTCACCACAGCTCAGAAAAAAAAATAAGTAACCTAGTGACCCTGGGACTTAACCTCTTATGCCATGAGCCAAAATAAACCTTTCTCCTCTAAGTTTATTTTTCTCAGGTATTTTTTTTCACAGCAATAGCATGCTAACTAACACAGATGGAGAGGTGATAATGTTTCACAGTCACAATAAATTGTGAATTCCAGGACATGAGCAAAGTTTATTTACAAATATGAATCTCTTGAACAGGCCAGTGGAGAAGAATTTTAATAAAGAAAAATCCATAGGCATAATCAATTTAGTATCTTAGTACAGAACATAATATAATCAAGTAAGTTTCATAAATGATTGGTGAAGATTAAATAATTTGGAGCTTATTAAGTTAATGTTTGTCCTATCATTTGAGTCAAAGAAAAGTAAAGACATACTTTTCATATCAAACTTTGTGTACTATAAAATAACTTTCTGGTATATGAAAGAAAATAGAGTAGAATATAACAAAAAATAATGTGCACAAAATGAATTTCATGCTTCCCTAAAATTCACTTTTTGAATCCCAATCCCCATTATGAATGTGTTTGAATGTAGGACATTCAGAGATAACGATGTTTGTGCAAAATCATGAGGATGAGGCCATCAGGATATTATTAGAAGAGGAAGTGTGACTAGAGCTTTCTCAGTCTCTACCATGTCAGGACACAGGGTGGATATGTGCAATCCAAGAAGAGGTCCATCATATCAGGAATTGAATCAATTATCATCTGATCTTTGACATCCAAGTCTCCAGAACTGTGAGAAATAAAGTTGTTTTCTAAAGCCACACAGAGTGGCATTTTGTTATAGCAACCTGAGCTGAGACAGTGAAAGCCCTAGATAGTTTAACATATCCAGGTAAATTTTCATAAGGAGCTGACAGGCCCAAAGCCTATAATTCAAAATGAAATCTAAAACTAAACAAAAAAAGGAGGAAAAATGCTTTTGAGAATAACATCTGTCAAGCACTTGTAAGTTATTTAATGTAGCTGAATTCTAAGATATAAGAGTCAAATTCTGAGTTATGAACTAAAATGAGTGAAATAGAGTGTAGACATTCATGAAGAGTATAGAGTTTGGAGACTTTGGTAGCAAAGCAGTGCCATTGGATTACAGGTGTAGGTAAATACCAGCTCTGTACTTTGTGATGATTGTTCTGACATTGGTATTGCAGTTTGGTCAGAAATAGTGAGATGGGTTAAAAGAAGACCAATTAGACTATGTCATTTTCTAGGAAACTAATGATGATCGAATTGATGAAATTTTAATTTTGGGAAAAAGAATCAGTTTATAGAAAATCATTATAATTTTTCATCTATAATTCTGTGATTAAGCCATTGCTCCAAGGTAAACTTAAATATACTCTCCTCCACACGGATTTGTGATGTTGGCAGCTAGAACTTTGGTTTGTATTTCTGCTTTGCCAAGTGTCACCTGGATAAATTGTTCTAAAATGGAGTCTTAAAAGGTGATAGTGGCAGTTAGTTTTAGTTTTGATAGGTTTCCATTTCCCTATTGTTTACTAGTACTTGAAGAAGTAACCCCACAACTTCTTCAGGACATGAGAACTAGAAATGCAGCCCTTGTTACCTAGAGGTCTGTGTCCAGATCCACAAAAGGGCTCCTCCCACCTCCCAAATCCTAGTAATCCTCAAATTTCCCATAGTTCCCTTAACTTAGATGAAAACTCCTCTCTTTTATTTTTATTTTTAAATTAGTTTTAATTAGTTATACATGACAGTAAAATGTACTACAATATATCATACATAAATGGAGTATAATTTCTCATTTTTCTGGTTGTACATGATGTAGACCCACATGGTCATGTAATTATATATGTACATAGGATAATAATGTCTGATTCATCCTACTATCCTTTCTATCCCATATCCCCTTACTTCCTTTCACTCCCTTCTACCTAAAGTATCTCTATTCTTCCTCCATAGCCCTTCCCATACTTATTGTGAATTAGCATCTGCATATCAGAGAAAATATTCAGCCTTTGTTTTTTTGTGGTTTTTTTTTTTTTTTTTTTTTTTTTGGAATTGGCTTATTTTGGTTAGCATGAAATTCTCCAACTCTACCCATTTACCTATATAAATGTCATATTTTCATTTTTAAGGCTAATATTCCATTGTGAATATATACCACATTTATTTATTCATTCATTGTTCAAGGGTGCACATAGGTTGTTTCCATAGTTTAGTTATTTTGAGCTGAGCTGCTATAAACATTGATGTGGCTGTGTCAATGTAGTATGCCAATTTTCGTCCTTTGGGTATAAACTGAGGAGTGGGATAACTGGGTCAAATAGTGCTTCTATTCCAAGTTTTCTGAGGAATGTCCAGACCACTTTCCACAGTAGTTGTTTCAGTTTGCAGTCCCACCAGCAGTGTATGAGTGTACCTTTTCCCCTACATCCTCTGCAAAATTCATCATTGCTTATATTCTTGATAATTGCTATTATAATTCTTGATAATTGCCATTATGACTGAAGTAAGATGAAATCTTAGAATAGTTTTGATTTCCATTTCTCTAATTGCTAGAGAGGTTGTACATTTTTTCATATATTTGTTGATTGATTATATTTTCTCTTCTGTGAAGTGTCTGTTCAGCTCCTTAGCTTATTTATTGATTAGGTTATTTGTTTACTTGGTTTTAAGTTTTTTGAGTTCTATATATTTCCTGGCGATTAATGTTCTATCAGAGATACATGTGGTAAAGATTTTCTCCCATTCTGTAGGCTCTCTCATCATGTTATCTAATGTTTCCTCTACTGAGAAGAAGTGTCTTAATTTTATACCATCCCATTTATTGATTTTTTATTTTAATTTTTTCACTTTAGGAGTGTTGTTAAGGAAGTCAGATCCTAGGCTGACATGGTGAAGATTTGGGCCTACTTTTTCTATAAGACCTTCAAAGAAGAGTTAATACCAATACTCCTCAAAGTATCCCATTAAATAGAAAAGGAGTAAACCCTACCAAACTCATTCTATGAAGCTACTATCACCCTGATACCAAAACTAGACAAAGACATATCAAAGAAAGAAAAATTCAGATCAATCTCCCTGATGAACATAGATGCAAAAATTCTCAATAAAATTCTGGCAAATCTCATAAAAAAACATTAAAAAGATAGTCATCATGATCAAGTGAGGTATATTCCAGGGATAAAAATTTGGTTCAACATATGGAAATCAATAAATGCAATTCATCACATTAATATACATAAAAAGAAGAATCATATGGTCATCTCAATTGATGCAGCAGAAGTACTTGACAAAACACAGAATGCCTTTATGTTCAAAACACTAGAAAAACTAGGGACAGTAGCAACATACCTCAACATTGTAAAATGTATCTATGGTAAACCCAAGCTAAACATCATTCTAAATGGAGAAATATTGAAATAATTCCCTCTAAAAACTGAAATAAGATAAGGATGTTCTCTTATACCACTTCTATTCAATATCATTCTTGAAACTCTAGCCATAGCAATTAGACAGAAGAAATGAATTAAAGTAATACAAATAGGAAAAGAATAACTCATAATATCACTATTTTTCAATGGCATGATTCTATATTTAGAAGATTCAAACAATTCCACCAGAAAACTTCTAGAACTAATAAGTTCAGTAAAACAGCAGAATACAAAAATCAACAACCATTAATCAGACACATTCATATACATCAGTGATGAACCTATTGAAAGAGAAATTAGAAAAAACTACCCCATTCACAATAGCCTCAATAAAATAAAATAAAAAAACCTTGGGAATCAATCTAACAAAGGAGTTGAAAGACCTCTACAATGAAAGTACAGAATACTAAGAAAAGAAATAGAAGACCTTAGAAGATGGAGAGACTTCCCATGCTCTTGGATAGGCAGAATTAAAAGCATTATACAGACTTAATGCAATTCCTATTAAAATCTCAATGTATTCTTCATCAAACTAGAAAAAGCAATCATGAAATTCATTTGGAAACATAAGAGAACCAGAATATCTAAAGCAATCCTTAACAAGAAGAATGAAGTAGGAGCCTTACAATACTAGAAGTTAAACTATATTACAGAATTAGAGTAACAAAACCAGCATGGTATCAGCACCAAAACAGACACATAGACCAAAGTAGAATAGAAGACACAGAGACAAACCCAAACCCACCTAAATACACTTATCTCATACTAGACAAAGTCACAAAAATATTCACTAGAGAAAAAAAGACAGTATTTAACAAATGGTGCTGAAAAATTGGAAATCTACATGTAACAAAATTAAAATTAAACCTCTATCCCTCACCCTGCATCAAACTCAACTCCAAGTGGTTAAAAGACTTTGGCATTTGAACAGAAACCCTCTACCTAATAGACAAAAGCTCTCTAAAGTTAGTATTTCAGTTTTTGCCTATTTTGAAAACATTTAAAGCTGACTCTTTTTATTACAATTTTTTTTCTATTAAAATAGCTAGCATATGTATATTTTCCTTCTCACAGAATCATGACTGGTACAGCTCCTATTAAAAAATAGAAGTGAAAATTCACTCTCAATGATAATTATATTCCTTAAAATTGCAACATAAACCACTGTAACTCATGGTCTAAAGCTAAATGATATCTGATGATTCTTTATGTCATTTTAATTCATATACTAATAGTAGTAGTACCAGGGATTAAACCCAGGTGCATTTAATCCCTGAGCCACATCCCCATACCTTTTTATTTTTTGTTTTGATACAGGGTTTCACTAAATTGCTTAGGGCCTCACTAAGGTGCTCTGCTGGCTTTAAACCTACAACCCTCCTACCTCAAACTCCTCTCCTAAGCAGCTGGGATTAAAGGCAAGCACCAATGAACGTGGCTTATTGATATTTTAAATAGGAATATTTATTATTATTTTTGAAAATCCATTAAATTTTTAACTATTTAATGAGCTATATGGTAGACTATGTGATTTAAAGTTTGAGATTTAGAAAATATGTTTCACTGTTTTGCATCAAAAGAAGAGTTGCATCCAAGTTCCTGAAACAATATGTATGCCATTACAATTCCAAAACATACCAATTCTCTCAACAGAGCACTATGGTTTCAATAAGCATCCCTCAAGAGTTTCTGCTTTAAAGCCTTGGTCCCCAGGGTGATGTTATTGGGAAGTCATGGAAACTTTAGGACGTGCGGCCTACTGGGGCAGATTTAGTTCAGAAGGGTCAAATCCTAAAGAGGATTGTGGGACCCTGACTTCATCCTCTGCTTTTGCTTCCTCGCCACGAAACTCCATCATTGTCAATTGGCATCCCCACAGAGCCCTAGTATGCCTGTGCATGGATTGGAACCTCTAAAACCTTGAACTGAAATATGACTTTTCTGTTCATCAGGTCATTATCTCATGTATTTTGTTAGTTAAGAAAAGATAACACAAATAGTCAGTAGGAAACCCTCAGCTTCGTATCTGCTTGACTCCCTCTGAGCCATTTACCAAATTTTATATAAAAAGAATCTTATGATAAGAATCCAAAGACATTATGAGAAAATAAGTCAGGGCTCTAGAATAAGAAATCAACATTTCCTTAGTCATGTATAACACAGAGTAATATGTGTGTTTAAGGATTAGTTTTCCAAACTGAAAAGATATTACCAGTCAAAGCTTATGGAACTAGCATATGAATAGATTGTATCTATTTCGTTATTTGGACATATTTTTGGTTGTTTATACTCAATAAAATATGATGTAAAAATTTTTAAATAAAGCAAAATGTCTGAATACTGTGGGAGAATGTTTAGGTTGGCACATGGAAGGAGCCCAAATATGCCTCAGATGAATAATGTTTTTAAGGAATTTTGAGGGTATAAAATATTTTTCTTTAAGGCTTGTTTGTGATTATCTAAATTTAAATTTGGGAATGGAAAGGTGTTAAAACTTATTTGAGTATACATATGGCATTTTTTCTGTACAGCTGGTTTCCTTAATATAGAGGAACCAAGGTCAATTTTTTTTGTTGTTTATCATTCTTTTAGCAAGTATATTTTGGTTCAGTGTGTGTCATGAATCAAAAACAATGTTATACTGGTCAAAGATGACCCAGACATAAAAGTGATATTTTTAAAAAACTTTGTTAAACTGATATATTCAAAAGATATAAAATAGCTGAGATAAAACATTTAGATCACCTTTCTTCCTCTGCTTTTTAAAATCAAATAAGGTAAGAGGAGAAATTCTCCTTCTGACCCAGCTTATCCAGGAAGAACTATGGAATGTGTTAGTTTAGAAGGACAAAGATAATAGAATTTGAGCTGATGGGCTGTTACTACAATGTCTGAGTCTCATTTCAGAATTCAATTGCTGCAGTGATATCAAATCTACTCTATTAAACTGGTAATTCTGAGCTCTAACCTCACTCCTACAACTTTCTCAGGATGAGAGATATGGAGTAATTTCCACCTGTGTTCCAGATGAAGACTTAAATGTAGTACTGTAGGTTTTCCATTCTGAGAAATATACATGCAGAGAATTTTCTATTTTCAGGATAGAATTAGAAGGGTGTTGCCCTGGAAGTGGGTCAGGATCCTCACTTCTTAAGTGCTATGTGTTAGATACTGCTTAACTGTTTATCCACAGGAAGTTTGAAAAGTCTGCCTATAAATTATTGAAATTAGCCTAAATAATTCATTTTGAACACCTGGGATTCCCATGCCCCAATTTTATTTGTTAAATGAGAATAAATTCATGAGATTAAAGTTCATATCAGGTTTTGCTTGAGAGTGCATTTCTGAGATTTAATGGTACTTGATAAATATTCTCTGAGCTTTGTTGAAATCTCCTCTTGCAAAAGAGTGACTTACATGATCCACTAAAGAACTGAAAAAAAAAAACCCTCCCAGATCTTTAATGAAATTCTATAATAATCTTTGAGAAACATTGGTTGAATTTGTGTTATAATTTTATTTTGGGAAATTCAGAGATAAACTTGGTATTTCATTTCCATACAATTCATATAGTTTTAATTTACCTAATGTTGTACATTTTGATTGAACTGAAATCTAAATATAAATATTTCTGATTCCAGCAACGCATGTAGTGTGTATCGTAACTTCTAGCTTAATACCTAACTGGAGAAGCTTAAGGTCATGTTATGTATGGGAGCAGTGGTACAAGGGAGAAGAAATATATGCAGAAAAAAACAAATAAAGAGAACCAAAAATAGAAAACCCAATACTGAATAGATATTTCCTGAAAGTTTTTTTTTATGTATTTCAAAAATTGAGTTATATATTTGTATGAAAGTTTTTTTTTTTTTCTGGGCTGGGGTTGTAGCTTACTGGTGGGGTACTTGTCTATCATCTGTGAGGCACTGAGTTTGATCCTCAGCACCACATAAAAATAAATAAATAAAACAGAAAGATTTAATTTAAAAAATTTTTTGTTCTTTTTATAGTAGATCCTTTGTCTGATTTACAATCAATAATTCCAGGAAATGATTAAGAGAAAATCTGCTGATTGTCCATTTGTAATCATATCACAATTGTGAAGATTAAATGGACAATGGGTGGAGGCCAGTCTACATCAGAGTTCTGCTCTGACCAAAAAAAAAAAAAAAAAAAAACTTGCATGAAATAATTGTTGCAGTTCTTTGGAATTTGGGCAGCATTATGCCAAGGAATGATTTTACCACTCTTTAATGTATTTATTCTGTACTCAGCTTAAATATATTGAGATTCACATTCTTAGATTTTAAGGAATTATAAAACTACAGCTTGGTAATGAGTTTAGTGTTGAAACAATAATAGACAAAAATTATAAAGTAAAAAAAAAGTTTAGAAAAATACCCACAAATGCAAGGACCCTTGATTTTTGACAAGTGTGGTGGCACTTCAGGGGACTGAGAAAGGCCACACATTGCAATAAAACCTACTGGGACCAATAGATGTGCAAATGGACAATGTGTAACATTATCATGCATCATCCCTTGCATAAAGGTCAAGTGTAAATAGACTGTCAATTCAAATGAGAAAATAAAACATAGAAGAAAATTTTCTTGATTGAGTTATGCAAGGTTTCTGTTGCTTTTGTTTTTTAATTTGGACACAAGGCAGGAAGTTCTAATCATTAAGAAAATGATTGACAATTTGGGCTACATTAATGTTATAAAATTTTTTAATTAAACTAAAAAAAAAATTTCCAACAGTGTAAAAAGGCAAGTCAGTATGGTGACAAATCACTTAACTTTTATTCAAAGTTAAGTGATTACAAAATCGTAGTTAAATTTTAGTCACGTTTACCTCCCTAAAGAATCTTAGACCCACTGGCTCATAAGCAACTCATATCAGAGTTGTTTGAAGTCAGACTTCCTAGCATCCATAATGTGAAAACTGAAAGTGTCTAACTAAACAAATAATGTTACAGAGGATATTGCATTTAGAATCTCACCTCATTTTTTAACATGCTTTTTCTTTGCTATAGCACATGTACTTTTGCTCAGAGAAGCCTCCTGAATTCACACATAAATTACACTGTTCTCCCTTCTCAGATGATGATAAATTTCACTTTAGAATCATATTAAGACATCTTCATAACTTAACATTGAATATTATAAGTAACTCCTGAAATAAATATGAGGAGACAAAATGAGCAAAAGATTATATACAATTAGCCAATAAAAAGTGAAAATATCATACAACTTCTGTAAGATTAAAATCACAATGTCAGGTAATTACATATCCTTTGGAATGGATCTAATGAAAAAGAATGAATTAGCTGAGTTAGGCAGGATGTAGAACAATGGCAGTTCTTGCTGTAGAGAAAAGATAAAACTGAAAAAACTGATGGCAACACTAAAGTCGAACAAATGTGTCATGACACCCAGCTCTTGCCTTCTGGAGTTATAACCACCAGAAATAAGTATATACTTGCACCAGAGAGAAGGATGATAACATTGAGAAAAAAATTTCATATTAGATCACATTGGAAGTGATTTGAAAAAAACAATGTACAAATAAATATACTGTAATATACTCACTAAAAATAATAATGTATAAAAATAAAAATGAATGATCTGTTGATACTGAAAACAAATTGTAAGGAGAATATCACCAACATAAAGTTAACAACAAATACAGAACCAAAAAGTATGTCTTCATTCTATTCATACCAAGTTAAAAACCAAATGAAAAGCTTGCAGTTTTGGGGGATAGAGTTGAAAATTATGGTAATCTTTAGGGAGGTGTAATAACAACAGAAGGTGAGGGAGATATTTTTAGTGATCATACTGTTCTGTTTCTCATTTTGATGTGTAGTTACACAGGATTCTCAAACTTTAAAGAAACCACCTATTTTTTTTCTTTTTTTCCTATGCTTATGAAGTCACATCTTTCTTGATGTGTATGGAAACTCAATTAAAATTTCTTTCAAAAAAGAGGGAAGATTCTAGGAATGTGGCATGAATTTTTCTTTCTTTTTTCTTTTTTTTATTGGTTGTTCAAAACATTACAAAGCTCTTGACATATCATATTTCATACATTACATTCAAGTTGGTTATGAACTCCCAATTTTACCCCAAATACAAATTGCAGAATCACATCGGTTACACATCCACATTTTTACATAATGCCCTTTCCTCTTTAGGATAATGCACCAATAAAGAACATGTTACTTTTGTCTGTATGGTCCCCTTAAAATGCAAATTCTGAAGTAATCTGGATGAAATGAACTTCTAACAAGCTGTTTTTGGAGACAGGATATTCAATTACCAAAGCAAGCATAGCTGATAAAAAGCTATGAATTTTTAGAAAAATCGTTGTTGAATGCCATACATAGTTTAAATAAATTTTATCATTGTTCTTCATTTGAAACGATTAAAAGAGTGAGGTACCCATTGTTTGTTGCCAGTGAGTCTTGGCAGAGCTTCCACAGTTTTCAAAATTTTTAACAAGTCAAGGTTAATTGCAGTATGAAGTTATCCCAGTCATTACAAATGGAAGGATCTACCTATTTGCAGGTGGAAGAACCTTGGAAGAGAGAGTACTTTGAAAAATTTAAAAAGTAAAATTTTAATTGAATTACCATACTCTTAGAGAAACATGTGAAATCATAAGTATAGAAATCAGTGAATTCTTTAAAGTTTTGGATTCCTGTGTAATGACAAATTAAAATGTGAAATAGAACATTACTCTACCTCCTGACCCTGATATCTCAGCAAATCAACACAATCTAAATTGGCAATTCAACAACCTCAACCTAAAAACCCATGTTTAAATCAGAAAAGCAGAAAAGGCCAAAGAAAATTTGACAAATAACTTTCAGGAGTTATAATGACTGGAACAGAAAATTTTTGTGAACTATTAATATTATCAAAACAACACAATTTTCATAATTGAGATTAGTACAGAACAAGAGAATGGTTACCTATGGTTAAATCCTGGAAGACCAATTGGAGCATTTATGTACACAAAATTTATAAAACAATGCGTGGGAAAAGGACTGACAATAGAAGACATTTGGAAGATAAAACATTCTGATATTTGTTAGGATGGTAAGGGGAATTTTACTCAGAACAATCACAGTCGCATAGCCATCAAAACTTTTGCAGGAGGGAAAAGAAATTAGACTTAGCCCCGAATGCATTGTGGCAAAGTGTGTATTTATTGCCAATAAGCACAATAAGAAGGTAAAGGGGTGAAAAACTCAAAGAGGAGACATTCAAGGTAAGGGGATCCAGATTCTTGGTGACAGCAGGCTAGCATCATGAGTTATAAAGGGTGGTTGTTTGGGCTGGGGTTGTGGCTCAGTGGTATAGAGCACTTGCCAAGCATGTGTGAGGCATTGGGTTTGGTTCTCAGCACCACATATGAATAAATCAATAAAATAAAGAGAGAGAGAGAGAGAGAGAGAGAGAGAGAGAGAGAGAGAGAGAGAGAGATCAAGAATGATCAGGTAGCAAGGGTGTGGAGATTCTCCTAAACTGACTGGTCGGATTCTTGCCAGTCTGGGCTGTGTTTGCTGGTAAGGGAAGGACACTATGAGGAAGGCCCAGGTGGAAAGGAGGCTGCAGAGGAGCCTGACCCAAGTTGCATGCAGGAGTCTTTTTCACTTACAGTGCATAAGAAGAAAGAAAGGAAAAGAAGAAAGGAAAATATTGGATATGGAAAACGAAAAACCCCAAAAGAGTGAGGTCTGGAAAAAAGGAATGAAAAAGAATGTCATATATTGATACCTTTCATCTTTCTCAAGGCAAATTCCTTTCAGATGCTGGCCACAGGCAGGGAAAACGGGTGTCATCAAACCTAAAATGGTAATCTCTAGGAAACTCTAATCTCTCCCAAGATAACTTCTCTCTAGGTGCTGGCCACCGACCCCCAACCCCAAAACTTAAATTCCTGAGTGCCCTATTGACATGCTCACCAAATCACCCACAATCTATTTCAACCCAGTCCCCTCCTTTGTTAGGGGGATCATTTTCTACCAGGAAAGTGGGTCTATTCCCCTGGGTGTAGTCCTGTTCCTAAATAAAGGCTGAAATGATCCATTAAGTTTGCCTCCTACCTTGTCTCTTTGTGCTAAGAGAAAGAAAGAGAAAAATAATGAGAAAGAAAGAAAGGTGTGTGGGGGGGAGACAAGAAAAGGATGAGAAGAGAGTGAAAAGAAAACATGGAAACATGGAAAGAAAAATCAAACTGAGTAAATGAAAACGAAAATAGAATTAAATTCCACAATGTTGGAAAACAATTCTATTTCTTCAGAGTGAATATTGTAATTGAAATCGGGTAAGAACTGCAAAATGTTCTAGCCTGAAGATGGCCGCTGCGCACGGGGGTTGCTAAAGTGCTGAGCGTGGTGCTCAGAGCAGCGGCTTTAATCGAGATTTCGCACAGCGTGTAAGAACCCCTTTCACCGTTAATCTGTAGCGGACCACTTTGCCAAGCAGCAGGAAGAACAAAGAGATCGAAAAAGAGACGCTTGGCTCCCAGACGCTTTGCCGCCCAAAGCCGCAGGCGCTTGGCTCCCATCTGCTTCCTCTTTCGCTTCGCTCCGGGCAGAAAAGGTGAATGTGTAATCAGCAGTTGATTGTAAGTACCCTAGGCAAAGAAAGCTCAGTGCACCCTGCCTTTTTTTTTTTTTTGAATATTTTTTATACAGGGAGAGTTTGTGGATTGGGATCATTGGCTGGGCTGCGGTTTCTGTGCCGAAAATCCACTCCGTGGGAGCCGCCATTTGCTTTCTGCCAGCTGTCTTGATGGCTATGGCTACATTGTCCGGCAGCCGCACCTAGAGGTTGGATCTGGGCTGCGTGCCGAGCCCTGTCCTCCAAAGGCTGGACCGCAGCCTTGAGCGCCTGGGTCGCCTGTTCGCCGCTGCACCCTCGGGCAGAGCCTGCTCTGGGGTCGTTCTGCATGCCCCTGCGAGGGGACCCATGCTTCAGAGGAGGGAGCCGGAGAGCCGCGGCGGCAGCCGCTTGGGCCCTGGGGGCTGGGCACCGGTTCTTTGGCACAGCTACGGTCCCAGACGAGCGCGTTGCCCCTGAGCGTGGCCCCGGGGAAGAGGCGATGGCGGCAGGGTTTAATTTCTAGAAATCTGGACTGGAAACAGAAGCAGCAGTTTGTATAATCCCAAGAACTTGCTTATGCCAGGAAGCTGTAAGGGCAACATGAATATCATTGAGGAGATCTAACATGGCAGCGGGCGGGGAGAGATCAAGTCTCTGACCTCTTCAACTGCGAGGGCATAGGGAGCTGTAAACTGTATAAATGCTGTTTGCCCAGGATAACTAGGCAATGCTGAGCTGACGTGGATCTGGGGTGTACAGTCTGGGCCCCTCAGAACACACACACCGAGCCTGGATCGGCTGCATCCAAGCTCCGGTTCGCCTGCTTCTCGTGACTCAGCACTAACAATCCTGCTGAAATAACTGGTTGGCCCTTAGGAAGTTTCAGAGGTAAAAACCAACCAAGCCTTCTTAGGCAGTGGCCACAGGATTGAAATGGGGATTGGGAGAGACAGTCAGGACCCACCCGTTGCACTAGTCACCCGGCAAAGGGAACGAACGGTCACCATTTACATGTGATACCACCTTGGCAGAGAACTGATGTCACGGGTGGAGGAGATAACTGCATTGAAACCAGCACAACAGGGCTCCCAGGAGCAGCAGACCTGGCGTGTAGCCAGTATTGTGGTGAGCGTCACAGGTGAGTGCGGCCTGGCTTGAGGAAACACAAGAGAAGGCCCTAGGCACTCAGGATTGGAGACTCGCCCAGTCTGTGAGGAAGAGCTGCTACACAGTGATTGGTTCCCACTTAGTGAGAGGAGAAGCTTGACCCAGTGGGCACAGCTCCACCTACTGGAAGAGAAATTAATCGAACTCTATGACTGCATTTATTATTATTATTATTATTATTATTATTATTATTATTATCATTTTTTTCTTTCATTTTCAATTTTCTATTTTTGTTGTTCTTTAACTTTTTTAATGTTTCTAATTTTTTAAAATTTTTTATTATTATTATTATTTTAAATTTAATTTTCATTATTTTTATTATCATTATTATTTTTGTAAAAAAAAAAATTTTCTTTTCTTTCTTTCTTTATTTTCTAACTTTTTTGTGTGTGTTTTGTTTTTGTTTCTTTTGTCTTTTCATTTCTTTTCAATTTTCTTATCCCCCCTTCCTTGAATTCTACCTGCCTACTCTCATTCTCTTTAGTGACTTCTTCCCTTCCCTTCTAATATCTTTCCTCCCAAGCATCAAATAAATTTATAAGAGTAAACAGTAACTCAGCAGTCAAGCAGAACAAGAAGTAACATGAGCAGCATAAAAAAGCAAGGAAGAAAAGGGGTACAAACAATGAAGGACAGCCTAAATATTCAGGAGGACCTAGAGTCAGCAGAAAAATGGTCATATAAAGAACTCAAGGAACACCTTAGACAGATGGAATGGAACCTTAAAGAGGATACGAGACAGCAAATCCAGTGAAAGAACACTTTGAAAATCAATTACATAAACAGATAAAAGAAGAAGTTAAGCATCTTTATGAGGAGATAGAGATTATAAAAAAAATCAAACAATAATTCTAGAAATGAAGGAAACGATAAACCAAATTAAAAACTCAATTGAGAGTATCATTAACAGAGTGGAGCAAGTAGAAGCCAGAACGTCAGATAATGAAGGCAAAATATATCATCTTGAAAAGAGCCTAGCCAACTCAGAAAGGCTGGTTAAAAATCACGAGAAAAACATCCAAGAGATATGGGATAACATAAAAAAACCAAACCTACCAGTCATCGGGATAGAAGAAGGTACAGAGATTCAAACCAAGGGAATGAGTAGCCTGCTGAATGAAATAATTACAGAAAACTTTCCAGAAATAAAAAAGGGAACGGATATACAAATTTTAGATGCATACAGGACACCGAGCACACAAAATCACAGTAGACCAATGCCAAGACACATTGTTATGAAGATATCCAATATACAGAACAAAGAGAAAATATTAAAAGCTACAAGAGAAAGGAGGCAGATTACATTCAGGGGTAAACCAATAAGGTTAACAACGGATTTTTCATCACAGACGCTGAAAGCGAGAAGATCCTGGAACAACGTATTTCAAATACTGAAAGACAATGGATGCCAACCAAGAATTCTGTATCCAGCAAAATTAAGCTTCAGGTACGACAACGAAATAAAAATCTTTCATGATAAACAAAAGCTAAAAGAATTTGCAGCCAGAAAACCAGCATTGCAAAGCATCTTGAGCAAAACACTACACGAGGAAGAAATGAAAAACAATAACCAAAACCATCAGTGGGAAGTGCCTCTATAAAAACAGAGGGCAGGGGGAAACCTAACCAGGGAGAAACAAACTAAATTAAATTAAAAAAAAGAAGATAAATAATCAAACATGGCTGGAAGTACAAACCATGTATCAATAGTAAGTCTAAACGTTAATGGCTTAAACTCTCCAATAAAGCGACATAGGCTGGTAACATGGATTAAAAAAACAAATCCAACAATATGCTGCCTCCAGGAGACACATCTGATTGGAAAAGACATACACAGGCTGAAGGTGAAAGTTTGGGAAAAAATATACCACGCACACGGTCCTCGTAAGCAAGCAGGGGTGGCCATCCTCATATCGAATAAAATCGACTTCAAGACTAAGTTAATCAAAAGGAATAAGGAAAGACATTATATACTGTTAAAAGGAACCATTCACCAACAAGACATAACAATTATCAATATTTATGCACCAAATAATGGTGCTGCGACGTTCATAAAACAAATTCTCCTCAAGTTCAAGAATCAAATAGACCACAACACAATAATTATGGGTGACTTCAACACACCTCTCTCACCATTTGACAGATACTCCAAACAAAAGTTGAATAAAGAAACTATAGAACTCAATATCACAATCAACAACCTAGACTTAACTGACATATATAGAATATATCAACCATCATCAAGTGGATATACTTTTTTCTCAGCAGCACATGGATCCTTCTCAAAAATAGACCATATATTATGCCATAGGGCAACCCTCAGTAAATATACAGGGGTGGAGATAATCCCATGCATTTTATCTGATCATAATGGAATGAAACTGGAAATCAATGATAAAAGAAGGAAGGAAAAATCCTACATCACATGGAAAATGAACAATATGTTACTGAATGATCAATGGGTTACAGAAGACATAAAGGAGGAAATCAAAAAATTCTTAGAGATAAATGAAAATACAGACACAACATATCGGAATCTATGGGACACAATGAAAGCAGTTTTAAGAGGGAAATTCATCGCCTGGAGGTCATTCTTCAAAAAAAGGAAAAACCAACAAATAAATGAGCTCACACTTCATCTCAAAGCCCTAGAAAAGGAAGAGCAAAACAACAGCAAATGTAGCAGAAGGCAAGAAATAATTAAAATCAGAGCGGAAATCAACGAAATTGAAACAAAAGAAACTATTGAAAAAATTAACAAAACTAAAAGTTGGTTCTTTGAAAAAATAAATAAGATCGACAGACCCTTAGCCATGCTAATGAAGAGAAGAAGAGAGAGAACTCAAATTACTAACATATGGGATGAAAAAGGCAATATCACAACAGACGCTACAGAAATACAGAAGACAATTAGAAATTATTTTGAAAACCTATATTCCAATAAAATAGAAGATAGTGAAGACATCGATAAATTCCTTAAGTCATATGATTTGCCCAGACTGAGTCAGGAGGATACTCACAACTTAAACAGACCAATATCAATAGATGAAATAGAAGAAGCAATCAAAAGACTTCCAACCAAGAAAAGCCCAGGACCGGATGGGTATACAGCGGAGTTTTACAAAACCTTTAAGGAAGAATTAATACCAATACTCTTCAAGCTATTTCAGGAAATAGAAAAAGAGGGAGCTCTGCCAAATTCATTCTATGAGGCCAACATCACCCTGATTCCGAAACCAGACAAAGACACCTCAAAGAAAGAAAACTACAGACCAATATCTCTGATGAACCTAGATGCAAAAATCCTCAATAAAATTCTGGCGAATCGGATACAAAGGCACATCAAAAAAATTGTGCACCATGATCAAGTAGGATTCATCCCTGGGATGCAAGGATGGTTCAATATACGGAAATCAATAAATGTTATTCACCACATCAATAGACTTAAAGATAAGAACGATATGATCATCTCAATAGACGCAGAAAAAGCATTCGACAAAGTACAGCATCCCTTTATGTTCAAAACATTAGAAAAACTAGGAATAACAGGAACTTACCTCGACATAGTAAAAGCTATCTATGCTAAGCCTCAGGCTAGCATCATTCTCAATGGAGAAAAATTGAAGGCATTCCCCCTAAAATCTGGAACAAGACAGGGATGCCCTCTCTCACCACTTCTATTCAATATAGTTCTCGAAACACTGGCCAGAGCAATTAGACAGACGAAAGAAATTAAAGGCATAAAAATAGGAAAGGAAGAACTTAAATTATCACTATTTGCAGAAGACATGATTCTATACCTAGAGGACCCAAAAGGGTCTACAAAAAAACTACTAGAACTAATAAATGAATTCAGCAAAGTGGCAGGATATAAAATCAACACGCATAAATCAAAGGCATTTCTGTATATCAGCGACAAAACTTCTGAAAAGGAAATGAGGAAAAACACTCCATTCACAATATCCTCAAAAAAAATAAAATACTTGGGAATCAACCTAACAAAAGAGGTGAAGGACTTATACAATGAAAACTACAAAACCCTAAAAAGAGAAGTAGAAGAAGATCTTAGAAGATGGAAAAATATACCCTGTTCATGGATAGGCAGAACTAACATCATCAAAATGGCGATATTACCAAAAGTTCTCTATAGGTTTAATGCAATGCCAAACAAAATCCCAATGGCATTTCTTGTAGAAATAGATAAAGCAATCATGAAATTCATATGGAAAAATAAAAGACCAAGAATAGCAAAAGCAATTCTAAGCAGGAAGTGTGAATCAGGTGGTATAGCGATACCGGATTTAAAACTATATTACAGAGCAATAGTAACAAAAACAGCATGGTACTGGTACCAAAACAGGAGGGTGGACCAGTGGTACAGAATAGAGGACACAGAGACTAATCCACAAAGCTACAGCTATCTTATATTTGATAAAGGAGCTAAAAGCATGCAATGGAGGAAGGATAGCATCTTCAACAAATGGTGCTGGGAAAACTGGAAATCCATATGCAACAAAATGAAACTGAATCCCCTCCTCTCGCCATGCACAAAAGTTAACTCAAAGTGGACCAAGGAGCTAGATATCAAATCAGAGACTCTACGTCTGATAGAAGAAAAAGTTGGCTCCGATCTACATATTGTGGGGTCGGGCTCCAAATTCCTTAATAGGACACCCATAACACAAAAGTTAATAACAAGAATCAACAAATGGGACCTACTTAAACTGAAAAGTTTTTTCTCAGCAAGAGAAACAATAAGAGAGGTAAATAGGGAGCCTACATCCTGGGAACAAATCTTTACTCCTCACACTTCAGATAGAGCCCTAATATCCAGAGTATACAAAGAACTCAAAAAATTAAACAATAAGAAAACAAATAACCCAATCTACAAATGGGCCAAGGACCTGAACAGACACTTCTCAGAGGAGGACATACAATCAATCAACAAGTACATGAAAAAATGCTCACCATCACTAGCAGTCAGAGAAATGCAAATCAAAACCACCCTAAGATACCATCTCACTCCAGTAAGATTGGCAGCCATTATAAAGTCAAACAACAACAAGTGCTGGAGAGGATGTGGGGAAAAGGGTACTCTTGTACATTGCTGGTGGGACTGTAAACTGGTGCGGCCAATTTGGAAAGCAGTATGTTGATTCCTGGGAAAGCTGGGAATGGAACCACCATTTGACCCAGCTATTGCCCTTCTCGGACTATTCCCTGAAGACCTTAAAAGAGCGTACTACAGGGATACAGCTACATCGATGTTCATAGCAGCACAATTCACATTCGCTAGACTGTGGAACCAACCCAGATGCCCTTCAATAGATGAATGGATAAAAAAAATGTGGCATTTATACACAATGGAGTATTATACAGCACTAAAAAATGACAAAATCTTGGAATTTGCAGGGAAATGGATGGCACTAGAGCAGATTATGCTTAGTGAAGCTAGCCAATCCCTAAAAAACAAATACCAAATATCTTCTTTGATATAATGAGAGCAACTAAGAACAAAGCAGGGAGGAAGAGCAGGAAGAAAAGATTAACATTAAACAGATACATGAGGTGGGAGGGAAAGGGAGAGAAAAGGGAAATTGCATGGTAATGGAGGGAGATCCTCATTGTTATACAAAATTACATATAAGAGGTTGTGAGGGGAATGGGAAAATAAACAAGGAGAGAAATGAATTACAGTAGATGGGGTAGAGAGAGAAGATGGGAGGGGAGGGGAGGGGAGATAATAGAGGATAGGAAAGGTAGCAGAATACAACAGTTACTAATAGGCCATTATGTAAAAATGTAGATGTGTAACCGACGTGATTCTGCAATCTGTATTTGGGGTAAAATTGTGAGTTCAAAACCCACCTGAATCAAATGTGTGAAATATGATATGTCAAGAACTTTGTAATGTTTTGAACAACCAATAAAAAAAAGAAAAGAAAAGAAATCGGGTAAGAGTTTTTGAACTGGCATACAAAAATACATTCCCAGCTTCCAGAGAGAGAGCAGATTATTTACATTCATAATCATGAAGACAGTCACACCATGGTTGGGTCTTTCACTTGCACAGGAAGTCAGCACACAAAGGAGAAAAGAACCACTTTTACCAGGCTCTGCCCAAAGGTGTGACAGTTTGAGGATGGTGCTTCTTTTCTGAGGGCAAAATTAATACTCTTTCTTTTTACTATTCATTTTTTCCCCTTCTTTATAAAAGGCACCTGACAATGTCCATAAACAATATAGGGACAAAAACAATAATAAGAAAAGCCTTGTAGAAATGAGTAAATGACAATTGGATTACAACAGAGGTTTGAAGAAAATGCACATAAAAGACTTTAAAAAACAGACACAATAACTAATTGATATTCTAGCATTTTTTACTCAAGTTGATATGGATTATGACAAGTTTCTGAGTACCGGGTGAATTTTTGTGTAATTAATATGCATATCAAATTTTGTATTACGATATGTTTAATTTTGTGAGTCAATTTTAATATATTAACAGAACTTTTTATGCTTAATATGGATAAGATGATAACAGTGGAATTATAACATGAAAAATATCAAAACAATAAGAGAGCCAAGTGTTGTAGTGTAATTAGGTTTCAGTCATTCAACTAATCAGACATAGGAGAGAGAGAGAGAGAGAGAGAGAGAGAGAGAGAGAGAGAGAGAGAGAAGAAGAAGAAGGAAGAAAAGAAGGAAGGAAGGAAGAGAGAGAGAGAGAAAAGAAAACAAAAGAGAGAAATAAGAAAGAAAAGATAGAAAGCTATAAAAATAATTCATGGTACTGGTTTTGGCTTTTGCTTTGTTTTTGTTTTGCTACTGAGTGTATTTATTTGTTTGTTTTGCCTTTTAAGACCTACCTTTCTTGATTTCTAGCTGTGCTGAAAATTGAACCCAGGGCCTCATACATGATAAACAACCATACTACCACTGAGCTACATCCCTGACCCTTGCTACTTAGCTTTAATGGATAAAGATCTTTCTCATTGGTAAGCAACTATAATAATTTATACCTGTGGGTTCTACCTACAAATTTTTGGAAGATCATACATAATAGGAAGTGATAGTGTTGGGTAATGTTATATGCTATACATATCAGATTATCTGAGAGAAAACAAATTTTCAGTGGTGTTTATTTTTGGGGAAAACTTCTTATAAGGAGAGAAAAATTAATACAAAATGAGATTAAGGCCATTATTATTTAGTTAGTGAGGAAACAGCCAAAAGCCAAACTCTATGGGTTTTGTTCTAATTCAACCACTAACTAGGTGTAATATTAAATAATGATCAGTCTATCGGTACCTCAGTTTCTTCCATAATATAACAAAGATATTTATATGTGTCTCACTGAATGAATATAGTAAAACATTTATTACTTCTAAAGTCCTTATACAACAAACATCATGTGCCTAAGAGATATTGCTCCTGCAATAATTCTCTATATTTGCTGTAGAATTCCTTATTAACAATATATCTTAACCTCCTGCTGCTTTCTCCAAAATTATGATGGTGCCTCCACTGCATACAAGTTAGGTTTAACAATGGGGGAGATTTGACTACTCAGGAAGCAATCTTAACCAATGGAGTATAAGGTTACGTATAATTTCTCTTGCTTCCTGTTCTCTTTGGTAACAATTCTCAGGAATATTCTACACAGTAATCCCAATGATCTGCAGTGAGAGATCTTATATTTTATCAGTCTTTTAAGACACTCTTTACTGGTTTTTGTCAGTTCCACATTTTACACTTACTGCTTCATGGGGTTTTCTTCCAAGTCAACTAGCTGCTCCCACATATTTGATCTATGTAAGTTTTATATTTTATTACCCTAGTGTTTTCAATGAGAATATGTTCAAAATTGATTACACTGAAATGATATCTTTTGAAACTTTTAGTTAGGAAATAGAGCTAATAAAACAAATTAACAATCATAGAATGACTAAATTCTAGTCTATAATGTAGCTCTCAGAATGTAGCATTTCATTGTCATTTTAATAATGAGCATGCTGAGGCCCAGAGAGTTAGAGACTGATTCAAGATTAAATAACTAGTTATTTATAAGAGGTCTTTTCCATTATAAGACAGCAATTAATATTGACATTGTACCTTAGAAAAAGGAATAGGCATTAACTAACAATAATACATACACAGACATAATTACATAGAAAGGCATTACACCTACTATGTAATCAAGGTTTTTGGACATATTTGATGGTGTTAATTCAGTTTTTTTTTTTTTTAACTAAGAAGACACAATATCTTGAGCAAAATATCCTCTATTTGCTTTAATAATCCACTATTAAAATTTTGGGGTTTGGAAAACAAAATATTCTTCATTTCTCAATGCTATGGATAGCTGTTGCAATAAAATGACACTAATTATAATCACTAGAGAAAATCAGAAAAACTCACATATTTGCAGTCTGTTGCCTAAGAATACTGATAGACAAGACAATTTATCTATTGATTCAGAAAAATTGTACAAAAATGCCTTAGAGGAGGCTATGTGGCAGTCACTGTACAAAGTCCTTCATATTCTTATAACCTCTAGATAGATTTAGATAGATTTTCTTTATTTCTACTTCACAGATGAGGAAGTTGCTTCTCAGAGGAGTTCACATCATAAGGTCTAAATTATACTCAAGTATTTCTGATTCCTAGCAAAATTATTCTAACCATAAACCTCTGTTGTTCTGGGACAATGAACACTTTTCCCTGCTATCCATGTCCCCCACCAGTGTGGTAACTTGAAACTTTTAGTTAGGAAATAGAGCTTGATAGTTCATTTCATTTTAGCACTGAAAAAATAATTCCATTCTGTGCACATTCAGCACTATATCCACCTTTCTACTGAAGAACAACTTATTTTCTATAAACATTCACATGCAGGTTTTTGAGAGAACATCACTTTTTTTAATAAATACAAAAGGGCCTTATTACTGAATCAGTCATAAGAGGAAGCTTTGTCTCAAATGGAACCACCAAGCAGTCTTCAAAATGCCACACCATTTTGGTTTCCTGTCAGCCTGTTGCTGTACATCTTCACCAGATTTTGGTGGTATCAATGTTCTGGATTTTGGCCATTCTAATATGTGTGGTAGTGGTATCTCCTTGTTTTACTTCACTTCCCTAATGATACGTAATTGCAGCATCTTTTAATATGTTTACTCTGTTAGTCAACTTTCTGTTACAAAATATCTTAAATAATCAATTTATAAAGAAGAAACTTTTGGTTTTGACTCATAGTTTTGGAGGTTTCAGTCTATGGCCAGGAGGACCCATTGCTTTGGGTCTAGCAACACTTTGTGAAGGGTAGCATGTGGAACAAAGTGCCATCACTTCATGGCAACTGGGAAATGAGAGAAAGAGAGAGAGAGAGAGAGAGAGAGACAGACACTGGTGGCAAAAACCCGAAGACCTCTTAAAGGGTCTTAAATTTTAAAGATTTCCTTCACCTTCTAGCAGCACCAACCTGAGGACCAATCCTTGAAAACATGGATTTTTAGGAGACATGCCATATGGAAACAATGACATTTGCTATAAGCAAATGTTTTTTGGTGAGATGTTGGCTGAGGTCTCTGGTCCATTTTTCATTTGTGTGTTGTTTCTGTGGTTGTTCTATGTGTTCTTTTCATATCTTGGGTAATAGTCCTCCATCAAATGCATCTTTTGCAAATATTTTGTCCCACTATGACTTGTCTGCTCATGGTCTTGACAGTGTCTTGCACAGATAAAGTTTTTTTTTTTTTTTTTCATTTTATTGAAGTTCAGCCTATCACTCATTATTTCATGAGTCATTTAGACATTGTATTTAAAATCTTGTCACCATCCCTAAGGTTATGTTGTTTTCTAACATGTTATATTCTAGGTATTTTATTATCTTCATTTTATATTTTTGCTATTTATGCATTTTGAGAAACATGTTGTGAAGTGTATAAAAGCAGTTCCTAAATTTCTTTTTAACCTAGATGTTTAAGTCATGTGATACTATATGTTTGAAAAATATGTTTTCTCCTTTGTTTTGCCTTTGCTTCTTTGTCAAAGATCAGTTGATGTTATACCATGAAAGATTTGGCTTTTTTTCAAATGCCTATCTCTATTTATTGCCATGATTATGTATTTTTTCCTTTGTCTTTTTGTTGCAATGGGTTACATTAAGTAATTTTTGAAAGTTGAACCAGCTTTGTGTACCCATGATAAATTCTGCTTCCTTGTGATATAAAATTCTTTATACATTGTTAGATTTAATTTGCTAATATTTGTTTTTATTTTTCAACTATGTTCAAGAAAGATATTGGTCTATAGTTATATTTTCTTGTAATGTCTTTGACTAGTTTTGGTATTAGGTTTATTCTGGCTTCATAAGTGAGTTAGAAAGTATTCTCCTTTTTCCACATAATGAAAGAGTATAGACAATTGATATAATTCCTCTCTTTTATGAGCCTTTTGAATATAATGTGATCATGTATTTTTGTTAGCATTTATCCTGCTTGGTATTTTTTTCAACTTCCTGGATCTCTAACGTGGTATGGACATAAATTAGAATAAATTCTGAGTCAATATTGCTTTCTGTGCTTCTTTCTTTCTCTCTTTCCTTTCCTTTTGGTATCCAATTATGATGTATTTTTGCAGTTGTCCCATGGTTCATGAAGATTCTATTTTGATTTTTTCACACTACTTTTTCTTCTTCTTTTTCTCCCCCCTCCTCTCCTCCTCCTCCTCCTCTTCCTCTCTCCTCCTCCTCCTCCTCCTCCTCTCCTTCTCTCCTCCTCCTTCTCTCTTCTCCTTCTTCTTCTTCTTCTCCTCCTCCTCCTCTCCTCCTCCTCCTCCTCCTCCTCCTTCTTCTTCTGTTCTTCTTCTTCTTCTGTTTTGGCAGTTAATGTTAACATGTTTTCAATTTCAGGGATTCTTTCTTCAGTCATGTCCAGTCTATAGGTGAGCCCATTTAAGCATTCTTCATTTTGGTTATAGTATTTCTGATTTTTAGTACTTTCCAATAATTTTTCTTAAAATTTGCATATGTCTGCTTACATTTCCCATCCAGTTTTTCATGATGTCTATGTTATTCATTTGAGTTGTTAGTAAACTAATCAAAATTATTTTAAAACCTTGTCTGATGATTCATTCATTCCTGTCCTATTTGAGTCTGTTTGTGATATTTTTCTTTTAGTATACCTTGATTTTTAAAAAAATAGCTGAATATGGTAAACTAGGTAAAAGGAACTGCTGCAAATAGGCTTTTATTAATGAGGTGGTGATGTATACGGGAGGAAGCTATTTTATTGTCTTGTCATTAGTATTTTTGTGAGCCTTTACCTCTAGACTTCACTAGTACTTCTAATCTCCTCCCACCACCCCCTTAGGTAGTAGAGTAGACTGACATTGGGTATTTCCTTTTTAAAAAATTGAAGGCTAGAGTTTGACAGAATTATGTCTTTCCCTCCCTTAAGGTTAGGCTTTAGTGTTATCCATCATGTTAGGATCTGGCCAAATAGTTTCTACTGAAGGCAGACCTTGTTAAGGTCAGAATGCTGTGGGATATTCAAAATTGTTCACTTTCCCTCTCCCCCTTCTGCAAGCATGAGTAGATTGCCCCATAAGAACCTTGTATAGCTCCTAGTGGAAACCACTAAGTCAAACATTGCAATGACTGGGTATATTTACAGTTTTTATGTCTCAGAATTATCCACACTTTAACAATTTATTACAGCTTAGGTATTCCTACCCTGGAACCATTTCATATCTAAAGTAGGCCTGTGATGAATGCTTTCTGCCCAGTACATTGTCATTCTCTATACTCAACTGTTTATCTCTTGTTTGCTGGGGGTGGGAGGAAGACCAAAATTTTTCCTATAACCCTATTCTCTAAGATATCTGAGAAATTTATGCATGTAATAATTCTGTTTTTTACTTGTTCTTAGGTCTGAGGTCAACTTCTAAACTTCTTACACTATACTTGAAACTGGAAGTTTCTGTATTTTTAACAGAATATAATATTGAAGGGTTAGGGGTATGGCTCAGTGGTAGAGTGCTTACCTACCTAACGTGTCAGGAACAGGGTTCGATTCTCAGTACCACATATAGATAAATAAAATAAAGGCCCAGTGACAACTGAAAAATATTTTTTTAAAAAAGAATATAGTATTGAAAAATACTAATATTGAAAATTTTGGTTTTACTTCTGTTTATATATAGCTATATAAAATAGACTTTAACTGGCATAGATAATTTTTCTGAATTAGAATACAAAATATTAATTTCTTCATAAATTTATTTTCCTTTTAGTATGTGTGTGTATTTTTCTGAATTGAAAACAATTGTACACAATTTTGAGATTAAATCCTAAACTTTAAGAAATTAATTTTATAAAATATTAATTTCTTCATAAATTTGCTTTCCTTTTAGTTATATGTGATAACTTAAATATAATTTGATCATTATATTTGATAATTGAATTTTTAGGGGGAGGGGAGGTACCAGGGATTGAACTTAGGGGTACACAACTACTGAGCCACATCCCAGCCCTGTTTTGAATTTTATTTACAGCAGTATTGCTAGCACCTTGCCTTTGCTGAGGCTGGCTTTAAGCTTGTGATCCTCCCTCAGCCTCACAAGCGGCTGAGGTTACAGTCATGCGCCCCATAACCCGGATGATAATTGAAGTTTTAAGTTAGAATGTGTTTGTATCACAATTTAATTCATGACTATTATATATCTGTTTTTTTTTTGACTTATAGATTTTTACTTTTATCTCATTATTTTATAAGAAAGTGATTTTATATATTGCACATAATTTAGACAAAAAGCACAGGGAAATTTTAGATGTTACATAGTTCCAATTTGTTTCTATGTTTCTCTTTAAGGAATGCATTTTTCTGAGAATATCTTGGTAATTGTTCATGTCATGTTCGATTTCCTTTTTGAGCTTAAAGATAAACAATGATTTGCTAGGGGTATGTCTTTCAAGTCTAAGAAAATGAATATACTGAAACATGTTGTCACAAAAGATAAATTCTCTTCTGCCAGCACTTCAGTCCAGTCCCTAATCTTGCTTTATAATTAATTAGCTGTCAGATCTGCTAAACTTCCAAGAAGAGACTACATAGATGTCATGGCAAATTGTTCCTGAAATTAAGATCTGAACTGGGAATGTTCTTCATCCTGACCTTACAATTCTCTTTATTGATTTTGCTGTCATTTTCACCTGTTAAGAACAGAAAGGGATGGAAAGGCCCTTATTTGTTTCTAAGAAGAATTTATCATATAATATATGAAGAAATAGCTTAGGATTTAATCTCAAAATTGTGTACAATTGTGTTCAATTCAGAAAAATACACACACACACACACACACACATACTCATGGCCTTAAATACTCAGTACTGAAGTTGTAAAATGAAAGGATACAGTTTAAATGAAGTATAATATTATAATGAATATATAAAATAAAACAACTGAAATTTCAAATAGAATGAATGATTGAAGCAGCATTTTTCATTTTTCTACTTTTCTACATTATATATTTTACCTTGGTCATTATTAATTAAAAATGCAATGATTTTGTTTGCTTAGAAATAAATTTAAGTATTTAATATTCATTCCTTTTGTGAGTCTGAAAAGTATTTTGGTATTGTTAGAGAATTAAATGTTCCCACTAAAATGGAATATTTAAGTTAATGTAAGTTTTAAAACTTTTTAAGAGAATGCAAATTTAAATTTAATTTAAATTTTATTATTATTCCACATTTTTATTGGTGCATTGTAATTATACATCATGGTGGGGTTTGTTGTTACATTTTTGTAAAATATAACAAAATAAAATTGATATTGGGAATATAATAATAAATTAAAACATAGAATGTGTTTTGTATATTCTGTATTATATGTAGAATATGAAATAAATATTATCATATATTCATGTCTATAAAGATGACATTTTTGTTAACTTAATTTCAAAATCTTATGTTAAATTTCCTATGAACACTAGATAATTTGAAAGCTCTTATTGCACTTAAAGTTCCATGTAAATATAATTTTAATTTAAAAAATGCATATATTTCCTATATTAAATACATTGCACTGTGTAGTGTAATTTAGAAAATACTGGGACACTATTTTAGTATTTTTAGGGTTATTACAATATAAAGTACAGCATTATTGCCTTCTTACATAAGTACTTGTTCATTTAAGGACTTATTTCTTACCAGGAGTGATAGTCCATGTTTGCCATCCCAATTTCTTAGGAGCTGAGAAAGGACAATTGCAAGTTTGAGGCCACTTTGGAAGTAAAATTAAAAAGGACTGAGGATCTACTTCAATGGGAGAGTTATTGTTTAGTATGTACAGGCACCTAGGTTCAATCTCCAGTAACACACACACACACACACACACACACACACAAGTGCATACACACACACCACATTTTTTTAAAAAAAATATTATACTTGAATTATTTAGCATAGATTTTGGAGAATTTGGAATGCTTCATTCTCAGAAGTGTACAAAGTAATCTATTGTCTCACTTAAAGTACATCTTAAAATTTTTTTTCATATACAATTATTTTAAATCTGGTATTTTACTACAAATGTGAAGTTCTTGGTTATTCATTACATTAATGTCAGAGAAAAATCAAAGAATTATTTTTATATTCACCCCTAGTGGTGCTGGGTTTTATGTTGGTCCTCCCACCCATAAGGGCTGTCTAGAAAATCTAGAGAAGGTAAAATATGGCTAAAGTAAAATATGGCTAACGCCATCAGAAAACAATCAACATAAGGAAGGAATGGTAGACATAGACCTTGGAATAGAGGAGAATTTATTGACTGGGTGTAAAATATGATGTGTCTCTTTCTCTTGAGACATTTGTCAACTGGAAAACAGGAGCATAAAAATTTGAATGGAGTTTTCAAGTGTCATCTGGGCTTAAAGAATTGAAATTAGAGTTTGGGATCTGCAAAAGTGGTCACATCATAAATTTGATTGGTAACCTATACAATACTAGCCCACCCATAACAAATATTAAGCCTGTTTTAAATGAATTCAATCACTGATTCAAAAAGGGTGATCTTACTCTTTTATAACTACTGGACAAAAAAAAAATCAAGCAAATTGAGAAGGCCATAATATTCAGATCTTCCAATTAGTACTACACATTTTTAAACAAAAAGTTTATCAAGCAACACAAAGCAACCAGTTACAAAAAACGGAAATACTACAAATAGAAGTAAAATAGATGCAGATAAGACCAAATATTTGAGTTCATGTGTTTTATTTTTTCAATACAAATAAATAGAATTCTGGAAAGATAGAATAAATATATGGTAATTTTACTTGATGAGTTCCATATGTGAGTTTATCCTGCTTTGAGTTTGCAATGTATTGGGCATATGTTGCTAGGTATCCTATCTATTCTTTTCTTAAGTTCCTTCAGCCATTATCACCTAAAACCTTGCTTCTTCTGCACATTTACTTTTCTTTTGGTATGTCAATATTAAATCTTTTATCTATGTCATATTTTATGCATATTTTCTATGTTATTTAAAATCTTTTATTTTCATCTCAATGTTTTAGTTTGCTTTATCTCATCTATCTTTCAGCTCATTATGGCCCTTTTAAACTTTGCCTAGCATATTATTAAAATGATCTACCAAGTTCTTAAACTCTACTATTTTCAACAAATGGTCTGTATGTCCATCCATAGGATTATGAGATCAAATTTATAACTTGTTTTATAAAATTGAGCAATAACTCATTGATAAATATTATCAAACTAGGGATTAAAGAGATTTTTCATGCCCCCCCAAAAAGTATCTGTAAACAACCATTGTACTACTACACTATGCATTCATATTTAAACAATAAGATATTTCTTTAAAAATATAAATCATGCTATGCAACATGTACAAATATGTCACAATGACTCCCACTATTATGTATAATTACTATGCATCAATAAAAATTCTGTTTTAAAATTGGTAATAACATAAGGAATTTTTCAAGTACAATTTCAATTTTATATTTTTATTTTATCTTCATTGACAGCAAAATTAGATGCTAAACATGTTTAAAAGATTGTAAATAGAAAATCTCATCATTCACATATATTATTTTCTAAATCTAAATTTCAAAAAAATCACAGATTATTTAATAACAGCATTCACTAATGTTGTGTCTATAGAGTTTTGTATTCAAAAGTCCAATACATTTCTGTAAAACATCATGAAAATATAAATACAATTCAAACCAAAATACCAAAAATGTATTTTATCTAAAAAAAGAGAGAGAAATGTGTCACAGTAGATTGGGTAGAGAGAGGTGATGAGAGGGGAGGGGAGGGGAGGGGAATAGGAAGGACAGCAGAATACAACAGACACTAGTATTGCTGTATGTATAAATGTGGCTGTATAACCAATGTAATCCTGCAATCTGTACATGTGGAAAAATAAGAATTCATACCCCATTTGAATAAAAAAAAAGAATCACAGGGAATTTGATTGAATTAGTAATTCCATTATATTTAAATTATTTTGTAGTATTCAAATTTAAAAATGATTTAGCCAAATAAATCAACCTACAGGGATTTCATAACTTGTTTGAGCATAAAAAAAATAAAAGTTTCAGAATATTGATTGAAATTTAACTTAACATAGCTGAAAATTTGAAAAAAAATCAGCAAATAATACATTATTTGGGAATAAATTCATATTCAAAAATGCACAAAGACAAGAAATCACATGATTAATGCAACTTGCTGAAGAACTTTGACCACCTCTGAAGCACATGGACAGAGAGTAAGTAAAATCATGTTTTTTTTTTTTTTTTTTTTTTTTTTTAGAAATAGATGTTTACAGGATCATCAGAAGGATTGATAACTTTTTCTTACTAGGTAGTCGAGGGTACATAAGTATTTTTGGTTTTATTATTTTTTTCTTCAAATCATCCATGTGTAATTAGCTTTTTTTTTTTTTACATTTAAGCCAAATAAAAGTATGTTTTTAAATCATTTTCATAGATATTGCCCTGGGGATTGTAATTAACATCTCCTTTTACAGTTTAGTTTACATTAATAACAACTTAATTTTAATAATATACAAAATATTTCTACATAGAATTCAAATCTCTCCCTCTCTGTGCCATTTGATTCCTGTGAATTGTATGTGTCTACATTGTGAGCTTTTAAACACAGATGCATAAGTCTTGCTTTTTGCAGTTGTTATCTAAATAAGAGAATGGGAGGAAAGTAAAAAAAATAACAATTATACTTAATTTTTTATTTACCTATTTACATGTACTTACGTATGTGTTCCTTTATTTCTTTGTGTGTATTTGAATTACTCTCTGGTGTCCTTCCACTTGAGTCTGAAGTAGTGTCTTTAGTACTTTGTAAAGACGGGTTTTGCTAACAACGAATTTTCATGGCTTTTTCTTATCTGAAAATGTCTTATTTCTTTTTATTCATTTATTTAGGTATTGGAGATTGAAATCAGGGGAATTGCCAATCCTTGTCTTTTTCTCCTCCTCCTCCTCCTCTTCTTCTTCATCTTCACTTCTTAATCTTCATCCTCTTTTTCTTCATCTTTTTCTTCTCCTCCTCCCTCCTCCTCCTCCTCCTCCTCCTCCTCCTTTTTTTTTTTTTTTGAGAAAGCATCTCACTAAGTTGCTTAAGACCCTGTTAAGTGCTGAGGTTGGCATTGTGCTTCTGATCCTTCTACTTTAGCCTCCTCCTCAGTTGCTGGGATTACAAGCATATAAAATACATGACTCACTCAAATTTATTTTTAAAGCATAGTTGTGCTGACTAAAAAAAATCTTGATAAATGGTCTGTTGCTTTCAGCATTTTTATATGATATTACAGTTATTTCTGATTTCCACAGTTTTTTTTAAGTGATTCTAGCTGCTAATGCTGTTAGTTATCTCTTTTGTGTGATGATTTGTTTTTCTCTTTTTCCTAGATTTTGTTTCCTTTGGATTTGAGTACTATTATGGTTTGGAAATAATGTGTCCCCCCAAAACTTCTGTTTTATACAGGAATATTCAGAGCTGCTGTGATTGGAGTATGATCTTGTAACCTAACCAGTCCATCCTGGTTTGACTGGACTGAATGTGGGGTAACTGTAGGCAGGTAGGGTGTAGCTGGAGAAGGTGGACCACCAGGTATGTGCACTGGAAAACTTGTTCCTCCCTGGGCTTCTTTCCCTTTCTGTTTCCTGGTCCTATCATGGGTTGAGCAGTTTTCCTCTGCTTGACCCTTCTTCTATGATGGGGTCAGAGTGATGAAGTAGGTTGTGGATTGAAACCTCTAAAACTGTAAGCCTCAAATAAAACTTTCCTCTTCTAAGTTGTTCTTTTTGGGTATTTTGGTCACAGTTACAAAGACAGAGGAGAGAGAGAGAGAGAGAGAGAGAGAGAGAGAGAGAGAGAGAGAGAGAGAGAGGAGAAATCTGACTGGAACAGAAAGTTTGACTATAATGTGCTTACAAATGGATATATTTGAATTTACAACACTTAGAGTTCTATGAGATTTTTGTATGTTTATACTTATTGCTTTCAATAATATAGTTAGTAAGGTTCTGGTAATTACTTTGTGAAATATTTCTGTTTCTAATCTCATTTTGTTTCTTTTGGGTATATTTACACAATTGATGCTGTTCCACAATTTTCTAAAAGTTATCTTCGAATTTCTACTTGATTTCTTTTTTTTTTTTTCCATAGTTTGGTAAATTCAACTCATTTATCCTCAACTTTGTTAATTATTTCAAAAGATAAAACCTATTCTTGATTCAATTTAATAATATTTTCTTTTTAAATTTATTTTTGATTTTTTTATTCAGATTTATTTATTCATATTCTATATTTTTTGAAACATTGTTCTAATACTTCCTTATATTGATTTTTAAATTCTTTGATTATATTCACAATTTCTGGATTAAAATCTTAATAAGTAAATACAAACCCTGAGTTTCTTCAGGTTACTGAATGTTTACCCTGTTTATGAGGCTATGTTTCTGTTTTATTTTTTACATCTTATTTTTGTTGTTGTTGCAAAATGAACATTTTTAAATAACTTAATGTTATAAGTCTGGAAACACAAAGTGCTTACTTCCCTGTTATTTTTATTGTTTAGTTGTTGTGTCATTTCTACTGGATATCTTGGAAAATTTCTATAAAATCTGAATTTTTCGTCTACTATGAATACTGAAATCTCTGCTTAATTAGTTTAGTGATCAGTTAATTACATCATTCAACTTTTGTCAAGAGCTCTGTGTTTGTTCGGAGGTACAGCTTCCTATCATAGCCATTTTTAACTACCTGGCCTTTACTTTCTTGTTCCCAGGACCTTCAAAATCAACCAGAGTTGAGATAGATAAGGGACTTCCCAGGCATTCCTTATGTATATTCATTGACTTCTAAAGTCCTAAAAATATGGCAGATCTTTATAAAGGACCCTATGAATATCTCATCCTCCAGATTTTTCTATTAGATTTATTTGCCACCCTCAAGTTTGTCAAAATTGGTATTGTGGCCTCAGGCAACTGCAATGTTAAACATTTGCTACTTATTGCTTTTGACCATCCGTCTGAGGATAGGGATTTTCCATCAGAAGGACCTCTGAGCCAGATCAAATAACTATTAGCTCAGTGAATGTGGTCCTTACAGACAACTTCCAGACAGATCAGCGTGATAATTTTGTTGAGATGAAATTTTGTGAAGCTAGAAACCTATCATTTAACTTCTCCTTTTTGCCAAACTGATTCATAAGGGCATTGTGTAGCTTAGAGACAGGGCACGGGCTTATAATAATACCAATGAACTCAAAATTTTTTAGATTGCTATAAGACTCTGTAAAATTTCTATAGTTTGTTGATTTTTAACAGTTTCTCCCACTGTTTTTTTTTTTCTCTATGAAAGAGCAGATTTTTAGAGATTTAACTCCCCTACTCAGCAACCTTTCTCAATTGGCTCTACCTAGACACAGTGAAGTTGTTGAGAAATAAAAGTATAGGATTCACTCTAATGGCTCAAATCTTAGTTTAACAATTATCATTTCAGCAGAAATAAAAGCTTTTTGGGTTAATTTGTTCCTTTTCTGTTTTCTTTCACATAAAACAAATCACAGACATACAGTTCAGTGATTCTAGATCAACAAATCTTGATAAATATGAGTTGATAAACTTTGGAAATTTGTCATATTAGGATCACAATTAATTTCATCTTCTTTTGTAGGTGATGAGAAACCTTAAGAAGTTATAGTGTTTTCAACCTATTTAAAGAATGAAAAGGAACCTAAGCATCCATTTATTTATTCGTTTCAGCTTAAAATTCTGTGACAGTTTTATTAGACTCTAAAACTCCTGAAGAAAAACAGTAGATGTATAATGAACGCATAAATATTCAAATAACTCATTGTAAACACATGAAATATTGGAGCAATTTAAATATCCAACCCTTGCATTCTACACATAGCACAACAATAGCAAAGATATTGTTAAATGACTTTTATTCAAAATAAAAAACACTGCTCTACTATAAATTTTTCCTTTGTTACATTTTAATCTTCTTAATTGTATCCTGGATTTAGTATGAGAATAGGTGTGGAGAATCTAAAACAACAAATTATCATTAAATTAACATATACTTGAAGAAACATCAATAGAATATACATTATTATGAAATAAAATCCTATGAAAACAGTTCACTTTGGGGCAAGTATTTTTTTTTCTAGGACTAGATTCTATCAATAGTTGGCTAGCCTAATTAAAGGTGACCAGTTCTGCCATTCTGATTAGACATAGATATGGCTTCTCACTCATTTCCCCTTCAATGCCTCCCACTATCTTATATATACTTTCCAAGAAATTTCAGAGCTTTAAAGTTACTAAATTTTATAGGCATTTCACCACAAGATAGTAAAATTGAAAACTGCATTATGAATGCTGCAAATCTATACAAGGTACAATATAGGATTTTATATTTAATTCTATGTCATTAGCCCTGATTCATGAATCTCACTAGCACCATTTATATGGCTTACTTATGCCTATATTAATTATGAAACTGAAACCCTCAGTATTCTGGGCTCTCTTCTGTTCAAGCATAGTAAAATTTCTTCAGTAAATGAAAAAAGAGTAAAGTATAGATTATCAATACACTATTTAAAAATATGCATCATGGATTGAAATATTGCTTTAAATGTAGAAAGTTTCTAGTTCATATATTATTAGATTTATCATTAATAGAAGTCTGAATGCATATTTCTAATCAGTTTGAGGTAGTAAGACTTCATTCACAGAATGTACAGGAACCCACAGTTGTAATACTATTTCATGTATAGATATTCAAATGTTTCCTTCCTATTCATATATAAAAAAACAAATATTATCAGTTCTATTTATGCATTTTTAAAAATTATTTAAAAATGTCATATTGAAATATGCTATCTGACCTTTTAAACTATGTATTCTGATTAACTGTTTCCCCATGTTTGCAGTGGAATTTGAGGAGTGAACTGAATGTCTACACAATAAAGACACAGAATATTGAAAAGGTCACCAGGGTATGATGATGAAAATTGCCTCAGAAAGCTTCTGATCTTAGAGATATTGTCTTCATGAAATAGGCTAAAAATTGTCACAGCAAAGAATCCAAGGCAAATATTTTCTGATAATAAATACAAAAAGAAAAAAAGCAACAAATATTATAAGCAAAAGTTTTTATTTATGTTTATTTTTACTTTTTTTCTCAATTTATACATTAAAAACAAAAAAGTAGCATATTAATAGTCTAACCTTTGATTTTATTTTGGGGGGCTACTGGGGATTGAACTCAGGGCCACTCAACCAGTGAGCCACATCCCCAGCCCTATGTTGTATTTTATTTAGAGGTAGAATCTCCCGGAGTTGCTTATCTCCTTGCCATTGCTTATGCTGGCTTTGAATTCTCCATCCTGATGCTTTAGCCTCCTGAACCGCTGGGATTACAGGCATGCACCACCATGCCAGGCTGGGATGTTTTGATACAATGTTTTGATATGATGTTTTGATACGTGTTTTGCAAATTATAGTATTTAAATCAGGCTAAATATATCTATATACACATACACTTATCATTTCTTTGTGGTGGAAACATTTAAAATATCCGGTTCTAGCTTTTTGAAATGCATAGTACATTTTTGTCTGCCACCCTACTGTATAATAGCACACCAGAATTTTTACTCTTACCTGAGTGCAATTTCGTATAGGTTGATTAATTTCTCTCTATCCTTTTCTCTTACCTTGTTTTCCCCAGACTCTAGTAATCACCCTTTTACTTTGAAATTCCATGAGTTATATATTTTTTTTTATATTCCAACAGTTCCATCCATGTTGTTTCAGGCAAGATTTCTTCTCTATGGCTGATGGTATTCCATTATGTACATGAGCCACATTTTGTTGTTGTTGTTGTTGTTCATCAATTGATGGACTCTATTTTGATTTTTGTGAATAGTGCTGTAACAAATATGGGATTGTGGATCCAATACAACTTTAAATATGTTCTTTAAAGCTGGCATTTCATTCAGAAAGCATCGGGATATTCACATCTATTGTTAAAAGCCCCTTTAAAATGAAAGTATCAATTGCTTTACCCCTCCTCATATTTGTTTGTAAATAAAATACTATAATAGATACTTAAGTTCATAGAAAAAGTAATGCTTTTACAAAAATCAATATATAAAATCTATATATTTTATAGTTCTTGTCCCCTATGCCAATCCAATAACAAGGACATGGTTTTGAGAAAAAGGAAAAAGAAGTTTTATTGCTTTGCTAGCAAAGGAGAAACAGAGGGGACTCCTGTCCCAGAGTCTGTGATTCTGCCCATCAGCAGGAACAAGGGGCTTTTAAAGAGGTGACTCAAAGGCTGTTCTCAGAGTTGTAATTCACTTGTTCATTTGGGAAATAGACATTTCTGAGATCTTCCGATACCATCTCCAAAATCTGGATTTCTTCATTCCTATGTGGGTGTGTACTCAAGGACAGATGCATCTGCCTAAAATAGAGAAGAAAGGTAATCCTGTTTCCCCTCAGGTTATGAAGGGGGAGTGTCATGAGCAGAGCTATTAATAATTACTTGGAGGGGGATTGTCTTTAAATGCAAGCATATATTCGTTCACACCAATCATCAAATATAAATAATTAATGCAAAAGTGTTGGGTGTGTGGGAGCAACTAGCATTTGATGCACACTAACTAAACACTATAAGCAAATTACACAAACCCAGAGCAACCACAGTCCCAAAATACCTCCGATGCCATGGACTTCTCTTGGCCAAAGAGCAGATATTGTTCTTATCTGGTGGTTCTCTCCAGCTGATGGCTGGACATTAGGGAATTCTGGAGTCACTCCAGGGACAGACAGCAAGATGGTCAGTCTCACTGATGTCCTTGGAGCAAAACTCTTCAATATGGCAGGATCAGCAATTTAAATACAGTTCCAAGTTGGTAGTGTATGTTGATGATTGGTTACACCCAGTGAAAGTCAATGTTCATTGGTTATGTCCAGTGAGGTGATGATGTATTTGCAGCAGGGCATTTTCTTTGTGCATGTTTATGGAGCTGTGCTCCCTATCAATTTTAACTAGTCATTGCTAATCATGCCTATGGCTAGTGCTTCTTACAGCTCTATCAATTGCAAGCACATATGACTAAGCAGTTCAATGGTTGTTGTTCCTTATGGCCAGCAACTTAGTGAGTCCTGGCATGTCTATGGCAGATGCTCCTTACAGTAAAAAGTGACATATTTCTATAGTATTTTGTTCATTATTTACATGGATTCCTTTTCAAAATAATCAAGTCAGCATATGCAGTACAGAGGATCTAAAGATAGACACCTGACATCAGAATATGTAAAACTTCTTCCACTGGGAACATGAGAAAGAGAGAGATTATTGAAACTGAAAAGAGGTTTAGAGGATAACCTCCTTTTTGTTAGTGCGTTATTTAATTCAGTGTATGTTACGTATTGATAGAAATTGCCCATATTTATATGAAAACAAAATTCTGTTAAGAGGTAAGGAAAAACAAAAAAGAGAAGTTTACAAGTTTATAGAGACTACATAAATTGTAATTATTTAATTATGCAAAAAAGAGTGATAATCAACTTTGACAAAATGAATATCTGATAAAAGCAATCAAGCCAGGGAAAGATCATGATTATCAACCTAATTCTGTGGTGAAAACAAGAACATACATGCACAAAAATATCATATACCTGTATACATCACTTTCTACCTTTGGATACTAGAGAATTCAGAAACAGCCGACAAACTTCCTTTAAGGAATTCTGAAGTATTTACCTGATATTCTCCATTCAGCAGTTTGTGTCATCCCTTAGCAAGATATGCATACATTAATCACCTCTGTGTTTAATAAAAGCAAATATGTGCTGTATAACACACTTGAACGTGGGCTTCAAAATCATGTCTCTATCGTGACTTTAGAAAAGGAATCTTGGACATTTTTTTGTCCCCTCATCCCTAAAATAATAATAATGCAATTATTTTCACTGTGAATTTAGTATAATTAACTGAATATTCAAAATAGTTGCTGTTATGTAGCCATTACTCAAAAAGCCAAATTATTTTATTATTGATGTTTCACTACTTTTTATTAAAAAACCTGAGACAAATAGTCTTCATATTTTTATACAAATGAAGTATCTGAAAGTAAAACTATTAAGTTGATAGAGATTGAATTTAATATCTTATAAATTTGACTTCAATAAAGACTTCATTCTATTCACAATATTTATGATATAATGTCAGAGTGAGAACACAATGAGCATGCTAAAGCAATAAAAGTGAAGTGTTCAGGAGATATACCATGGGGAATCCTATGTGTGGTATGTGGGCCTCTGTGTTCAATTGAGGGCAGATGATATTCCTAATCCCTGAATCAATGGTAGAACCCTCAACACACATTCCATAGCTAACTAGTTACACTTTGAGATATTCATTTCACCATTTTTCTTATTTCATTTTTTTTATTATTTGTTTCCTTGTGAATATTTACCTTTCCCGGTGATTCTTGTATTGGACAAACAAAAAAAATGGAGGGAAGTGTTAAGATATATATTTATTAAAATTTGATACAAGTATCTTCCCTATGAGAAGGAACATTTTAATTCTCTATAATGTGAAGATCTAAAAAGATTAATCATGGGAAATACATATACATCATTATCATCATATCCCATCTCTACTGTCCCAACTTTGATTAATTTTAAAACAAGTCTTCATTTTCTTTTACATAAGATAATAAGTAAATTAACATACGACAAGCAATTGATATTTTTCTTTTTTTATAATCTTTGATACAGTGAATATACCAATGTGAGTGGAAATGCTATTTGGAAAATGTGTTATGAATACATTAACTCATTTATTTGTAAAATTTCACATTTCTTTAGCTATCAAAATTACAAAATGTGAAATATTTTTCTAAATTGAATGATAAAATGGTTCTTATTTACAAAATGCTATGCAAAATTGCAACTTGAAATAATGTCTATGACACATTTATTTCTCAAAGTTTATAGGTTGTTTATCTTAAGTCATGTCCATTTAGAAAGATAAACTTGCAACAATCAAATTGTTAAATGAAGTATTTTATTTCTATAAGTGTCTATGCTACATTACAATTCATCATGATTTTTACAAACATTTATCTATTATTTAATAATTATAACTACATTCTTATGAAAGCTAAACTTTTTGTAGCATTTCACCAAATACAGCCAAAATCAAACAATTTTCCTGTAATATGCACCTTATATTGTCCTATAACTTGCTAAATTCATAAAGATATGCAAATATATATTTTTCTATGCTTCATAATTATCCAAAGTGCAATTACAATAACAATTTTAATATTCTATTGAGCACTGTATTGTTTCATACATGTACATTTCTTTATTTCCAAATTTATCAAAGTTTTCACTAAGATATTTTACAAACTATTTAATTTCATCTAGTGCAAATTCTTTCATTCAATGCTGTAGCCATTTGGGCTATATTTGAGTTTCTTTAAAATACAAACTTTTTTTTTTAATCTAGGAATTTCATTATGCTATTTGCCTTGTCAATAAACTTCTGAAGAATTTTCAGTTATCACCACCTTCTCTTTTGTCATTCATCAGCTTTTGTGTTATTTCCTCAGCAAGGTATTCTCTAATTCTGAATATTCTAACACCACCACCCTCACTTATATACAGTGCTTGTCATTTTCTTTCAATGTTCTTAGAACAATTTTACATTATTTATACCTGTAAGCTTGTTTTCTCCAGTCTTTCACCATTTTTCTTTCACTGTATGGTGGGTTAGAGTGTAATCATTAGCTTCTCCATTGTATACCCCCAAACTAGAAGGGTATGTAGAGTATCCATTGATAGGAAAATGGATGGAATCTATATAAATTACATATGTGCTAAAAGATTTCACCACAAGGAGAAAAAATATCTAGAAAAATATCTAGAAAAATATCTAAACACATAATAAGTTTAGTACCCCAAGGAACATGCTTAAAATTAAAATAATTATTATTTTCTGTAATTCTGAAAAAAAAATTGTCAGTAAGAGTGCAAATTAAACCAGGATTTATTCTTCATTCAGTAATGTCTGGAAAAAAAAATTGAGGAGCAAAAAATACATTCTTATTCAAAATAAATTTTGAGTAAAATAAATAGGAAGAAGGAATCACTAATATATATTAGCGCATACCTTAGGTGATTAAAGAAATTAAAGTATGCAAGACCTTGGTTCTACATTTTTATGAAATTAGTAATTCCTCAAATTCCATGGATTAGTACAATGAATATCATATTTAAGTAATTTTTTTAAATAGAGAAATGTCACAATCCCCCTATAGCTAATTTGCTGAGAGATTCATCGTGAGAGTATGAAGGCTACATATGACAGATCCACTATCAACATCCTGACAAATGGAAAAGAGCTGAGGATTTCTCCTCTAGGATTCACAACAACGTAAACAACTAGAAAATTGCCCCCCCAAAAATTATTTCCTCTGGACAGTGTTTTAAAATGTATGTAGGGCTGTGAACAATGAAACAAAGCAGATGCAGTGTATTGCATGATTGCCGTCTGCAGTGTTTCTGGAAATAATTTTTGAAACATGACACAGGAAGAAGAGCCCAAGAAGAAGACAAGGATATTATTGGTTTATCATGAAGGTAGAATAAGTACAAATTAAATCCAGCACAAATAGAAGAAACAAGATAAAAATCATCCATTTGATTGAGAAGCTCAGTACAAATTTGCTTAAAAATTTATTAGGGTGTTTTAAAGAAAGAAACCCAATGATCCTATACTTAAAGCAAATATATATATGGTTATCCAAAGAATTTTGAAAAAAATGTTCAAAGTTGGAAGACTTGTGTTAACTTATGCTAGGCCTTCTTCTGGTATATATTTATTATGATGTTATCAAAGTAATTTGGATAGAATAAGTAGTCCAGAAGTTCTTACACCCACATATAGTGCATAATTTTTACCTAATTTGCCAATGTTATTCAATAAGGCAAGGCTATTCTTTTGGATGAAGTGTGTGTTTGGTTAAATAAAAGATTAATGCTGGTCTCTTATGGTGAGTTAGGCAATATTTATGTTTCTTCATTTTTTTTGAATAACATAGTGTGTAACTGATATTATTTGCTCTTTAAATTATAAATCTAAACCTAAAAACTACAAATATATAATTTCTAAAATCATAGGAAAAATTGTTCACAATAATTGGCAAAAATTTCTAAATAGGACACATAAAGCATGAAACATTTTTAACAACACAAACCACCTATTACATATTTCCAAAATATTTGAACACTTCTAGGGATAGTGGTAGATAACTGGCTAATGATTACATAAATAGGTGCCAGACTTCATAAGTCATCAGATAAAAGCATAGCAAAATATCATTATACACAATCAGATAAAACCTTAATGAAATATCATTGTACTCAATCTATTAGAGTGTCTAAAGTTAAAAAAGACTATGCCAAGTGTTTGCAAGGAGTTCATACAGCTAAATTTTCATAGTATGGTGGTGAAAATGTAAGACTGTTGTGATCCTGCACAATGTTTATTCTGTTTGCCCCAAGCTTGAGCTGATAAGAGGATTGGACAAAAGACAAACACAAACATAGAAAAAAGCAGGACTTGGTGGGCCAATGGAACTCCTGGTCAGAGAAGACTGGCCACAAACAGGCTCTGCACATTTATTATATAGGTTTAAACATCAAAAGAATTTATTGCAAGAAAGCTTTTACAAGATAAACAACAACAGCCTTGTGATCAGAAACAACCAGTTAAAAGCTTATCAGCTTGTGCTCATATCTATCTCTTCTACCTTCAGGCAGCTGGTGTTTGGACCCATGGCTACTGAACCAATAAATTCTGCGAGGCACAGAGATCCCTTTAAACAGAGCACCAGCAATCGAGCAGTCTCAATCCAAGTGTTTCCACCCAGAGTTTTCATAAGGTCATCACCTCTGCCTAAGGATGGTTCAAAGAAACCTGTAATTCATTGATCACTTTCAAAATAAGACTATATAATGACTTTGGAAAACCATTTGGCTCTTCTAATAAGTTTCAGCATATACATACAATATGGGCCCCAACAGTGTATTTATATGTACTTAGAAGAAATGAAACATGCTTACACAAAATCTTCCACGTGAATATTTGTAGTTTATATTTATGGGAAAAACTGTAAAAAATTCAAATGACTATCACCAGATAAATAGAAAGACATATTACAACATATACGCTCAATGGAATACTGCTCATCTTTCTGTGTATACATATCCATATGTGGTGCTGGAGGTGGAACTTGAGAACTCATGCATGATAAATACCCCTAGAACTCTCACCAATTTTATAAACCACAGTTGTTAATGTAGCAGAGTATATAAATCTCAATATCATCCTGCGTAAAAGCCAACACACACATAAGACAAATTCCTGAGTGATTTGGTAATTGTTAAATGCTGGGAAAGGTAAATCTAATTTAAATAAATATATCTGATACAAAACAGGCTTCCTGAAAACAGAATGAGGGAAACTGATTTTGAAGATAAAAAGGCCAATGGAAAAAGTTTTATGCTTTTAATTTAATAAAGGAGAATAGACATTTGTCAAAAATCATCAGACCATATACTTAAAATGGGTGCATTGAATTTTATATATATTTTCCTCACTGTAGTTCCAGAAATTTTAAGATATAAAGGAGTATTATTAACATCTTTTGATGAAAAATTCAATAACTTACTTAATGTGAAATGATCATGTTTCTTGAAAAACAATTTCAAAAGATATATGGACATGTAATATCTAAAAGGTCCTATATCTTTTGAATATATTGAGCTGTTTTAAACTTCTTCTGAAGAAAAGTCTAGGTTTGAAGAACTTAAACAGTGACTTTAATATTTCTGGATATTAAAGGAATATTAGTCTCCAGAGGCCAGAAAAGGTATAAATTTGTCGCTGAATGTATTTTATGTATCCAGAATATATTAGATAAAAAATCCTAACACTAAAGTAAAAGAATTCTACCAAAAATCTCTACCAGATATGAAGGCAAAAATTATATGAAAAAATATTATCAGCAAATGAATCTGGTTATAACAATAACAATAGATTACTAACTAGGACAACTTATGAATGCAGGTACATGTTGATACTTGGTAACTTGTCATAATTGTTCATGAAACTGACAGATAAAAGGCAAAATACTCATATAATTACCTTGACAGATATACACAAATATTTCAATATAAATGAATAGTCATTGATGACAAAACACTTTGAAAATAAAATGAAAAATACATTTTCAGTAAATTTCATATTGAAAGGTGAAATATTGAAACAATTTTTATCTGAGATAAAATGAGTAAAGAAGGCCCAGTAACTGGCTTTTATTCAATGTTCCTGTGGGATAATAATTAAAAATCAATTTACACAAACCAGTTTGGGTCCTTCCAAATATGACCCCATACCAAGATAAACTACTGGGCATGGATGCAAAATTGAGAATGACCAAGATCCTGCATTTCAAAAAAGGGACAAACATACATAAAGGTGAGTCATGGGAATACAAACAAGAACACTCAGAATACACACACCATATTTTTGAACACTCCAAGAAAAGAGCAAAAATAAGAGCTGCCTGAAATTTTGCAAAAGTATTTAAATCATGTATCTCTTACAAAAAGCTCAATAAAATCAATTTTACATTTAAGTAAAACATCAGAAAACTGTTGAGGTTAAAATTCATACCCTTTTTTAGCTATTACACATTGCAATAAGTGAGACCTCACACATGGAGAATTGCAGTTTTTTAGTAATATCTTGTTATAAAGGATTTTTAATAGCAGTTTGGCTCATTAAGGGGATTTTAAAGGGATATTTAGGGAAATGGAGATTTATAATGGATTGGGTTCTATCAGGAAATGGGTACTTTTATAATGAGTAACTTAATAAATATTATCTAGAAAAAGTAAAATTTCAGCCAGACTTTCTTTTTAGTAAATAAGTAGCAGTTATAGTAGGCAAGACAGATGGTAGTTTGTCGATTTATATGGTGTGTGTTTCAGACATAATAACTGAAAAGGATTTCTATTTATTATTGATTTTATTCTTGGTCAGCCTTGGTGAAAGCTGGCTTTGTATGATGTTGAAGCTTTTTGAAATTGTTCAGGTGTACACGGGCACACTAAAACTTAGAGGAGTATTAAGCTAACTTTCAAAACACTGTGGGGTTTGCTGATGGTTATCAGCCTCTCCCAGATGCCAGGGACTGCTTTATTCTTTCATACCTCAGGCAAGGCAACCATGTCGAAAAGTTATGCCCACAAAATACAGCAAAACTTTGTTTTAAACTGATTTAAAATTCATTAACCTTGTCCTCTCAGACAGAAAGGAAAATATGAAAAATGCACCCTTTGCTCAAAGATGAGACAGATGGAGCTGTAATAAGCACCATAACCACAAAAAAATGACACCCATCAAATGTATTTAAAGTTATAATTACTAAGTATGCTCACATGTGCTCACACACACACACACACACACACACACACACACACATACACACACACAATGAGATCATCCGGACATGATAAAGAATGAAATAAAATAATTTATCTTTGAAACTAGTAAGTAAAGAAAGAGAATCAAGTATTAATTCTGTCCTCCCTATTTGACCTGTGAATCTGAAAAGGAAAGGTAATACTTGACTATTCACTTTTATATTCTGCACAAAAGTTTATGAAGTATTTTTGCATTTCAGTTAACTTTAAAAAGTTAACTGGAAAATCTCTATTTTGCAAATATCTTTGAATTAATGGATTAGATAATGAGAGTCATAAAGTGCTAACATAACAAAAAGAGACAATCAAAATGTTTCTTACTGAAAGAAACTCCAATGCTGAAGGCAAAATTATGCCTCCCTAAGATTTTCCTGTGTCAATCCTAGGAATTTGTGAATAGGTTTTTCTGCATGACAAGAAGACTTTTAAATGTGCTTAATGTTAGAAACCTTGACATGGGTAGCCTGGATTACTCCTGTGTAAACATTAAAAGTAGAAAAAATGTCTCTCAGGTATAATAATTTAACTGAGGGAGAACAGTCAGAGAGTAACAACAGGTCTGACTTTGAAGATGGAGAAATGGGACTGTTAGCTGAGGAATGAGTGCAGTCTCCAGACACTAGAAAAAAGATGAAAACTTCCCCCTAAAGAATGAAATAACACTGCACAGAAATTGATTTTAACCCATGAGACCCATGTTGGGCTTCAGATATTTAGAACTAAAATGCAAGACAATAAACTTATATTTTTTTATACCATTAATTTCATGGTAATTTGTTTCAGCATTATTAGAAGTTATTACAACAAATAGAAACTATACAAATAGTATAATCTTGCCAAGTGGATTGAAAATATATTTTACTAAGACTCTGGATTGGTCACTTTCAAACAAAAGGAATTTTTTATCTGGTAACAATAGTTATTCAACTGAAAACTAAGCTGTGAAAAAAGCCTTATATGTAAAAAGGCTTATGTTTGTTAATAGAAAAAAACTCTAAGAAAAGAAAAAGACAAATTGTAACTAAAAAGGAGGGCAAAATTAGTGGATTAAAACATGATTTAAAGATGGGCATGATTATGAGATTGATTCTTTATATTTCACAGGTGGGAAGATGGTTACTAGAGGTTGGGAATGGTGGAAGTTTATAGAGAAAGGAAAGTTATTGATCAAAGGATAGTTTGTTGGATTAGAAGAATATGTTTTAGTAATATATTGCATCACACAATGGTTTCAGTTAATAATAATGTATTACAGATTTCAAAATTGCTAGGAATAGATGTCTAACATTCCCATTCTCCCCCAAAAAATGATGTCAGTCAGGAGACAGGCATGTTGACTAACTTTATGAAATATTTTAGCATACATACAAAGATCCAACTTCATAATATATCCCATAAATATGCACAACTATTGTCAACCAAAAATTAAAACAATGGGTTGGCTTAGAGATAAATGATTAATGATAAAACTTTATACCAATACTGTAAAGAAATGCAAGGAGTGATCACTATAAAAAGCAAGAGAGTGTGAATCACAATGGGAAGAAAAAGATCAGATTGGAACATGGAGCATGGCAGGACATCAAAGGTTCTGTTTCTTTATGTGGATGATGGTTATGAGCTTGTTTGCCTTATAAGCATTCAGTAAATTCTTATTCATTTTGTTTAGTTTTTGGTAACTGATTTATTTTACTTTATTTTACAGCTGATAGTGAACATGATTCTCAGTTGTTCACTTCTATCACTTATATATTTTGTGTACTTTTAGTATGTTTAAGGCAAAAAAATAGAACCTCAATAAAAATTTGCTGATATGCATAAGAATCGTATTCTATGATAATTTTAGCAAATTCATTTGCTTTTATAGTCTTTCAAAATTGCTCCAGCAACATATTTATCCTCACATTTTCTATAAATTTTTGCAAGTTTTTAGGCCAAATTCATTAGTTAAGCATTTTGTTTGCCCTACCTAAGATCCTGAGTGTGATAATAGAGACACTAGAGTATTTAGTTTTGAAATAGTCACATGCTTGCTTTTCATTTATTGTTAACTCAGACTTTTTGTTTGTTTGTTTCAGAGGACTAGAATTACCTTAAGAAATTGAAGCAATTATCTATGTACACCTTCATACAATATGAATATGTCACAACGAATCTCACTATTATGTATAATTATAAATTATATATAAAACAAAAAGAACTAACTAGTTTTCAGTTGATAGAGATTCATATGGCTGGTAAATAATATTTCAGTGTATGTATAAAAACATAAGTGCATTTCTACATAAATTCAACATTTCATAAGTGAAAAAGTAAATTTTTGAGTGTTTTCTCCTTAAGATGTTTTACTGAACTTTTTGCTACTTGCAAAATTAATAAAATAGTTTAAATACCAAACTTCTGTTAGGCTTTTTCTATACTTTTGTCTAAATAACAGAGGTGATGGGTAGATGTTGAAAATCTAATTAAAATAACAATTAATTTAAAGTAATACCCTGGGAAAATAATATTTTTGTTCTATAATGTCACATTATGGCTGATAGTGATTAAGTTTTGTATCTCTGGTTCTTTGTATTGACTGAACAATACACAAATGAATGTGTTTCCTGTGGTAACTGAATAATGGTTTTTCTAAATGCAAAGCTTTACATTTTGAATTGTGAGAATACATATTAAAAGGAAACTTTATTTCCCTCTTGAAACTATTTTAATTTATTAATTTTACTGCAGAAAAATTTATTTTGGCAGTGTGAGAATTTTAAATAAAAAAAATGTCGGGGGATGGGGCTGGGGCTCAGTGGTAGGACACTTGTCTGGCACATGTGAGGCAATGGGGTTGATTCTCAGAAACACATATAAATAAACAAATTTTTTTAAAAAAAAAACATCTATCAACAACTAGAAAAAAATCAATACATGAAAAGAGATAATATTGGAAGTCTTTTTCAGTAGCAAATACCTATGTTCATTTTAAAACAAGTTTTTTTCATGATCACTATCCATATTCAATAGAAGTATCTAAACATTTACAGAAAAGTTCATTTTCATAAAACTATATTAATAATTTTCACTTATTAGTATCTGGAGAAAAGAATTAAGTTTTTTTTTAAAAAAAGCACACAAGTACATAACATACTAATTTTAGTGAAGTGCTATCTTAGTCTATTCTCCAGTTTCTATTTTTCTCCTTCAACATCCTTTCAAAGATTTCTTTTGAAATCATTATTATAACATCTGAACTTTTCAGAACATGATATTCTAGACCACAAATTCAATGTGTGATAAAAAAAGAAATATGGATGAAAATTTGGTTAAATCATCAAAAACTCATTTATGATGTTATATACTAACACTTCGGAATCTGAGGATTGTTTAATGTTTGGCATTTAAGTCTTTGCACAGCTCATTAGTCTCTCTATTTGAGAAAATAATGGATGTGTGTACTGCATTGTATATGTAAAATGTGGAAATGAAATGAAAAATGTTCATTTGTGGTCCAATAATCTTTTAGTAACTGCAGTTAGTCTACAAACTTCCTCCAGGTTAATATGATTAATACTGCCTAAGAAGATGTGCAACGACTTGTATATATGGATAGTTTTCTCCCAGAGTTTCTATTTTTTTTTCTTTTTTTGATGGTGCTGGGGATTGAACCTAGGGCCTTGTGCATGTGAGGCAAGCACTCTATGAACTGAGCTATATCCGCAGCCCTTCTATTTTTATATTTAACTAAACTGAAGTTTTCAATGAACTTATAAAAATAAAAAAATATTAAAATTTAAAAATAGATTGTCAATAGTTATCTTTCATACTTTAAGTTCAAGAAGTATAAAAATTTTATTGCATCTTTTTGTAAACTGAACTAAGAGATTGTAAAATTGAAAAGAATAAATCATATCTTTGCATTATTCCTCCCTTCTTATATATGTACTAAGATGGTAAGCCATATCCTTAAAAATAATTCCTAAATCCCAATGTTACATACATTTTCTCCTGAATTTATTGGGATTAATTATTGGGATTCTAAATACACGTGAGGCTAATAAAACAGTCCTTGTGAGCTGTTTATTTGTGATCCTTTCTTCTTCTAAAGTCCCCAAAATCCACTCTAGCTTCATAGTTTTGCAGGTAACAGTTAAAATTTTTCACTGATCAAAGACCTTGGTAAGAACAAAATTACCATTACCATTCAGATGTCCATGCAATACTATATCCTCAAAAGTTGTAATCTCTGTGATTATATTCTGTTTTGCCCCCTTCATACAGAAATATTGTTTTTATTCTGCTTGTATGTTTACTATTTTTTCTTTTAAAATACATGGTGCATAAGCCAACTCTCTTATGAATTGCTAAGCTGATATTCTTAGTAATCGTAATTTTAGGTGTTGATTGAAAAGAATGGGGAACAATGAAAGTTATAGAATAAATTTATTTGGAAGGGATTCTGTTAACATGATGTTACTGACATTATTTTTTATAGACTTTTATCACTGCAGAGGTGGACATAAAAATGCACATCCTCTACATATTGGCAGTTTATTCACTTTCTTGTTGCTCTTTTAACATTTACATTTAAGCTTTTCACTTAAGAAAATGACTTAAGAAGTTGTACCAGACATTATTTTTCTTCTTGCACAAGCAAATTCATCCTCTAAACGATTTTTCTCTAATCATCTTCTCATGTAAAATATGCTGCAATTAAAATTTCAGTTCTATATCATGTCTAAACAGATAGAACTATTATTATTTCAACAAATTGGTTTGAGTACCTATCATGCTTCAGGTACTGTAAAAACACTTTAAAACACTGAATATGATAGTTTTACAAGTATTAGATTCATGACACTGGGACCAAAAATAAAGGATACATAATAATGACAAACTCTTAACATAATTATAAACAATATTTACATATTCATGAAAATTGGTGGAATTTGTTGGGATTAATCTTTGGGATTCTAAATACATGTGAGGCAAATAAAACAGGCTTTGTGAGTTGCTTGTTTGTTTGTGATGCTAAAGATTGTATCCAAGACCTTGTATATGCTAGTTAAGTTCTCTACCCTTCATAATTTTTTATATACCTGCCAGCCCAAGATTACAGTTACAAGAACAACTATAAATATTATCAAAACTGACAATACAGAAGAAACTGTAGTGATAAAATTCCTATTTCAAATATAACTTTTAAAGCTTACAATAAACTGGGCACCATGTGGGGCATGCCTGTAATCCCAGAGCCTCAGAAGGCTGAGGCAGGAGGATCACAAGTTCAAAGCCAGCCTCAGCAACTTAGCTAGGCCCTAAACAATTTAGGGAGAACTGTCTCTAAATAAAATATTTAAAAAGGGGCTGGCAAGGGATATTGCTTACTCCTGGGTTCGAACACTGGTATGATATAAAAAAAAAAATTAAAAGATGTCAATAAGAGCGCTTCTCTAAGGTGAAACCTGTGGCACTTGAGCACCGGCTTCCCCTGCCAGCACCCCTTCCTTGCAAGCTGGCACAGTTTTGCCCAAAATAAGTGATCAGCTTGTCATTCTTGTGGTATAACTAGTTCTGATAGTTGAGAATGAAGGAAGAGGTCATGCTGCCTATACTTTTAGTACTGAGGCTTTTGGATTTCGCAGAGGTGAAAAGTTACCTGATGTAATGTTGAAACCACATCCACTAAGACAGTGCCACTGAGAACAGGAGAAGGGGAAGATTATATTCTGGCCTTGAAACGGTAACTGAGAGAAACAATGAAAAGAATGCCTTATTTTATTCAAACACTTGAAGGAAAACAAGATATTGAAAGGTCTAGTAAAAGATATATGAAGGTATACAAACACGAGTGGATATCAGAATGGAGAAGGCTCCCAAGAGAGATGATGCCCAGAAAAAAAATGCGAAAAAGACCCAAAATCCACAAAGGCCAAAGATACAGACAAAGGTACTTTATTCACTAATACTGAAGATGTGTTGAAAAAAATTGAGGAATTGGAAAAGAGAGGTGATGGTGAAAAATAATATGAGGAAAATGAAGAGAAAGAAAGAAGCAAAGAGAAAAGTAAAGAAGGCTATGATGACAATGACGATTAGGATGCTACAGAGGAGGTGTATGATGAAGAAGAGCAAGAGGAGGAAAATGATTACTTTAATTCATATTTTCAATATGGAGATGATTTTGGTGCAGAAAATGACAACATGGATGAAGCAACCTAGTAGCCGTAAAATTTCTCAAGGAAAAAAAAAATGATAATATAGCTTCTGAGCAGTTGGACAGACTTGATTTATGTTTCGTTTCTATTTTGTTGGACAAATATTTGTCACTGAGATATTCATAACCGCTTTTATGCATTAGTTACCATTTAAATATATGACATCTGAAACTCTGACATTCCTCCTTAACAACTTTGCCATCCCTCTTGTGTATGTTAGTGGATTTTTATATTATTTGGATTTTATTATGCTAAAGAGTTTTGCATCTCTTAATCTATGTATTCATACATACTTAAAAAACTTATTCTTGTTCAATTGTTCTTTTGTAAAAGTATTACTAGTTGTAATGGATTTCTATCACCTGAAAATTGATTTAATATAGTGCATGGAACACTTTAAAAACAAAGAAACTTGAAAATTATATTTTATTTGCTATGTTCTATACTATTACATTATGACTCCTTAAATCTGCCTAAAATTGTAAACATACATTTTTCCCTACATGTATGTTTTTGATCACAAAGAGGCTGTTTTGTGATCAAAAACATACATGTAAGGGAAAATGTCAACTTATGTAAATTTTACATTTCACATGTCAGCTAGTACAGAGAGACTTTCATTTGGGATAAATATTATAAATACTTGAATTGGGGGCTAACTTCTTACCATATAAAATATGAGTTAGTGATCCTCTGTAGTAAGTTTGACATATTCAAATAGTTGGGCTTATAAAAATTAGACTAAAACATCTTCTTTAATTGAATACTTAAGTACATAAGTCCTGGTTATATAAATTTCATGGTAGAAAACACGAGTGTGAATTTGGTTTAGTTGTAGCCGGCTCTATTATACTTCACAGGACTCATAGGCTATACAGTGGATTATAATATAGAATTAACTCAGGTTGTTAATCTTTTTGTTTAACTTAAAAGCTAGCTCCCTGCCATTTTATATTTTTGGGAGAAAATACCTAGAAACCTCAGCCTCCAAAAGCTTAAATATGCCAAATATATTCAAGGAAAATTCACATAATAGGTTTCAAAAAAGACTACTTTTTTGAAATGAGTAAAATTTATTTTTCCCTATTGGGAATATGTTTTCCATTACCCACTCACCTGAAAAATCACAGCCCAAATTTTATTTCTACTGTAATATTAAGTTCAATGGTGAAACTTTACTTGATTAATTTTCTGTGCCTTAGTTTTTCCTTCCTCTAAAGTGTTTAGACACTAACCAGAATTTACCATGTTTACATTCTCTTACCTTAGAGAAATAAATGATCATATATTAAGTTTTATTCGTACCTTCTAAACAATTGAAACTTAAAAAGTGACTGAAAAAAAATTTTGAGAAACAAATATTTTCCTCATAATCAGGTTTTCTCATCTTTAATTTTTGGGGAAAAAAATTGTATTGTCTTGTTCATTTTGCAACATAATTGTCTCAGGAAAAAGATCATTTTGAATTGCAATACTTCCTCAAATAAGTCAAAATGGGTGTGAGGACCCATCTTATTAGTTTAATGCTGTACTCATAGTATGTGCCTTCTCATTTAAAGGGTACATCAAATGATTTTAAGATTCTAAATGAAAATATGAATGAATCTTTAAAACTACAATCAATTAAACCCCATATGAAGATTTTAGTAATAATGGCAAAGTTGTCATTTGGGAATAATTAACATGGGTGTTTTATTCTTAATTTCCTTTGTGGTACGAGAAACAAATACCATTTTGTTTATAGAAATTTTATTTCTATATTTATTTACTTCCTTTATTATAAATGTGCAGATAAAAGCTTGAGCCATGCAAATACACTGAAGGTAAAGGTATTTCTTTTCCTAGCTTATATATATTTACTCTGGGAGGTCCTGACCATTCCCACTTTGGAACATCTTTTTATGATTTTAAAGTATAATAATCATGAGATCAGACAGGGTTTGCAAATTGCTTTACTAGCAAAAATATTCTTTTTCTTTGCTTTTTCTGGCTGAAGATGTGAGACTGTGAAGTTATTCCACAGGAAGGTAAGTGTTGTTCTACAGATATAGCTTTATACACACACACACACACACACACACACACAAAATACTGGTAAAGTGTCTTTAAAATTATAACAAGCAAACCTGGTTGTTATATTTTCTGTATTTAATATTAAATTCTTACAAAAAAGATTACAATAATATATAAGCTACAAATACAATATGTTTTTAATGTTTAAAGTTTTAAAATAAAAATTAACTTTTGATTCCAGAATATTACATTTTATTGCGTAGAAACAAATAATAATACAATGAAAAATAAAGCCTAAAATTAATCACTAAGATATAACATTCATGCCACTATGAAATTGGTATCAAAGTACCTGGGTGCTTTGATATGTATATAGTGATAACATTTATGATAATAACATTATAATAAGTGTAATATATACTTTGTCCAGTGTCCCCAAAGTACTACATAGATAATATGCTGCATAGTCTAATATCTATAGATCTAAATATAATTGGTAAAATTCCTTTATATTTGTTCAGAACATAATTTGTTTTACCTGGAAGTTTCTAAAACATTTTAAATTTTATAGTGTGTAACACTTCTCTCTCTTTGACTTTACTTTTATGTTTCTATTTATATTATGGTGAAATCATGTATTTGATGGCCATCCCAGTTATATAATACACTATAGGTTATCTATAAATAGTGATGATTTAACAAATAACCATCATTTTGCCAATATTGGATGGTGTCTAAATATGTACTATTCAATTTTTTTAGTATTGATGTTCTATTAACAATTCAGAAAGTTAAAATTAATTCAGATATTGAAAACTGATATTCTTTATATACATATGAGTTTTGGCTAGTTTTTTTGTTTATTCTTATAGGTAATGAAATAATAAATTTCAATATGCTATGCTAGTGTCATCTAATCTGGTAATGTTCTTAAATGGAAATGTGTTTTTAAATTAGCTACATGGCTATGTAGTTTCAACTTTTTAACAAATGCATGCCTTGCAATTTTCCTGCTCATATATTTTTTGACAAAGCTTGGTGAATGGTCAGCATTCAATAATTATTTTAGTGATATATTAACAATATATGTTTACAAGATACTTAATTAAGCATTTCCAACTTTATGATACTGGTACACAGAATTTAAAACAATAGAAAATGCAATCCTATTCACTATACAGTTTACATACCACAAGATGGTAAATGTAAATCAACCTACTTTTATTTCAGTTAACTCTGATATAAAATGTAGAAAATACAATCATTTAAAATAGCATTATGCTATTAGCAATGAGGATATAATATGCATTGGTATCAGCAAATATAAGAACTTCCATATTTTGAAGATTCTAATTGTAAAAGATTATAATTTTGCATTTCAGAGTCTTAGAATATTTTTATTAATTCAAATCTTAACTTTTAAATGAACTTTTTATATTCTTAGTATTCTTTTCTTATTTTATATAATATAAAACATTCTCTTGAGTGCCGCTGTCTGGCTGCAGCAAAATAACAGGGGGGTGACGAGGAACTTGTGTAGATGGATACAGCAAGAGTGGCAGCGGTTTATTGTAGGACAGGAGGGGTATATATACATTCCACACAGCTTATCTTAATTAACAAAAATTAGATACAGCAGTCAACCAATAAGGAATCTCACACTTAATGGCTCCCTGGCGTTACTTCATAAACCACTCCCTCTGGCAAAATGCCAGGCGCCATCCTGACTTGTTTACAGACCCTAACACTTGTGTTAACATCTCAAAAATTCATTGTGGAATTTAATAATCTGGCTATAAATCATTTTTTTCATTTAAAAATGAATTAAATGAAAAAACAGAAACAAATTTCAGAAACACATTTATGGAGTTAAATATCTCTGCTATCTTTAAATATTTTTGATGTATCCTTTGAACCAGACTATGATGACTGAAAACATACAGACTCAATTGAATAAACGAGTCTGTCCGTATTCTTGTTAAAAGATAGTCTTACATAATGAGTAAACATACATTGTTCTATCAAAACTGTTGTACTCTGTAGCAGGTTTGTGAATGTGATATTTGAGAGTGTTAAAACAAAACTCTCTAGAATGCCATATTGATTGATATCTCAGCATGATCATTTTAAGAAATGAGTGATGAAAAAATTGATTCTCTAATTCTGGCTTCATATTGCAAGCGAACTTGTGTGAATTACTTGAGTATTTACATGTGTTGATGAAATAAATATCAAATATTTCAATATGAGAAAGAAGCAGGTCTTTGTTTTATGAGTCATGTCAATTATGCTGACAATATGTATCACAGTAGGTAATTCAGCACCTTTAATTAATTTGATTTTGAAATAATCAGATGTAAGCATCACATGAAAAAAAAATTAAAAACTGACTTGCCTGTGCAAATTTCTTCACGATTTTAGTACAACAATGAGGACCAAAGTTAATGTATATTTTAGTCTCCATTCTTAAGCCAGGGGACATTTAGATTATTTTTGTGTTTCTGATATCCCAGAAAAGATGTCTTATCTTTTTTCCATGAATGTCAACTCATTCTGTGAACTTAAGTTCTTATTGTTTCATAAATTGCTGACATGAAATTCCTTCTCCCTGGAAATATCTAATATTTAAAATTAAGAAATCTAGGGCCCTAATATGCAACCCCATCACAAACTAAGCAAAAGAACAAGAAGTCAGCCTTTGACAAGGTGAATGAATATTCCTTTGGCTTTCCTGTGATTCCACATCCCAAAAGGATCTTCAGGTGTTTTTGTTTATTTGTAATTTACTTTCTTATAATCTATTTTCTTTCTAATGACTTCTCTTCCTTTGCAGAAATTCCCTCTTTTCAACACTGATTAAAATCCTCTATCCCATCCTAGTGATAGAAAAAAAATGTTGTTTTGATTCCATTTTTACATGTTGACAGGGTATTTTGGTTCCTATAGCCACTAAATTCAGGCTATTTATTCTAACAGCATAAAAAGAGATGTTTTCTTCCTAGAAAAATTAAAATTGGATGGTTGAGATGATCTCTCTAATCTATCCAAGTTTCCATCCACTGATGTTTTTAGAAAGTAATATCCTTTCCAGATATGTAGCTTATTTTCTCTTAGTAAAGTAAGAGTGGGGGGAAATTTATTTCAGTTAAACTAGAGCATTTAAACACACAAATTTGACTAGAACCAAAATCCCACTCTAATTCCATACTTTATTTCAAAACAATGTAGCTGTGTTTCTTTGTCTCCACCTTAGAGGCTATGCCCTTTGTCTCTGAGGCTGTATGTATACTGTAACATATAGTATGCTTGCTGGGCAAGTAAGTTATGAGATTTCAGGAGACAATATGAAGTCTATACAGAAGTAAGGAATATTGAATATTACAGAAGTGAGGCATGCTGAATATTGATGAGCACCGTTAATATCTACCGTTATTTTTGTCACAACTATCTATGTAGTTCACTTTTTTATATACTGAACATGCTCACTTTCCTTCCCAGGGTAGAGAACCTAAATACTATTCCTTCACAATTATTCTTAGATCATGGAAGAGATGCCACCATCTCTCCATCAGATACATTTGTCTTAAGAAGCAAGCTAAATAAAATTGACCTATACACTCTCACAGGACAGTGGTGAAGCATGTATACACTAACTACAAGTAACATTTTCATTTGGAAAGGGAAATTATAGGTTTTGACACTTCACCAGACAGAAAATATGAGGTTCCCTATTTTGGGATGCTAGTATTCATTAATGAGTTCTTGATTATTCTTTCTGAAAGGAGGTGCAAGGTGCACTGATTTTTGTTGTCATATGTTTGCTTATTTATTTGTTGTGACTGCAGGGTTTTGAGTTTCATTCCCCATCTATCCTCATTTGAAATAGTTGGTGAGTCCACCATTTCAGGGGCTTTAAAATGTTTAGAACCTTACAATTGAAGTATTGAAGCAAGGATTAATTAAAGTTTATCAGTATATTTTGTGTGAATGCATGCATTACATATGGATATTTTGTATAATACATAATATATGTATAAAATATTTACATAACCTTGTATGCATGTTTCATTGGTATCCCAATAACATCAAATATCAACAAGTGAATATTTGATCTACTTGCTTCCTATAAGTTCTTTGCTAGATAGATATAGTTTATGTTTTGTCTTTTGTTTATTTATTTTTCTCTCCGGAACTCATGACAAGTTCTTAGCGCTGGATGTTAGGCATTGAAGACCATTTGAAACAATCAACCTGAGCAGAGATAACACTTAAGGTAAGAATACAAAGTAATGAGAAGTAACATTCAAAGCAACATTTTTGAAGTAAGCCAACAATAGATAATCCCAGTAACAAAATAACATTTTGACCTTTCCTAAACAATTGCCTTATAACTACAAACAGTATATATATCGAGAGTCTCCTAATTTCTTGTGTAGTTCTTTCAATACTATAATATATGGAAGAGGAAATTATAAATTTCTTTGGAAATTAAATTTCTTTATATCACTTTGTAAAGTATACAGTATCATTTTTAGATATTACCTAGAAATATATGGGCAATTTTAATACCTGTAAGTACAAAAAAAAAAGAAAGTCAAATGTTCTTATCTCTAAATCATTTACATTTTCTCCTTATAAATTAGATACTTTATAAATATTTAAACTTTGGAGGGAGGTAGAAAAAAAATGATACATATTGTGACATTTCCAGTTAAAAAATGATCTAAGAAACAAAAGAAACACAACACTCCTTTATTTTGTAGGTAAAAATAACACTTTTTCCCCTGCAATTAACTAATTTCATACAAAATTAACCTGCCCACCTGAGGAGAATATGACTTTTAGATTTTACTCATTAAGATCATCATGTTTTTTGGATGGAAATTATACAACAGAGCTAAAAATGAAGTCCTTATGGGAAGAACAAGTTTTACTGAATAATTTACTAATAACTATTATGCTCCCATCAAGTGTATTCCCCCAGCAATTCAGTTGTTCTAATTTGAAAGCCTCTCAGTTGTGCACAGAATGACATTGCTGCAGATGGCAGTGGAAGAGGCATATTATATGTATGAGCAAGTCAATAAAAATGAAATGTAGTTAAAGTAATTCAGGTGAATATAAATAGTATCTGATATTTTTTACATCCTAAATGTACTGTAAAGAGGCCAAAGAATAGCATTTAACAACTGATTAAAGAACTTATTGTTATAGTTGCTTTCAAATTATGTAAACATTATAAATCATAATGTAGAAAAGCTGAAAGGAATTGGATATATTTGTTTTTTGAATTGGATCTTACTGCTTTCAAAATGTGACACATGGCTATTAAAATGTTAGTATTGACAGAACCTGAAAACTTTATCCAGATAATATTGAAATCTAATCTTCAAAAAGCAAATTACCAAAATATGTCACATCTCCCCACAAGGTAAGCTTCTGGTTTAATCCATTCTTAGGTAAATATTTTCTATATATATATATATATGTATATATGTGTATATATATATATATATATATATATATATATATATATATATATATATATATATAAAAATATATATATTTAATTTTTAGTATTATAATTACTATCTTTTATAAAATAGCCATATATTACTAAAATCACACTATCTTTTCTTTTTAACAAGCATTGGTATTTTAATCAGATTGAGACCAAGAGAACAAAATGTCAATTCCTGTTTGTGACAGGTATTTCAAATTCTTTTCATTTATTAAGAGGTGTGTATTGTTGCTACATGGGAGTCTACCTAAATTTTCCCCTCTGTAATGTCGATTGTTTTTCTCTGTTGTATGAATTTCAGTGGATTTTCAACATCTGAAAATGACACTAAAGTCGTTTATTAAGTTTAACAAATGTTAAGTGTTTAATTTTTGCTGATTTTATAAAAATAGCTTTGTACAATTTTTTTGGAATAAAGAACATATACTGATTAATATTAACTAATTAATATCTGCAAGTTGAATATTTACATTTTCATTTTTTAAGATTCTAAGAATAGAAAACATTCTTTAAAGTTTTTACATTAATGTTTCGTTAAGTTTGTTTTAAAGTTCTTTCCTATGCATCTATGATTTTTGCTGTTCTTTAATCAGATTTTATCCACGTGCTATTTCTAAACAGAGAAATAATTTGTTTTTTCTGTGTGAATTATGCTTATAGATTTAATTATTATTTAAAATATGAACTCATATTAACTGTACAAATTAATGGGCTTCACTGTGACACAACCCTTCATTCATATATTGTGTTTTAATCATATCTTATAGTCACAAACCCTACTATCCTCTCTTACACTTCCCCCCTCTCCCATCCCTCCAGTCCCATTTTTCTTTCCTAATAGTTCCTCTGCTACTTTCAGGTCTTTTAAAAATAGGTTTACAAATGAGAGAAAATATCTGATGCTTTTCTTTCCATGTTTGGCTTATTTTACTTAACATGGTGTCCTCCATTTCCACCTATTTTCTTTGCACAGAAATTTTGTATCACCAAGCATACCACAATCATGAAGTTTATCAGAGATCCCAATTCCAAACACAGAACACCTACAGACAGGACTCCCCTGTGTTTCTCCTTTGTTATTAAAGCAATAAAACTTATTTTTCCTTTTTCTCAAAACTGTGTCCTCGTTATTGAATTGGCATTGTTGCTAATACACAGGAAAGAAAAGTTATATTCCACAAACTTGCTAGATGTTCTTATTAGTTCTAGGCATTTTTGGTTGACTCTATAGAATTTTATCAAGTATTTTCACAGCATATATGAACAAAGACATTTTCACTTCTTCTTTTAAGTTTTACCTTTTTTGTCTTCTTGCATTACCTAGAAAGTATGGTGTGATATTTTGAAATCATTGTAGGAGGTTACTTACTTTTTCAGGATGTGCCTGAAAAAGTAATGGTTCTGTCAGAACAAAATTTCTGAAAAATAAAGAATGAAAATAGGCATGAGGAGAAAATGCAAACAGATAAACAAAGAACTCTTTTTAAGGCAATAAGAGCATCCAGAATTCAAGTATGATGAATTTCTGTAAGCAAATATATTTGAATATATTTATCATCATTATATAATAAAGTAAGATAATCGTAATGTAAAGTATACTTGAAGGAAAGTATAGAATGCCATACACTATCATAAAACTTGCTTAATTAAAATAAAGTAGAAAATGGATAGATAGTGACAGTATTATTATTATTAGTAGTAGTAGTAGTAACAAGGATTAAGAGAGGGATAGCTGATTACTCATTCTAATATCAATCTTGAGCAAGTGATTTGCCTATAAAAAATTCTCCTATCTTTATTTAAGATCATTTGCAGTTCTATCATATTTAAAAATGTTATGGTATTATAATTTTTTTCAGTACAGTTAAATATATCACTGAGATACATAAGAGCACATTACATTTGTATGTATGACATTATAATTATATGCTCACTTTATCCTGAAATTTGTTCAAAACTGTGAATTGTATTCCAAAAGTTGGATTTTTCAAATACGGTGACAATAATAACTACATACTTACTATGTGAAGGAAAAAGTTACACTATAGAATTTGTGAGAAGACACACTAGGAAATACATATGCCTTTAATAGGGTAGGGAAGACCTAGTAGATTTAGAATGTAGAAAGTTGATTTTTATAAAGAGAGAGAGAGAGAGAGAGAGAGAGAGAGAGAATTTTTTAATATTTATTTTTTAGTTTTTAGTGGACACAACATCTTTATTTTATTTTTTTATGTGGTGCCGAGAATGGAACCCAGTGCCCCGTGCATGCCAGGCGAGCACATTACTGCTTGAGCCACCTCCCCAGCCCATAAAGTTGATATTAGTGATCAGTTTTGGCAAAATAAATATGATTTAGATCTTTCCTGGGCAGTATCTGGATGATTCATAGTCTGTCTTTCTGAATGAGGGCAGATATTCAAATTTGGAAAATAGATTCACAAAGTAAAGTACTTCATTGTGAATGTAATAAAGTCTAAAATTTTTTATGGGACTATATTTATTTTCTAAATGTAACATTCTGACCACTGACATCATTATATATTTCAATGGACAACTTTGCAATATAATTATTATCTGGTATTTTTAATCAATTTAATTAGTTTAAGAAAGTTTAAAGTTCAGAACTTTTGTAAGGATACTTCCATTATCAGAGATGGGTGACAATAGGTTTATAATAATCAGGATTTTTTTATTTTTTCCTGATGATAGAGATACTGGTTCTGCAATTTAAAAAAAGGTAAAATCCAAAACTTCAAGTATCAAAATCTCCCATATAACTATAACAAACACCATTAGGAAAATGAAGAAACACTTTGGGAAGAAAAAAATTATAAGACTAAACCAGTATGAGATCTGTCAGATATGGAAACATACCACTCATTAATGTCCTAGAAATACAGTAGCAGAATGAAACAAAGAAGGTGCTTTTCAGATAATCAATATGTATTTATCATGAATATTTGTATAAAATGATGAAATCAAATAAAATCTTATTAGTTTTAATTTGAAGAAAAATAATTTTGTTATATGAGGAAATTACTTTCTAAGTTTAACATTTTTATGCCCATATATTACTTACTCAATTGGATTCCATTGAAATAGGGGCAAGAGATTTTAGGTTCAATACAATGTACATGCATTTGGATTAAGCAGTTTTAGGTATACAACTTGATACACTTGTCAACTATTCCCACTATGCACATACAAAGATTTGACACATTTTTGTCACCACCCAAATTTCCTTTACAACTCTGGAAGTTATTACCATTCATATTCTTTCACCCAAAGCAAACACTGATCTATTTTAAGCCTTTAATCTGTGAAATTAGGCTTTTCCATTATGTATAGATAATAATATCTCTGATCAGTTGAATTTTTTTTCTCTTTTTCTTATTTTTAACTTTGTACAAGTCAGTATTATGTTTGCAAAGTTACAGAAACTTTCACCAATAAGTGGTGAAAGTGATCTATGTACTGATCAAAGTTTGCGTTCAAATTTCAGGCAGTTTTCAAATATCCCACATCTTTCACATGTAAGGAATCATGCCACATGTATGTTGCTTCCAAGCCTACCAGAAATGTGTGGAGAACTTTGGTCATGGTATGACCTCCCTGATCTTACACACAGCCTTCCCTAGACGGCCGTGGTTACATGAAAATCTTGGGTCTTTTTCAGGTTTTTTTTGGTTCCTGTAGGAAAAAAAAAGCACTAAAAAAGATGTAAAATGTTTATTGCTTATTTATCAGTCAAGTATATGGTAATAACTTACAGCTTTTCTCAATGACTTTTGAGAAAGTCATTCTCAGTACCCTCTCTATTTCTAAAAATCCTACAATTCAATTTACTATTTAAAATGATTTTATTGGTGAATTATATTTATATATAATAGTAGGCTTCCTTATGATATATCAATATATGCACATAGCTTAATTTGGTCTACTTAATTTCCCTGCTTGTTATATTTCTATTTAGTGTTCTGTTTTGCCACTATCCCACTGAGACCATGATTTCAAGTAAAGAGAATTACAGGATTTCCCTGCTTCCTATTTTTCCATGATTTTTTTTTTCTGCCATCTGTTGCAACCATACTTGTCTCTTCCAGCAGATTTGCATCTGGTTTTGATGGTCAAATCTTCCTCGGTAGACTCAGCATACTTACCTTGACCAAGCTGGATTGGGACATAAAGACATTGCTAGTCAAAAGCACCTTATATCTCTTTTCATACTGAAAGTTTATCAAGTTTTGAGTAATAGTCATTTCAATTTTTTAAAATTTGCATTTGTTTGATTTTCAGTCCTAAATTGGTTGTGAATTTTTGAAGAATTAATTCTGTATTGGATACCAAAAACAATTCTATCTTCTACCAGTGTTATGGTTTAGATATGAAATGTTCCCCAATTCTTGTGTTGTCATGTGTTAGACAATACAAGAAAGTTATGGGAGCCTTAATGCAATCATTGTATTTACCCAGGCTGGTAGGGTGTGGGTGAAGGAGTTGAGTCATTTCGGGAGTAACTTTGTGGTTCATATTTTGTCCATGGTGATCAGAGCTTTCTCTGTCTTTGCTTCTGGATCGCCATGTCCTGAGCTGCTTTTCTCTTCCACACTGTTCTGACAGGGTAGTCTGCCTTACCTTGGGCCCAGAGAAATGGAGTCATCCATATATGGACTGAGACATCTGAAATTGTAAGCCCTGGAATAAACTTTCCTTCTCTGTAATTGTTCTTTTTAGGTCTTTTGGTCACTCTGGCAAAAAAAGTGGATTAAAACAATCACACTATACTTAAAAGAATAAGTGAAATCCACTACTTACAGATCCTGACTTACAATATGATGACTGAATATGTTCACCTGAGAAAAGAATATTTCTGTCAAGTTACAGACATTTTAAAAGATAATTATGATGAAGAACATTAGAACTCAATGTTTGTCTCAACAGGGTTGTAACATTAGCATAAATTTTAGTAATATTTTTGTGTCTACAACCTCACATTTTGAATATAGATGGTGCCATTTATGTAAATGTAGAAAATGTTGACAGTTGAATGATTTTCATGGCTTATTCTTAAGGAATATCAAGATTCTAACTAGCTTTAGAAAAAAATATTAAAATACAAATGAAAAGGCAGATATTCATATTCAATCCATCTCCACATATACTCAATTTCTAAACCACTTTGTGAAAAATAAATACAGAAAATGTGTTCAAACACAAGAAGATGGAAATTTTAAAATGAAAAATATCAAGTAAATAGAAAAATCACAAAAGTAATGGAATATAAATCAAAGAAAAAAGTTAAAATTATTAACTTTTAAGTTAATAGTGTTGAAAAATCACATTGAAGGTACATAAAAAAATTGCAATATAAGATAGGAAATCAAGTCTGTAAAGTCAGAAGAAGTAAAAATGTAAAAAGTATTACTGTTTTAAACTATTCCAATTATTCTTTCTATAAATTTTGGGAAAAAACAATGTCATAGAAAGTAAGCATTATCATAGAAATATATTATTGTCAAAGAGTTCAAGAAGAGCAACATCATAATTGTTTTATAAATGATGAATCAATTTAATCTGTTATTGAAAGTAATTCTGAAACCCAGGATCAAGACAATTATATCAATATTGTGAATACTATTTAGTGCTTAATGCATGTAAGGTTTTCCATATTAGAGAATATTTAGTGTTTTAACATAATATAACAAGTTATTATAATTTTTATACAGACTATAATCTAAGTGTCTATACCATATAGGCTTTCAAAGAAGAATACTTGCTGGATTTATTTATTTTTTCTCATAATTGTAGATAGAAAGAATGCCTTTATTTTATTTGTACTTTTATATGGTGTTAAGGATTTAACCCAGTGCCTAACACATGCTAGGCAAGTATTCTGCCATTGAGCTAGAGCTCAGGCCCTACATGTTATATTTTAATGTAGTCTAATAATTATTTTTTAAAATGCTTTAATTTCATGAATTTCCACATACATATCCATTAGTAAAACTTTGAAATTCTGTCTTCCCCCTTTCTGATTTTTGCTTCTCCATTTTATGTTTACTTTGTTATGTGATGTTATCACCTTCCTTCAAGATTAATTTTATAATCTTATGTCAATATGTCTTCTCACTTAAATCAATCTACATTATCTTATTTTCCAATATCTAGTCATTCTAACTACTTTGTAACATATGGGCAGAGTGGGGTAAAACAACGTAGAAAATTTATTTTGAGTGTTTCAGCAAATACAAAATCCTCTGTTAGAGTATGATTATAACCCAACCATTTTTTTTAATTCAACCTTTCTTTAATTCTAATTCCTTTAATCAGTGTGAAGATTTTGAAGAAATTTGAGGCAAAAGAAAATTTTAAAAAAGGGAAACAATAGGATATATGCAATATAACTTAGGCAAATATTTTGTCTCATCAAAGAATAAATTGAATATTTTAATCAAGAATTGATATATTTTTAAAATGCCAAAATCAACCAAAAAGACTAATAATGATATTAGTAAAGCAATCTTCACAACCATTCAACATCTGTGTTTTGAAACACAAGAAGACCTCGAAGTGACTGACATGTTGTTTTCCTGTGTCCTCCAACCATGAATTTGTCATGTTTATTCTTGTTCAAAGAAGGTGACAGCAGATGAGAAAAAATTGAATGGCCTTTAAAAAAATAAAACACACATGACAGGTGCCATATGGCTTTTCTCCCCCATAATTGCTTTGAATACATTTAGCAAAGAATAGCAAAAGAGAGTAAAGTAAAAACTTGTTTTAGAAATGGGCTTGCATTTCAACAAATGTCATTGAGCATTCAGTGACCCAGTGAAGTCCTCACCAATGAGTTATAAAATGATAGAAAGTAATAACTGCAAGTGTAGGAGAATAAAGCTTTACATTAAGAAAAAAATTAAACATATTCAAAAGCAAGCGGAGAGACGGGAAGAATGAATCACTGTATGACTGTCTGGAAATTTTATCACAGAACACACTGTAGGTCATTTAACATGGAATCAGAAGAGAGAACACTGTCAATTCATTTTATAAAGCAAATACTACCCTGATATTGAAATCAGACAGTTAAAAAACATATTCCCCATGAGTACATAAAATGCTAACAAAATGTATTTTAAAATACATTAATTCATATATATTTTATCTTACTATCACCAATTAATGTTTATTCCAATTCCAGTTTAAATTTGTAAATAAATGTAGCTCACCATATAATTAGGCTAAAAAAGAAAAATCATATGCAGTTATTTCAGTTGACACAGAAAAATTATTTGAAGAAAGACTGGTCAAGCAACTGTATACATTGATAACAATTAAAAATTAAATCAACTACTAATCCTGGAATAGCCTGAGTGAATTTTCACTATACATGCTGAATGAAAGAAAAAGACAATTCCAAAATATCAATTTAGACAAAATCTCTTAAAAATTATGAATAGACTAGAACTTCCTCAATTTGGGGAAATACATGTATAATAAGACTACTGCTGATATTATATTTAAGGGCAATAAAACCAATCCTCTAAGATTGGAAATATGACAAGGAAATCTGTCCTCAGCACTCTTATTCAGTATGGTGTAGTTTTAGCCAGAAAAAAAAGTATGAAAAGAAATTAATTCATATAACCATTAAAGGAAGAAACTAAAACTCTTCCTATTAGCAAATCACTTTTGCATCTATGTAGAAAATATAAAATGTATACCAAAAAATACTTTACAACTAATCAATGAGTTCAGAATGATTTCAGAATATAAGTAAATATACACAAATATACAAACTGATTGTATTTATTTATTATCAGTAAGTATATGGACACTTAAAATGAAAATATAATACATGTAACTCTTCCCCAAATGAAATGCTTTTATAAAAATTAAACAGATTTTGTTAAATCACCTTAATGCAGAACACTACCAAATTATAATGAAAAATGCTAAAAAAAGGATATATTTTACATTAAGAGATTCAGAATAGTAGAGAAGAAGAGCAATGTAGGACTGCTACATTGCCCCATTTCAAGACTGAGAGTTGCAGAAATCTTGTCCTCACAGTAAGGGTGAAAGAAGAGACACCTACTTCAGCATAACAGACCAAGAGGCCAGAAAGATCCACACTGCTAAATCAACTTAGCTTGAACAAAGAGACCTTTGTCAATGAATAAAAAATAATCTTTTCTATAAGCTGTGCTTATAAAAACTATTTTTTTACTTAACTTATATTTTGAGAAAATTATAGATACACATACAGTTACAATAGTGAGAGATCCAGTGTACTGGTTTGCCTCAGTAGAATATCAATTTCTAATATCACATATTAGAAATAAATAAACTTAAACATAGGTTATATACATTTCACTAAATAAACTCAAAATATAAACCTAACTAAAACTTGCAAAATTTGTAGAAAAACAACAAAAAATAAATAGCAGGAGAAAAATATAACAGGAGAAAATCTAATTTTCTTGGATTATGAATAAGGTTTTAGGTCAAACAAAACCATAAAAATGAAAAAAAAAAGGGATAAACTAGGCATAACTAACATTGACTGCCTTTGCTCTGCATTTATTCCCAAAACCTAGAAGCTCACATTAACACAAATACTTGTACACAAATATTCATAGCAGCTTCATTTAGTATAGCAAAATATCAGAAACAACTCAAATGCCCCCAAAAGGTGCATGGTCAAGCAAACTGTAGACATTGATAACAATCAAAATTTGAATGAATCATTAATCCCTGCAGAAGCCTCAGTGAAATTTCAGGACACATGCTGAGTGAAACAAAAAGTCAATTCCAAGATAACATACAATGTGTGACTACAATTATAGAGCACTCTTGAAATGGACCAATTACGGAAATGGAGAATAGGTCAATGGCTTCCAGGGGCTAGGGCACAAGCTGGCCTGGAGGGAGTGAGTATGGAAACTGAAGAGTAAAGTGAAAGATGTTCCTGATGACAAATGTTTCTTTCTCAACAATATCAGCATCTTGGTGGAATACTGCATTGTGTGTGCACAAGATATTTCACTGGGACAAATCGGCAAGGGTACACTGGATCTCTCATGACTATTGTAACTGCATTGTATCTATAATTTTCTCAAAATACAAGTTAAGTAAAAACAAAATAGTTTCAATTTACTCCATTTCCTGATAAGCATCTTTAAGTCTATTTTGTAGTGAAATAGTTTCATACATCGCAATTGTCTGAGATGTGGTCCAGTCTCTATCCCTCTTTTTCACACATTATTTCTTTAGTTCTTTCTTATTTGTTCTATAATTTTCACAAGGTAGATTTTGCTGATGACTGTTTATTTGTGTTTTGCTTTGACATATATGCCAATCTTTAAAAATATTGCAATCCAATAGGTGGGTCTAGATATCTGACTGAGATGCAGATTTGAGATAGTTCATAGATGCATTTTTGTATCTCTTGTTAGGGAGCACATAATGCTTAGGTGCATTACATGGTGAAATACTAGCAATCATTATGACCATTGCCTAGATTCATCATCTTATTGGTAATGAAAAAAAAATGGAAATATATTATTTCATTATTTATTATTTATCTATTAGCTAGGAACTTCTTTAGCAGACACTTTCTCCTATTAACATTTGGGAAAATTTCTTTAAGGATAAGTGATGGATTCTTTTCCTTTATTGACTAGTTTTCAAAATACTGATTTATTGCTTTGCATTATACAGAGTTGAAAATGAGGTCTTTCATTGTTTCTTTGTGATTATGGCCTCATGGATTTTACACATTTAATCTGTTCAATTCATTGTAACTATTATTCTTATTAACATAAAGTGGCCGAATCTTTGATCATTTCAAGATATTTCTTGAATCAATTAGTCCAGTCTTAATTAGCACTTTAAGTAAATGCAAAGTAACTCAGTCTCATCTTAAATACTTCCATCCATCCCATTAAAGTCAATGAATTCACAAATGAGACTTTTTTTTTTTTTTGTATGAGCATAGCATTCAGGGATATCAACATGTGGGGCAGATGTGACCTTTGTTATAATATTGGTTTTGTGAAAATCAGACAAACAAGTGGTCCCTGCATGGTGACACATGCCTGCAATTCCAGTGGCTAAAAAGGCTGAGACAGGAGGATTCCGAATTTAAAGCCAGACTCAGCAAAAGTGAGGTGCTAAGCAACTCAGTGAGACCCTGTCTCCAAATAAAATACAAAATAGGACTGGGGATGTGGCTTAGTGGTCGAGTGTCTCTGAGTTCAATCCCTGGTATCTCCCCCCAAAATAAATAAACAAGTAAATAAATAAAACAAGTGAAAAAACTTGATTTTAAAAGATCAGTCTTTATGAGTTTATACTGACACTTCCAATTGATACTTAAAAGAGTATAGCTAAACTTTTTAAAAAACATCTTTCTCCTTTCTCCCATGCCAAAAATCCAGATACCTGCTACAATAATATATTTTACCATTTGTTACCTGATGCCACACTGGAAATCTCAATAAGCAAGATGAATAATATGTTAAGATAAAGCACTAAATTTTTGTAGATTTTTTTTTTTGTACAGGGGATTGAACCCAGAGGCACTTAACCACAGAGCCACATTTTTAGCATTTTTTTGGTATATTATTTAGAGACAACGTCTTGCTGAGTTACTTAGGGCCTTGCTAAATTGCTAAGGCTGGCTTTGAATTCATGATCCTTCTGCCTTAGCCTCCCAAGCTGCTGGAATTACAGGAGTGAGCCACTGTGGCCGGCTTCAGATACTATTTTTAAACTTAGAATGTATCATATTAGGAATTTAATCAACATATTGGATTTTACTATTACTTGATATGGTTCCTGTCATGTGTTGATGTCAATATAAAATTAACTTTATTTTCAATTTTTAAGGATGACTGCAAGAATTATTTTAAAAATATAAAGTATTTACCTGGTTCCAAAGGAGTCAAATCTATAACTTAAGGTTAAGTCAAGAAAATATATATTCTATTTTTTCCCCTTTACTACTGTGTATTCTCCTTCCACATAAAGGTAATATATGAATATATGTGCATATACAATCATGCATATATAATTAATTATACACACATACCTCAACATACAGAATACACACAAAGGGATAGCCTTTTCTGCACCTGTTTACCTTATTTTAATGATAAATGTATCCTGAGGTCATTTCATCATATGATAATATGTAGAGATCTTTATATATTATTTCATTACATTAGTACATGCATATTTTATCATTGCATTATAAATATGCCAAAGTAAATTTACTTGTATATTGCATTTTTTGCCAATATAACTTTGAAATATATTTCTAGGAGTGAGAATTTTGGGTCAAAATCAAAGTTTGTCTCCTAGATAGTGGGCAGTTCCTTTCCATTGGGGGAGTTATGATTTTGTACTCTCACAAGAGTTGATAGAATAATTTTCCTGTGACTTCATCAATTGAGTACATTTTCAAATTTTGAATATGGTTCGAGCCTAAAGGCAAGAAATAAAATCTTACTCTATTCATAGTTTTTAATATTATTCATATGACTTTAGGAACATTCTCATGTGCTTAAGTTCATTGATTCTTTGTTCTATATAATTTATATTTATTACCATACCTTTATATAATATGTTTTAGAAATATCAGTTATATACTTGATTTCTTTTACCAAAATTTTTTTCAGTTTCTAATTTGCCATTTTAACTTGTTTTCCTTTGTTTAAATTTTCTTTTTACAAATGATCTGAGGTATCCATTTTTTAATCTAATTCTACCTGAAGAGTAAGTTATAACCAGAAAAATTTTCTCCATGACCAATTATTAAAAAAATCATTATTTTCTCATAAAGTCTCTAATTTGTCTAGAATTAGCTATTGTATATAGTGGGAGGGATAAATTCATTTTTGTTTCAGATTGTTATTGTTATCACTTATAGAAACACTACAACATTTAAAAAATATACATCTTCCTCCAAAATTTAAGATGTCACTTCTGATTTATTTGGATGTCTATGTATATATGTTTCATTGGATCTAATTACACTTTTTTTCTATTTTGTTTTGGATCTATCCATTTATTCACCTTATCTCACTGTTTTAATTATAGAAAATATTTTTTAATATTAGATAGACCCTTCAATAATGGTGTTAGGAAAACTGGTAACACATATACAGAATAATGAAATTGGAATATAATCTCACTTCATATTCAAAATAAACTAAAATATATTAAAGACTTATATATAAGAAATAAAACTTTAAAGCAATTAGAAGAAAAATAGATTTTAATATTGATATAGATGATTTTTCTTGATAAGATCCCTAAAACACAAGCAAAAATAAATAAATAAACAAATATAAATAATTAGAAAGACGCTTAATTAAAAATCTTTTTTATACAATCAATAGTATAAAGACAAACTGAAGAATGGGACAAAATATTTGCATGCTGTACATGTATTATGAGTTAGTATTCAGAATTTATAATAGACTCAAAAATCTCAATAGCAAAACTAATTAAACAACCTGATTAAAAATTGAGCAATATGGCTGGGGCTATGGCTCAGTAGGCAGAAAGCTTGCCTTGCATGCACAAGGCCCTGGGTTCAATCCTCAACATCACCAAAAAAAAAGAAAGAAAGAAAGAAAGGAAGAAAGAAAGAGAAGAAAGGAAGGAAGGAAGGAAGGAAGGAAGGAAGGAAGAAAAACAATGAGCAATAGACCTACACAAACATTGCTGAAAAATACACACATATATGGCCAAAAGGTATTTGAAAAGAAAATGCTCAACATCACTAATCATTGGGAAATGCAAATCAAACCCACTTTAGTAAGAATGGCTATTATCAAAAAGACTAAAAATAAGTGCTAGCAAAGATGTGAGGATGGATTAAGCTCACTGTTACAAATGTAAATTAGCACTGTCATTGTGTAAAAGGGTTTGCATTTCCCCAAAAATGTAAAAAATAAATTTTTGCTATTTTATTCAGTAATTCTACTACTGAGTGTGTACACACACACACACACACACACACACAAGGAAAAGAAATCAGTGTGTCAAAGATGATCTACACTGCCTTATCCATGGAAGTTCCATTCACAATATCCATGAAATGACAAGAAGTATTAATTAATTAATTAATGATACAGAAAAAATGGTCCATATACATAAAAGAATACTCCTTGTCCATAAAAAGAATGAAGTGCTGTCATTTGCATCACCAGTGATGCAACTGAAGAGCACTAAGTTAACACAAAGTAAAAGAAATCAGGCATTGAAAAAAAAATAGCTCCACAATCTTACTCATAAGTAGAATGTAAATAGTGGATATTATAGGATTTGAAATGGGATTATATAGAATGAGGTTATCAGAGGCTGGGGGAAAAGGAACAGACATTGCTTAGAAAAAGTTGATCAAAGCTACTAAGGTGGAATTAGAAAGGAGCAAGAAATTATGGTGTGCTATTTGCACAGTAATGTGACATTAGATAACAATAATGTACTATATATTTAAAAAACTAGAAAAAAGTATTTGAAAGTTTGTACCATATGGGAATGATACATGTTTGAAGAAACACATATAATTGTATTTAAACATTACACAATTTATTTATTTACCAAAATATTACATGATACCTCATTAATATATATGCATATATATATATATACATATATATATTTTAATATTCTTATGTACTAGTTAAAATAAATTTAATTTAAATATTAAAAGGACTTTTTAAATATATTGTTTATTTATTTGTCTTTGTTATTTGAAAAACTTCTCCTCACCCTGTATTTTATCCATAGAACAGGAATATAAGCTTTCTAAAATAATAATAATTTAGACCCTACATATCAAAAATGACTAAACAATTTTAATTCATTTCTAGAAGAAATTAAAACATCTTATTGCTAATGTTTTCAGAAATGATTAAAGTAGCATGTATGAGCCTAGAACTATTTTTCTTTTGTATCCCTAACAATTGTACAGCAAAAAAATAAACTAATGTTTAAAAGAATAAGGCAAGCATTGATAATGTCATCACATAATTACTAAACTTTTTAACTAATTGAAAGATAAAGACACATAATCCTATTTCAGTAATAAGCAACCAAAGGTAGCAGTGTGTGCCATGCACTGGGCCCACAAGAAATACTCTTGGCAAGTCGGCAGTTTCCTTAGAAAATACTCCACTCCAGACATATGTGAAAGAGAATATGAAGCTCTCTTTTCCTTTGGAACATTGCTACTCTCCTGCCTGCATTAGCCTGGGTTTCATTAACAAAAATTCTAAATCAGAAATTTCATTTCAATGGAGAACTTTTGGTATTAATTTTAAAATGTCAAGTAATTATTATTGAAGGTCAAAAACATTGTTCAAAATGCTTCAGCTAGTTGAATGTTATAGAAATATAGTGGGCTAAACACTGTGTATCTATGATGGAATTTTTTTTCCTTCTTATATCTTTAAATATACTGTTTTCTTTTGATTCAATCATTTAGGTACTTGCTATCTGGCAGAAATTTAATAGATATTTTATCTTCTCATTATGGGTATAGTTGATTTTGCACATTATTGAATTGGAAATCATTCATCTAAAAAGAGATCATCTGTGCATTAGCCAGCATAACTTTATTTTATTGCACTTGATATACATGAGGGAGTGAAGTGATTATGGCCAGTATCATTAAGCAGATGGCAGTGAATTTTCCTTCTATTCTCTGTAACTCAGAAGGAGCTTGCTTCCTTATTCTACTGCTAAATTAAGTTTAACCTAAAGAATAATTGAGTCAATTTCATGGTTTTCCACTTACAATTAGAATGTGGACTTTCACTGATGACCACTGTTTTCATGTCAGTAAGAAATCAGATCATTGGAAAATTTCCATACCTAAAGGCCATCATGGTGACAAATCCTCAAAAGAGAACTAAGCAAATTAAATATTACTTATCACATAAACATTCTATGACTGTTTTCAAGCCTAGAAGATCAATAGAAAGAAGAGTAGACACAACATAAGTAAATGGCTCAGAAACTAAAATAAATGGCTCAGAAACTAAAATTAAATGCTAGGTTATGTTTCTTTCCTCTTCAAATGTATTGTTTCATTCATTTAATAATTTTTTTTTGCTTTGTGAAATACATAAAATAGAGAACTGTAAATACAATATAAAATGAAAAAATGCTGATGACTTTTACTTAACAGGTTTGTCAATATTCCTTAGAAAAAGAGAAACCATTCCTGTTTTTAAGCTATGTACAAGGGCTAGAGGGATGATCTTAAATCCACCAAAGCCATAATTGTGCAGTGAGCTGGGATACATCTGCCATTTGAGTATTTTCCATTGACCCTTTTACATGGTGGAACTCCTATGGACTGGAGACCTTGCCAGGAGTTAATAGTGATTCCACAAAAGGACAGAGTAGCTACCTCTACTGAGAAAAAAGGTTGTGATTTAATTATTTTTCTATATAAGGGTACACATAAACTTAAAGAACAAATTAAAAGTTAATGTGATTCAAAAGAGACAGACATGGGTTCAACACTGAAAAAGGACATTGTTAATCAACGTTTGCCAGTCAGTCATTAACATCTAGTTAAAACTGCTTTGATTTTCCTGTCTGAATGTACATAGGATTTACTTTTGAAATAACTATATACAATAGAAAGACAAAATCAGAAGACCATGACTCTGGTAAGCAGTCTTAAACAGCAAAATAAGGAATAAATGAACTATCTTGGGAAAAAAAGAAATTTAAATTCCTACAAATGGCTCAGAAACTAAAATTAAATGCTCGGTTATGTTTCTTTCCTCTTCAAATGTATTGTTTCATTCATTTAATAATTTTTTTTGTTTTGTGGAATACACAAAATAGAGAACTGTAAACAATGTAAAATGAAAAAAAAAATGCTGATGACTTTTACTCAACAGGTTTGTCAATATTCCTTAGAAAAAAATTTTAAAATCTGCTTGTTTTGTGTATATACCAAGGGAAAAAATAATATAATTTCAGTGGGGAAACATGCCTAAAGTATATTTATATTTTTTAAATTTTTTATTTGTTCATTGACAATAAAATTTTTATATATTATACAAACATGAGGTATAACTTCCCATTTTTTATGGTGGAGTTACACTGGTGGTGTATTTATATATGAACATAGGAAATTTATGTCTGATTCATTCTTCTGTCTTTCCTATTGCCGTCCCCCTCCCTTCTCATTATTTCCCTTTGTTTAATACAAAGTACTTCTATTATTTCCTACCCACCCCCTTGGGTATTAATATCTGCATATCAGAGACAACATTTGATTTGGATTTTGGAGATTTGGCTTATTTCACTTAGTATGATAGATTTCAATTCCATCCATTTTATTTTTTAATTATGTATTTGTAGAGAATTATGAATCTAGTTTTAAAAATATATCCACTATTCTCCAGGATAATCTCTAATTTTACTTTAATAATAATAAAAAAACTGTAAGATACTTGTGGGCAGTATGTTTTGTGTGTTGATAAAAATATAATGATATATTAAACATTTAAGTATGCTATTTTTAAATTATTTTAAAATTATTATTGAAATAAAGTCTTTTTTGTCTCTCTTTTTCTCTTGTGTGTGTGTGTGTGTGTGTCTGTATGTATAAGATGGGGTGGAGGGAGAGAGACTGTGTTTCCATGGGTCTATGTGTATGGCATCATCTATCTTTATTGTACTTCTATGAACGTTAGCTAACTACAATTATGTGTTGCATGACAACATTTGTCGAGGGTGGATTATATATACAATGATGGTTTCACAGGATTGTAGTGGTGGTGAAAAAATTCACATTGTCTGCTGATTCACAACATCATTGTGCCATTCATGATGGGTGTGTTTGTGATGATATTGGCATAAACATCCCAACTGCATTACCAGTTATATACTTACACAAATGTGTACAATTATACAATTATGTTGCTGGTTTATGTTTCCACTAGAGTACACTTTATTCACTCCTTTAGGGTGTGCTCTTCTGTCTATATCTAAAAAGTCCACTGTAACACAGCCTTAGGCAGATCTTTCAGGAGGTATTTCAGAACAAGGCAAAATAATTCTAGGAAACAAGAGCTACAGGCATGTTTTGCCTTCTGAAGGCCTTGCATGGGATAAGAAGTGGGAATGAAGACATTAGTACTGATGACCCTTACCTTTTGTAGCCCTGGCTAACACATGTGTTTGTATCTTAAAAAGGAAAAGTAAGTAAAATATTTAAAAACAGAAAAAAAGCTTATAAAATATAAAGAAGGAAAATATTTTGTACAGCCACAAAATATGTATTAAAAGAGTCAATATATAAGAAATACAGTTATGTTAAAAATACATTGAGTGTTAAAAAGTTATGGTGAACTGAGTTTAAATTATTATTGGTGAGACAAAACTAGTTTTTACAAATTTACTATAACATAATTTTACAGTGTTTCTAAAGCCTACAGTAGTGAACAAAAATGTCCTGAGTCTTTGCTTTCTCTTGACACTCACTGACTCATGGAGAGCAACTTCCAGATATGTAAGGTCCACTCATGACAAGTGCTTCAGAGGTGCTCCATCTTAAATCCTTTATACTGTATTTCGACCGTAACTTTACTACATTTGGGTATGCTTGATACACAGAGACATATCATTGGGCTACAATTGCCTATGGTACTCAGCATGATCACATGCTATGCAGGTGGCAGCCTCTGAGCAATTGGCTGTGCCATATGAACTCTGAGGTACTAGGCTAAGCCGTCCAGGTTTGTGTAATTGCACTTTCTCATGTTCACTCAATGGAGAAACTTATCTAATGACCTGTTTCTCCAAATGTGTCCCCATTGTCAAATGATGTATGACTGATCTCTCACTTTTGACTTCTTAATATAGGAACTGAGGTAATCATTTCAAAATGTAAATCATATCATATTTCTTCCTTGCTTCGCAGTTTTGATGACTCTCCATTTCACTTAAAATAAAATTCAAGTGATTATCATATGTTATCTTATATTGGGTTAGGAAAGCATATTCGTGCACAACCCAATATTCTTGCTGGCAGTACAAAATGGATCAGGTTCTTTAAAAGTCTGATTTAGAAATTTTGGAAAACTAAACTTACATGTACCACACGGCTCTATCCGTTCCATGACTAAGAGGTATCTAGCCATAGGAAATGAAATCTGTTTAAAAAAACACATTTTCATTAATACAAATGTTTGTATTAATACAAATGTTTGAGATCTTTATTTTGTTTTAATAGCTTCTTTTTAGTTATATACAACAATAGGATTCATTTTGAAAAAATTATAAAAGCATGGAGTACATGTTCTAATTCAGTCTCCAGTCTCCCCCTTTCCCTCACCTCCTCCCTCCCTCTGATCTCTTTTATGTATCTACTAAACTTTTCATTATTTACTTATAGTATTTTTATTTTTAATTAGTATCTTGTGGATGTATATGATTGTGATATTCACTGTGGTATATTTATATATGTACATAGGAAATGTAGGTCCTCTGTCTTTCCCTATTCTATCCCTTCATTCCTATTTGTCTGCTTCACTGATTTTTCTTCTATTTTTTTTCTATCTCTGCCCCCTTATTTCAGATTAGCTTCTGAATATCAGAGAAAACATTTGACCTTTGATTTTTGAGACTGGTTTATTTCATTTAGCATGATAGTATCCGGTTTCATACATTTACTGGCACATCTTTGTTTTTGAGAATTTTATATTATGTTCTGAAAAAGGAAAAGATAAAAAAGATCATTAATTATCAGTGTTTGGAGATATAAGAGAAGAAAGTGGCAATGCTATAAATATGGATAGGGGAGAGGCTAGAACAAATCTTGAGATAAATTGGATTGGAGGTATCAAAGTATGTGTATATATGTATATATAAACCACATGAATATACATATATGTTCTCTCTACTTCTCTCTCTCTCTCTAACACACGTGCACACACACACATGTGCACACACACACACCCCTACACACCTGATTTCTTCGTCCTAAAACAAATAATATGACAATAGTGATTTTTTTTATTGGTTATTCAAAACATTACAAAACTCTAGACATATTATATTTCATACATTCGATTCAAGTGGGTTATGAGCTCCCATTTTTACCCCAAATCCAGATTGCAGAATAGTGATTTTTATTCCTAGTACCCAGGTCTTAGTTTCTAAATACCATTTTTCAATTAAGAAAACATCAAAATGCTTTTAAAAAGTGCCCTATGACAGGGATATGAATGATACAAGATGAGCCTAGATCATCTTATATTTCCAGAAAACAAAGTAGGCAAACAGGCAACACGCACACGCATGCATGTGCGCACACACACACACACATACACACAAACAAACTTAATCATGCAAAGATGAAAATATCAAATTTATGCTACAAAATAATCAAAAGTGGAACATAATTGAATGAATGAAGTGACTATCCTAAGTCTGTTATGATGCATTCCAAGAAGAGAATATACCACTCTTCCAGATTAATTCTAATTTACAAATATAAAAGAAATGAGTAAAATATCATACTAGGATGCCATATTAACAATTTTCTCAGGAAAGATGCATGTTTGGGGACTAAATCAGCTGGTGCACAATTGAAAAGAAACAAAAATCTTGGGTTGTGGAAATTTTAGGTTGTGGTGTGTCACTGTTCTCTGATAAACCTGAAATTACCTTATTTCTATCAGCATACATTACTTTATATGCTGTTTCTGCTCTTCTTATCATGTTTTATTTCTTTATTATATAATAATTGCTATTAATAATAAATAGTTATGGTTTGAAAACAAGTAGTAGCCATAGAAAATACATAATTTACATGTAGGTATATGCATGTATGTAGAAATATACCACATTTTTTGTGAACCATAACGCCATTCAATTCAGTTGCACATATACATATAAGTAAGTAAAGAAAATGACAAACCTTGTTCCAGTTTTTAGAGGAATTCTTTCAAATTTTCTCCATTTATTATGATGTTCCCTTGGGGTTAGCATAGATAGCTTTTACAATGTTGAGGTATGTTCATACCATCCCTAGTTTTTCTCGTGCATTGAACATGAAGGGAGCTGTATTTTGTCAAATGCTTTTTCTGCATGTATTGAGATGATGATATGATTCTATTGATGTGATGAATCAATTTATTGATTTCTGTATGTTGAGCCAAACTTAAATCACTGGGATGAACCCCAATTGACTGTGTTGCATTATCTTTTAAATATGTTTTTGTTTGTGATTTTCCAGAATTTTTGAGATGTTTTGTATCTATGCTCATCAAGGATAAATTTTTCGTTTTCCTGATGTGTCTTTCTCTGGTTTTGGTATCAGGATGATACTAGTTTCATAGAATGAGTTTGAAAGGGTCTGAACTTTTTCTATTTCATGGAATAATTTGAGGATATTGGTGTTAATTCTTCTTTGAAGATCTTGTAGAATTCATCTGAGAATCCATCCTGTCCTGGGCTTTTCTTGGTTGATAGGCTTTGATGATATCTTAAATTTCATTGGTTGAAATTTATCTATTTAAATTGCATATTGAGTTTGGATAGATCATATGTCTCTAGAAGTTTATTGATGTACTCAACATTTTCTTTTTTATTGGAGTATAAAATTTCAAAAAATAGTTTCTAATTATCTTCTGCATTCAGTCATGACCATTGTGATATTTCATTTTTTCATCACAGATTTTAGTAATTTGTGTTTCTCTTTCTCTTCATTAGTGGGGCTAAGGGTATATTAAATTTATTTATTTTTTCAAAGAACCAATTTTTGTTTTTTTTTTCCATTTTTTGAGTTGTTTGTTTTGTTTCAATTTTATTGATCTTAGTTCTGATTTTCTTTCTTCTACTGCTTTTGGTATTGATTAGTTCTTTTTCTAGGCCCTAAAATATACTGTTAGGTAATTTGTTAGTTAACTTTCTATCCTTTAAATTGAAGAGCTCAATTCAATAAACTTTCCTTTTAGCACTGCCTTCATAATGCCCCGATATTTTGATATGTTGTAATGGTGTTCTCATTTACTTCTAAGTATTTTTTTAAATTTCATTCCTGATTTTTCTGCTATTTACTCATCATTCAGTAGCATATTATTTACTCTCCAGGTATTGAAGTAACTTCTTTTTTAATTTTATTATTGATTTCTAATTTCATTCCATTATGATCTGATGGAATGCAGGGTAGTATTTCTACTTATATGTATTTGCTAAGAGTCGCTTTGTTGCATAATATATGATCTGATTTAAAGAAGTATCCATGTGCTGCTGAGAAGAAAGTGAATTCGCTCATTAAGGGTTGAAATATACTATGAATGTCTGTTATGTATAAATTATGAATTGTATTATTGAGTTATATAGTTTCTTTCTTTAGTTTTTGTTTGGAAGATCTATTCAGTAATGTAAGAAATGTGTTATATCATCCAGTATTATCATGCTGTAGTCTATTTAATTCTTGAAATTAAGAAGCATTTGTTTGATGTACATAGATACTCCATTGTTTGGGGCATACATATTTATGATTGTTATGTTTTGTTGATGTATAATTCTCTTAAGAAATATGAAATGTTCTTCTATGTCCCTTCTGAGTAACTTTGGCTTGAAGATCACTTTATCTGATATTGGATGGAAACCTCTGCTTGTTTATGTGGTCTATGTGAATGATATGTATTTTGTCATCCTTTTACCTTTAGTCTGTGTACTTTTTTGCCTAAGAGGTGAGTCTCTTCCCTGTACAATCACTTCTATTCAACATAGTCCTGAAAACTCAACAAATGAATGGAAAAAGAAAATGTGTTGTATTTAAATAATCGAATATTACTCAGCCTTAAAGAAGAATGAAATTTTGTCACTTGCAGGTAAATGGATGGAGCTAGAAAATATCATGCTGAGTGAAATAAGTCAATCCCCCAAACTAAAGGCCTAATATTTTCTCTGATATGCAGATGCAAATTTTCAATGGGGGTGGGAGCTAGGACAAAATAGAGGTACTTGGATTAGGTAGAGAAGAATGAAGGGAGGGGAGGGGATATTAAGGTAAGAAGAATAGTAAAATGTATCTGACATTACTACCCTATCAACATATATTATTATACAACCTGTGTGATTCTACATCAATTATGTTTTAATTAGCTTTCTTGCTGTTGTGACTAAAAACTCAAACAGAACAATTTGGGGAGGGGAAACATTTATTTGAGGGCTTAAGTTTCTGAAGTCTTAGTCCATAGAAGGCCAGCTCCAAACCTCAGGGCTCAAGGTGAGGCAGAACAATATGGTGGAAGAGAGTGGCAGAAGTAAGCAGCTTACACGGTGGGTAGGAAACAGAGAGAGAGAGAGAGAGAGAGAGAGAGAGAGAGAGAGAGAGAGAGACTTCATTCTCCAGATACAAAATATATACCCCATAACTATGACTCCAATGAACCACTTACTTCAACTGCACCCCATCTCCCTCGAATCACTACTCAGATAATCCCATCAGAGATTAAGTCATTTAATAGATAAAGACTATAACCCAGTCATTTCTCCTCCAAACCTTGCATTGTCTCATACATGAGCTTTTGGTGAAACCTCACATCCAGACCTTAACATTTTGTCCCTGCCCCAAAAAGCTCACACTCATCTGACAATGCAAAATACGTTTAGTCCATTCCCACAAATCTACATATTCTCAATAGTTGCAAGCTTGCTCAAATTTCAAGTCCAAAGTCTTCTCTGAGGATCAATGCAAACTCACAATGGGAACTCCTGTAAAATTTTAAAAAATTACAAGTATCCAATATACAATAGTACAGAATACATATTTTCATTCACAAAATTAGGGGCATAGAAAGAAGGGATAGGACCAAAGAAAGATCAAAATTCATCAAGGCAAAGAAGTCCTGTAACTCCAAGTCCAGCATCTGGGGCACATGGCATCATGATGTTCTCTCCAAAGGGCTTATGTAGATCCACCCTTGTGCCCTTGTTTTTTGCCACATAAGTGGCCTTTCTGTTGGCTTGTCACTGCTTGATTCCTGCAGCTTTCCTGGGATGATGTCCTACATTACCAGCATTTCTTAATCTCAAGGGTCTCCACTGCATCTTTGGCTTCTTCCTCACATCTCCACACTTTGAATTTTCAGGAGGTGCCCACAGGGAATCCAACCCTGCTGTGATTAATGTGGCCTCCCAGGCCTTCATTTGAAATCTTGGTGGAAGCCTCCATAAACCCCTAATTCCAGCATCCAGCATTCCTGCAGATCCATCACCATGTAATTGAAACCAAGGTCTGCTGCCATCTCCAGCAGTAGCCAACACTTCAGGGACCCTTGCTGCAGAAGATCCTGAGTGACTAGGTGGCTTATCACATTGAAAAAACTTCTTAGGCCCCTTTGTGCAATAAGAGTGCCCTACTGGTCTTTTCTCAAGAAAATTTTCACCTTTATCCCTTGAGCATTAGATGGGTGTAGTCTTGCCAGCTCCTGAGTTGCCCTCAAGTCATCTTTCTTATTTTCTCTGGACTTGGTCTTTAGCATTTCTTTAGTGGCAGCAATGTCTTTAACAACTGCAAGTCCTTAGCCCTAGTCTTACTCTGGCCTTTCAAGTCCAGGTTTTTCAAATATTTTTTATTTGTTTTCTGTTCCTAAGTATCACAATAAATTTGGCTAAAAGCTGCCAGCAATATCGATGCCACTGCCTGAAGGTTATGATGCCTTGAAATTGCTTTTGCCTAATTAAGAAGTCTGTCACTTTTAAAATTAGCTTCACAGAAAGTCTCAAGATACAGGCAAAATGCAGACAACTTCTCAGCCAGAACATAACAGGAATGGCCTCCAGTCCAATTATGGATAGTGTCCACCTTATCCTCTAAACCTTCTCAAGCTTTCTTCACTGTCCATGATCCTGTTGGCATTCTGGTCTTCTGAGCTTCCACCAGAATCAGCCATTAAGCTCCATTTACAATTACTAAAGAATTCCTTGCTTATACTGCTAAACATCTGAAAATTCCTCCCACCAATCCCAAAAGGATCAAACCACATGGTCAGGTTAGGAACAGCAACAACTCCATTCCTGGTACCAATTTCTTTTTTAGTCAGCTTTTTCACTGCTGTGACTAAAAGACTCAAACAGATCGATTTTAGGGGAGGAAAAGTTTATTTGAGGGTTTACAGTTTCTGAAGTCTTAATTCATGGAAGGCCAGTGCCATTCCTCAGGGCTTCTGGTGAGGCAGGACATCATGGTGGAAGAGTGTGGTGGGTGGGAAGCAGCTTACATGGTGGTCAGGAAGCAGAAAGAGAGAGAGACTCTATTCTCCATATACAAAATATATACTCCATAACCATGCCCCAATAAACCACTTCCTTCTGCCACACCCCACCAGACTCCAATTACCAATCATTTAATCCCATCAGGGATTAATTTACTGAATAGTTTAAGGCTATAACCCAATCATTTCTCCTCCAAATCTTCTTGCATTGTCTCATATGTGAGCTTGTGGGGGACATCTCATGCCTAAACCATAAAATTGTACAACCAGAAGAATGAGAAGTTGTACTCCATTTATATATGATGTGTCAAAATGCATTCTACTATCATGTATAACTAAATAGAACAAATTTTTAAAAAGGAAAGAAAATGACAAATATATGAATTTGGAATGTGGGAAAGCCCAAATATCTACATATGTCAAGTTTGGTCAAGTCTGAAAAAATGAATATAGAATAGAATTATTTAGCTAGTTTGTATTTAAAGGAATTATTTAAATAGGTGAATTTATACCTAGGATCCTACTTTTTTATTATGAGCTAGTTCGATTTTCCTTTCTTCTATACCTTGTTTTTTATTTAAATTACTATGTGGTTTCCTTACTTCACTTTCTCTCTATTAACTTTTCCATTAAACATTTTGTTGTTTTAGTAAGTACTATATAGAACACACGTAACACTGACTTATTTCAGTCCATTATAAAATAGTGCTGTCATTACTTCCCTGATAACACTAAAAACTTACACTTTTTATAAAATTTTCCCTAATTAGTCGTCTCTCCATCTTTACATTACTGTATTTATTCATTTAGTTATATTTTAAACCTATAACTCATAACTATTATAATTGAATATAGTTAATGCTTGCCCAACATTCATTATATTTACCTAATATTTACCTTTTGGGTGAGTCATTTTGCTCTCCTATTTCAGCAAAACAAAGTTAAAGCCAGCAATCAAATAGAGCTGGAAAGTAATGTGAACATCATGAAAAAACAAGGGAAAAAATGAGTACAAATAATTCAGGACAACTTAATTCTACAGGAGGAGCTAGAAGCATCAGAAACAGGGATAGGGAAAGAACTCAAGGCATACCTAACTCAGATGGAAAGGAATATTAGAGAAGACATGAGGCAGCAAGTCCAAGCAATAAAAGTATATTTTGAAAATGAATTAAACAAACAAATTCAAATGGCAAAGAACGAGCTTTACCAGGAGATAGAGATCTTAAAAAAAATCAAACAGTAATCCTAGAAATGCAGGAAACTATAAACCAAATTAAAAACTCAAATGAGAATATTACAAATAGACTAGATCAAGTAGAAGTCAGAACATCAGATAATGAAGACAAAGTTTATCAACTTGAAAAGAATATAGTCAACACAGAAAAGATGCTTAAATCCCATAAGCAATCTATTCAAGAGATATGGGATGTCATAAAAAAACCAAATATGAGAGTCAGCGGGATAGAAGAAGGCATAGAGATTCAAACCAAAGGAATGGACAACATATTAAATGAAATAATTCTAGAAAACTTCCCAGAGATGAAAGATGGAATGGATTGCCAAATCCTGGAAGCCTACAGGACCCCAAACATCCAAAACCGTAATAGACCAACTCCAAGACATATAATTATGAATATAGCCAACATACAGAACAAGGAGAGAATATTAAAAGCTACGAGAGAAAGGAGGCAGATTACATTCAGGGGTAAACCAATTAGGTTAACGACTGATTTTTACATCACAGACTTTGAAAGCAAGAAGATCCTGGAACAATGTATTTCAAACGTTGAAAAATAATGGATTCCAACCAAGAATACTGTATCCAGCAAAATTAAGCTTCAGATTTGACAATGAAATTAAAATCTTTCATGATAAACAAAAGCTAAAAGAATTCACAGCCAGAAAACCAGCACTGCAAAGCATTTTGAGCAAAATACTACAAGAAGAGGAATTGAAAAATAGTGCCCAAAACTAACAGCGGGAGGTATCTCAGTAAAGGGGGAGGAAAATAACCAAAAAGTAAAAACTAGCCAAACTAAAATAAATAAATAAATAAACATGACTGGAAGTACAAATCATATTTCAATTGTAATCTTAAATGTTAATGGCCTAAACTCACCAATCAAGAGACATAGGCTAGTAACCTGGATCAAAAAAAACAAATCCAACAATATGCTGCCTTCAGGAGACTCATATGATAGGAAAAGACATACACAGGCTGAAGGTAAATGGTTGGGAAAAATCATACCACTCGCATGGCCCTCAGAAGCAAGCAGGAGTGGCCATACTCATATCGAATAAAATCAACTTCAAACCTAAGTTAATCAAAAGGGATAAAGAAGGACACTATATACTGTTAAAAGGAACCATCCACCAACAAGACATAACAATTATCAATTTGTATGCACCAAACAATGGTGCGGCAACGTTCATAAAACAAACTCTCCTCAAATTCAAGAGTCAAATCGACCACAACACAATAATTATGGGTGACTTCAACACACCGCTCTCGCCATTAGACAGATCCTCCAGACAAAAGCTGAATAAAGAAACTATAGAACTCAATGACACAATCAATAACCTAGACTTAACTGACATATATAGAATATATCAACCATCATCAAGTGGATACACATTCTTCTCAGCAGCACATGGATCCTACTCAAAGATAGACCATATATTATGCCATAGGGCAACTCTTAGTAAATATAAAGGCGTGGAGATAATACCATGCACCATATCTGATCATAATGGAAAGAAACTGGAAATCAATGATAAAAGAAGGAAGGAAAAATCCTACATCACATGGAAAATGAACAATATGTTACTGAATGATCAATGGGTTACAGAAGACATAAAGGAGGAGATAAAAAAAATTCTTAGAGACAAATGACAATACAGACACAACATACCGGAATCTATGGGACACAATGAAAGCAGTTTTAAGAGGGAAATTCATTTCTTGGAGTTCTTTCCTCCAAAAAAGAAAAAAACAACAAATAAATGAACTCACATTACACCTCAAAAACCTAGAAAAGGAAGAGCAAAACAACAGCAAATGTAGTACAAGACAAGAAATAATTAAAATTAGAGCAGAAATCAACAAAATTGAAACAAAAAAAACATTGAAAAAATTGATAAAACTAAAAGTTGGTTCTTTGAAAAAATAAATAAGATCGACAGGCCCTTAGCCATGCTAACGAAGAGAAGAAGAGAGAGAACTCAAATTACTAACATACGGGATGAAAAAGGCAATATCAAAACAGACACTACAGAAATACAGAAGATAATTAGAAAGTATTTTGAAATGCTATATTCCAATAAAATAGAAGATAGTGACGATATCAATAAATTTCTTAAGTCATAGGATCTGCCCAGATTGAGTCAGGAAGACACACACAATTTAAACAGACCAATAACAAAAGAAGAAATAGAAGAAGCCATCAAAAGACTACGAACCAAAAAAAGCCCTGGACCGGATGGGTATACAGCAGAGTTCTACAAAACCTTCAAAGAAGAATTAATACCAATACTTTTCAAGCTATTTCAAGAAAAAGAAAAAGAAGGAGCTCTTCCAAATTCATTCTATGAGGCCAACATCACCCTGATCCCGAAACCAGACAAAGACACCTCAAAGAAAGAAAACTACAGACCAATATCTCTAATGAACTTGGATGCAAAAATTCTCAATAAAATCCTGGCAAATCGAATACAAAAGCATATCAAAAAAATTGTGCACCATGATCAAGTAGGATTCATCCCTGGGATACAAGGCTGTTTCAATATACGGAAATCAATAAATGCTATTCACCACATCAATAGACTTAAAGACAAGAACCATATGATCATCTCAATAGATGCAGAAAAAGCATTCAACAAAGTACAGCATCCCTTTATGTTCAAAACACTAGAAAAATTAGGGATAACAGGAACTTACCTCAACATTGTAAAAGCTATATATGCTAAACCTCAGGCTAGCATCATTCTGAATGGAGAAAAACTGAAGGCATTCCCTCTAAAATATGGAACAAGACAGGGATGCCCTCTATCACCACTTTTATTCAATTTAGTTCTTGAAATAATAGCCAGAGCAATTAGACAGACAAAAGAAATTAAAGGCATAAAAATAGGAAAAGAAGAACTTAAATTATCGCTATTTGCAGATGACATAATATATTTAACAGACCCAAAAGGGTCTACAAAGAAACTGCTAGAGTTAATAAATGAATTCAGCAAAGTGGCAGGATATAAAATCAACACGCATAAATCAAAGGCATTTCTGTATATGAGCGACAAAACTTCTGAAAAGGAAATGAGGAAAAACACTCCATTCACAATATCCTCAAAAAAAATAAAATACTTGGGAATCAACCTAACAAAAGAGGTGAAACATTTATATAATGAAAACTACAGAACCCTAAAGTGAGAGAGAGAATAAGATCTTAGAAGATGGAAAAATATACCCTGTTCATGGATAGGCAGAACTAACATGATCAAAATGGCGATATTACCCAAAGTTCTCTGCAGGTTTAATGCGATGCCAATCAAAATCCCAACGGCATTTCTTGTAGAAATAGATAAAGCAATCATGAAATTCATATGGAAAGACAAAAGACCCAGAATAGCAAAAGCAATTCTAAGCAGGAAGTGTGAATCTGGAGGTATAGCGATACCAGAGTTCAAATTGTACTACAAAGCAATAGTAACAAAAACAGCATGGTACTGGTAGCAAAACAGGCAGGTGGACCAATGGTACAGAATAGAAGACACAGAAACCAATCCACAATCATAACCCAATTGAGTCAAATGTATGAAAGATGATATATTTGATAAAGGGGCTAAAAACATGCAATGGAGGAAGGATAGCATCTTCAACAAATGGTGCTGGGAAAATTGGAAATCCATATGCAACAAAATGAAACTGAATCCCTTTCTCTCGCCATGCACAAAAGTTAACTCAAAATGAATCAAGGAGCTAAATATCAAATCAGAGACACTGCGTCTGATAGAAGAAAAAGTTGGCTACGATCTACATACTGTGGGGTCGGGCTCCAAATTCCTTAATAGGACGCCCATAGCCCAAGACATAATAACAAGAATAAACAAATGGGACTTACTTAAACTAAAAAGTTTTTTCTCAGCAAGAGAAACAATAAGAGAGGTAAATAGAGAGCCTACATCCTGGGAACAAATTTTTACCCCTCACACTTCAGATAGAGCCCTAATATCCAGAATATACAAAGAACTCAAAAAATTAAACAATAAGATAACAAATAACCCAATCAACAAATGGGCCAAGGACCTGAACAGACACTTCACAGAGGAGGACATACAATCAATCAACATGTACATGAAAAAATGCTCACCATCTCTAGCAGTCAGAGAAATGCAAATCAAAACCACCCTAAGATACCATCTCACTCCAGTAAGATTGGCAGCCATTATGAAGTCAAACAACAATAAGTGTTGGCAAGGATGTGGGGAAAAGGGTACACTTGTACACTGCTGGTGGGACTGCAAATTGGTGAGGCCAATTTGGAAAGCAGTATGGAGATTCCTGGGAAAGCTGGGAATGGATACACCATTTGACCCAGCTATCGCCCTTCTCGGACTATTCCCTGAGGATCTTAAAGGAGCTCACTATAGGTATACTGCCACATCAGTGATCATAGCTGCACAATTCACAATAGCTATACTGTGGAACCAACCTAGATGCCCTTCAATAGATGAATGGATAAAAAAAATGTGGCATCTGTACACAATGGAGTATTACGCAGCACTAAAAAATGACAAAATCATAGAATTTGCAGGGAAATGGATGGCACTAAAGCAGATTATGTTAAGCGAAGCTAGCCAATCCTTAAAAAACAAATGCCAAATGTCTTCTTTGATATAAAGAGAGCAACTAAGAACAGAACAGGGAGGAAGAACATGAGTAAAAGATTAACATTAAACAAAGACGAGTGGGGGGAGAGAAAGGGAGAGAGAAGGGAAAGCATATGGAAATGGTAGGAGACCCTCAATGTTACACAAAATACATATAAGAGGTTGTGAGGGGAAAGGGGGGGAACAAGGGAGAGAATTGAATAACAGCAGATGAGGTAGAGAGCGAAGATGGGAGGGGAGGGGAGGGTGGATAGTAGGGGATAGGAAAAGTAGCAGAATACATCAGTCACTAATATGCCATTATGTAAAAATATGAGTGTGTAACCAATGTGATTCTGCAATTTGTATTTGGGGTAAAAATGGGAGTTCATAACCCAATTGAGTCAAATGTATGAAAGATGATATGTCATAAGCTTTGTAATGTTTTGAACAACCAATAAAAAAAAACAAAGTTAAAGCAAGCACTTCATTTCTGAAAGAGGTAAACATTTGGAAACTGCTTTTTAAATTGATATTCTAGAAAGTAAGACATGTGAACAAGACTCTGGAGAACACAAGGGCAGTAAAGCAGAAACACTATTGTCTAGATAAGGGAGGTAACTCAAACTATTTAAAAGTCTTTTTTTTTTTTTTTGGCCCTTAAATTAGACTCTACTTTTTATAGCAGTTTCAGGTTCACAGCAAAAGTGAATGGAAATTAAATTTTTTTGTAAATCCTCTGCCCCTGTCCCCAACAGAGCCTCGCCATTATCATCATATCCCTCTGAGTTGTGCTACATTTTATTATATTTCATGAATTTATATCAACACATCATTACTGCGGATTGAACCCAGGGGTGCCTAACCAATGAGCCATATCCTCAGCCCTTTTTATTTTTACTTGGAGATGAGTCTCTGTCACCTAGGAGTTTAGGACTTTGGAAGGTTGCTGAGGCTGGCTTTTTTTTTTTTATTGGTTCTTTTTAGTTATACGTAACAATAGAATCCATTTTGACATAATTATAAAAGCATGGAATGTCTCTTGTTCTAATTCAGTCCCCAGTATTTCTCCTTCCTTTTCCTCCCCCTTAGCTCCTTCTCCTTTTCCTTTATTGATCTTTCTGCCATAAAACATTTCCTAAATATTGTACAGAAAATAGGATGAGATGAACACAACAGTTGAGATTAAGGATCATTGCAATAGATGATTAAGACAATAGAAGTATCTTACTAAATCTTTAGGGAGTAAAATGCAATGCTTGATATTAATACAGTAAGACACATGAGGGAGCAGAAGTTGAAGAGCAAAAGCAGAATCAGAATATTGAAAGACAATTTATTAGGCAACATTTCCGCTACTACACAGTAAACAGTAGTAATATAAATATAAAACACGGAAATTTGAGGACAAGCATAACAATGTCTAACATGCATGTACCTGGACTCCAGAAGAGAGAAACAAGTAGTTCCAGCTGCTCCTGGCAATGTGAGCAGGGCCTGCGTGGTTTAAGTCCAGTGAGCACCGGTCTACCTCAGCTTCACCTCTTATCCTCCAAGATTGCCAGCCAGAGTCTCATCTTTGTTCTTTTTATCACTAATGTACTGATGTGGTCCGTGTTTCTAAAACTTTCTGATCAGATGTTCACTGTCCAACTTTCCCCAGCCTCTGAGAAAAAAGTTAAAATGTGCTTGATACATATCCAGTTCCTGTTAAAATTTGGGGTTTATCTCCCATCAACAGTAACCTGTGGAATAACCTGAATTATCACCTAGTTGTTTTGTCTTTTCTATTGCTCTCCTTACCTTCCAAATTCCCACAACTTTTGTGGCTTATGGCAGCACAAACTTACGACTTGCAGTTGTGCAGGACAGAAATCCGACTCCTGTCTCCATAGGCTAAAACCCATATGTTGCCAGGGCTGAGTTCTTTCCTGGAGGCCTCATGGTCGAATCTGGTTATCAGACTCCCAGTTTCTGAGGCCATGTGCCTCTCTTTACCTGTGACACCTTCACTCTTCTTCAGAGCCAGTGGCATAGCATCTTTTGACCCTTCTATTTTGACATTCCTTTTCATCATTTCCAGCAAAGCTCCTCTGTTTTTAAGGATTCGGTGATTTGATTGGGCCCACTTACACAACCCAGGCTTATTTCTTCATCTCAGGTCAGCTGATTACGAACCTCATTGTGAGATGGAAATTGAACTCCTTTTCACAGATTTCAGGGGCAACATTCTGCCTAATACATTTCCAGAAGTTTCAAATGCCTTCAGGATTAAAGTCTATAATAATCATTTCACTTCACTGAGTCCTCTGTCTCTGGAGTTTTCATTTCTCAAATTTTCTTGCCTTTGAAGTTCTCTGTTGTCTTCAACTATTTGGTTTCTTTATTTTAGATGCCTTATTTATTAGTGATTTTGGTGGGGATGCTGGACTTCCACCAGGAAGGTCTTCATTCCTGGAAGATGAAATCTTCCTATTTCAATCAGTTTTCAACATAATGATCTATCTATGTAAGACAGATAATAAGCACATATTAAAAAAAAAAAAAAAACAGAAATCTACAAACCCCACAACAATCTTAAACCTGACACTTACTTTGTGGTTTTAGATAATAAAACTGGAATAGAATTCTCATGATGTTTGAATTGCAACTTTCCAAATTGGAAAACTTTGATATAAAGAACATAATTAAGCCTTTGCTCAAGTATGGCCTCAGAAAAACCAAGAACTTTTTATAAGTTATTTATTATTTTGCACAGTCTAAAACTAATCACTGGTCAAAAGGCTTTTTATCATAATACTAAGTACATTAAAATATTTTCTTTCTATTTTACGTATAACATAGTGGAGTTTCCCAACTGGAAATTAGATTAACACTTTATTTTTTATTTAATTAAATACTACTAATTATAGAAATAAATTATTTTAAATGTAAAATCCCTTAAAATTCTCAAACCCATGTGACATCTCTCTCTTTGTGTGTATGTGTGTGTGTGTGTGTGTGTGTGTGTGTGATCATGAAAATCACATTGTTTTAATAACCCATTCTCTTAAAATTTCAGTAGCTAAAGAGTAAGAGTCATAAAGAGTTTTTGTCAGTGATTTAACTTAACTTTTCACAAAGGCACAAATAATACTGAAATGTCCAGACAAGGACCTTTAGTGAGGATTTATTATCAGAATTCAAGCCTTAGAAATCCGTTTGGAATTCTGTAATCATTTCTGTAAGTTCTTAAAGTGATCCAATGTCATTGGGAAAACCAGTATTTTATCCATAAAATAAATTTATTTTCCACTGCTTAAGGTTAGGACTGTGTGGTAGAAATAAGTCTCTTAGGCAAACTTTTTAAATGAAAGCCAGAAAATTCAATTGTCCCTCTTTATGTTCTCACAGTATTACTCTTTTATAGATCCCTGAGTGCTTTTTTGAAAGTGAAAATGAAGAGAGGCTTACCACTACATTTAAATTTTTTTAAAAGATGAAATTACTTTTAAACTGATACATAAAGACAAAATTTTACATATTAATGGAGTACCAACTGAAGTTTTAATACATGTGCAAATTCTATAATATTTAAATCAGGTTAAATATAGCTATGTCCTCAAACATTGATAATTTCTTTATGGAAAAATCATTCAAAATTCTTTCTTCTAGCCATTTGAAATTTGCAGTACATTATGATCATTTATAATCTTACTTTTTACCATAAGCTACTGCTCCTATGTAGCTCTAACTTACTATCCATTGATCAACATCTGCCTTCCCCATCCTCTCCCCTACTCTTTCTGCCTTTGGTGCCCCCATTCTCTTCTCAGTGTTTTTTAAACTTTCTTAGGTTCCATATATTAATGAGATCATGCAGTACTGGTCTTTTTTGTGCCTGGCTTTTACTTACTTAACATTCTCCAATACCACTGATGCCTTTGTAAACAACAGGATTTCATTTGTTTCACGTCTGAATAGTATTTCTGTGTGTATATGTCCCATACTTTATTTATGTCCTCTCATGAGTTGATGGACATAGGTTATTTCTATTTCTTGCTTGAGAGTGCAGTTGTCTCTTCAACATACTAATTTCATTTTGCTTGCATTTATCAGGAGTTGGATTGCTGGGTCATATTGTGTGTGTGTGTTTGTGTGTTTGTGTGTGTGTGTATTTTAAATTTCTGGGGAAATTTCATAGTGTCTTCCACTAATATGCATTCCTACCAACAGTGTACAAGGGTTCCCTTTTTTCAACATCCTTGCTAGCACTTTAGTTTTTTTTTTTTTTAATAATAGTTATTAGAGTGAGGTGATATTTTGCTGTGGTTTTGATTTGCATTTTGCTGGTGGTTATTGATGTTGAGTATCTTTTTTCATGTAGGTGTTGTCCATTTGAATGTTTTCTTATAAGAAATTTTGTTTTGGGTCTATCAGCAATTTTTAATATTTAAACTGATACATAAAAACATTCCCATTGCCTAACCTTTCCCCATTTCTCCCTAAATCTCCTCTTCCCAGCTTCTTGTAACCACCATTATACTCTCAATTCATTTAATATAAACATTTCTTCCTTTTTATTTTATTTTTTAATTGACATATAAAACATAGAAATATTACTATTAATGGAGTACCAGGCAATGTTCAATACATGTGGTGTACTCTGCATAGTTTTTAAATGAGGTTAAACTTATTTAGCTTCTTAAACATTTATCATTTCTTTATGGTGAAACTTTCAAAATATTTTCTTCTAACTTTTTAAAAATGTACAGTACATTATTGTTACTTATAGTCACCATTCTATGCATTAGTATACCAGAACATTTTACTCCTGTGAAATTGTGTCTTAGTATCAGTGGACTGACCAACTTTCCCCATTCCTGCTGCCCACTCTTTCTTACTTCTGGTAGCTACATAATTTCAACTTGTATGGAATCAATTAAAAAATCATGTATAAGTACTTGCATTTCTCTGCTTAGCTTATTTCACTTAACATGATAATATTGAGTTCCATCCATGTTGCAACAAATTACAAGATTTCATTTTTTTATGAGAAAACAATATTTCATTTTCTTATCCATTCTCTGTTAATTAACAATTAAGTTGCTTCCCAATTAAAAAGTGGGCAATTTACCTAAATAGACATTTCTTAAGAGACATATAGTTGGCCAAAAGTATACAAAAAAAAAATGCCCAGCATCACTAATCATCAGGGAAATACAAATCAAAAACAAAATGAAATGTCTTCTCAACCCAGTAAGAAGAGCTAATTCCCCAAAGAGGAAAGATAACAAGTGACCATGAGAATATAAAGAGAAGGGAACCTCACACTCTGTTGAGAGACAATGTAATTAGTACAATCAATATTGCACATTTTTAAATTGTGTTGCTCAATTTTGTGCTATTGAGTTTTGGGATTCCTTATTTATTTTGGTTATTATTTCTTTACATACTTTACAATATTTTCTCTCAGTATGTGATTTGTATCTTCACTCACATGATTGTTTTCTTTGTTGTGAAGAATCTTTTTAGTTTTATGTAAATCCATTTGTCTATTTTTACTTTTGTTTCCTGTGATTTGGGGGTCTTTTCCCAAAATTCCTTGCCCATTCCAATGTCTTAAAGCATTTCCTCCAAGTTTTCTTCTAGCAGTTTCAAAGTTTCTGGTCTTACATTGAAGTCTTTAATCTTCTTTGAATTGATTTTTGTAACTGGTGTGAGATAGGTGTCAACTTTCATTTTTCTGCAGTTAGATATCCAATTTCCCAGCACCATTCACTGAAAAGACCATGCTTTTCCAATGCTTGTTCTTAGCACCTTTGACTAAAAGCAGCTGGATATAGATGTGCAGGTTTACTGCTTGACTCTGTTCTTTTCCATTGGCCTATGTGTCTGTTTTTATACCAACACTACGCTAGCTATTTGGATAATATATTTTAGTAGAGTATCCTGAAGTCAGGTATCATAATCCCTGCTTATTATTATTATTATTATTATTATTATTATTATTATTACTCAAGAATGATTTTTTTGTGTGTGTGGTTCTATTCAAATTTCCCAATTGTTTTTCCTAGTTCTTTGAAGAATGTCCTTGATAATTTAGTAGCGATTACATTAAACCTATTAACTACATTTGGGAGTATAAATATTTAAACAACATTGATTTTTCCAATATGGGAGCATGGATGTCTTCATAAATTGTCTTTCTAAATTTCTTTTCATCGATATTTTATTATTTTCAAAGTAGAGATTTTTCACGTTTCAGAGAAAACTTTATGCCTATGATTGTGAAATGCTTGTGTGTGTGTGTGTGAGTGTGTGTGTGTGTTTGTTAAACTGTTGTAAATCAGATTGCTTTGTTGATTTCTATTTCTGACAATTCACTGTTGGAGTATAGCAAAGCTACTCATTCTTCCTGCTATATTCTTATGAATTTGAAGTTCAAATTTTTCCATTTCAAGCAATAAGCCAGGATATATATTATGCATTCCCAGGATTCCACATGTTGATTGTGTGAGTTTGGGCACGTTTGTTTACAGCACCATGTCTATCAGTTAGTTTCTAATAAGTAGAAACTAACAATAACAACTTAGTGCATTGGTATATTGAGACAACCAAATGACTTGACATTTTAAATATTGTAATTTATTGACCACCTAGTAAAAGCTCAACAACAGTCTGTTATTGTTTCTGATACATGGCACATGTGATATTACACACACATTTATATAACATTTATATATTTATATTTGTGTCATAATCAAAATCTTGTGATGAATTGCATAATTACTACATATATGCATATAAAATAATATATGTGCTTAATCATCATTATCATATTTATCCTGTTGATACTTGTTGAATACTTTCCATGATAACCATGTGCTTGTACTCCACTAAGTTTTGCATAATTATCTCTTTTGACAAATAAAGTAATTGTTTAAGATGAGAATTATTAGTATAACTAGATTTACTCAAGCATAGAAAGCTCAACCAACTTACTTATTGTATATGCAGAAAAAATAAATTATCAAAACTGAGTCTTGCCAGATTCCAAAAAGTACTTAATTCTAACTTACTGCCTAGGAAAGGGAAAAGTGATTTTATTGAGAACAACAGTTGAAGTAATTCAATGCAAAACTATTGAATTAATTATTAATCTATATGTATCATAATACATGTTATTATTTCACTGCTAAAAAGAATATTAAATTACTAAAAAACATTAATGCTAGCTGGGTATGGTAGCACATGCCTGTAATCCCAGCAGTTCTAGAGGCTAAGGCAGGAAGATCATGAGTTCAGAGCCAGCCTCAGTAATGGCGAGGCACTAAGCAACTCAGTGAGATCCTGTCTCTAAATAAAATACAAAATATGGCTGGGGATGTGGCTCAATGGTCAAGTGCCCCTGAGTTCAATCCCTGATACCGAAAGAAAGAAAGAAAGAAAGAGAGAAAGAAAGGAAGAAAGAAAGAAAGAAAGAAAGAGAAAGAAAGAAAAAAGAAAAGCATTAATACTTTTTACTTTGACCAACTTAGGTAAAACTAATAATTAGTTCCTATTTTTACTTCAATAAGAACATTTCTTTTTGTACTTTTATCCTCTTTTACTATATTTAAGAATTTGGAAATAGGTCTGTTTTTTAAATTATAGCATTGTAGTTATACAGTAGTTGGGTTAATTTTGACAACTCATACATGCAAGGAATTTGATTTCAATGCCCTTTGTTCCCCTATTTCCCTCCTCTCTTCCTCTCCCTATTTCTCTTTCTATTCTACAGATATTCCTTTTGCTTATTTACTTATTTACACATTTATGTATTTATTTATATATTTATGTATTTTGACTGGTACTTTCTACGTATATAACAGTAAAATTTCCTGTGGTATATTCACATAGGCATATAAAGTGATTTTGTTAAATTCTCCCTTTTCTGCTCCCCCTCCCTCTCTCTTGATTTCCATCTTCTACTTCACTGATCTTCCCTATATCTTTGTGATCTGAATCAAATATGAACCACACACATCTTCTTTTCCTTATTTTCCTCTAACTTCTACATATTAGAGAAAACTTCTGACCCTCAACTTTTTCAGTCTGATTTATTTAACTTAGCATGTTGTTTTCCATCTCCATATATTTACAGACAAATGCTGTAATTTCATCATATATATATATATTTTCCTGAACACAGGTCTGATTTCTATATACCATGTCTCCTGCTTAAGTGAGTTTCCAAAGTATAATAGTTTGCTGCTCTCCCTCAGCCACATTCTCTTCCTCTCTCTTCCTCTTTTCACAGATACTGTCTTTTTCAACTAGTTTTCTGACATTGAGTAGCTAGTTACTGAAATATTAGAAAGCATGTTTTTTCTCTTAGCAAACAAACTTACTAAAAGTAGAATTAAAATTTGCTATTCACCAAAACACTTTGAAATGTCACACCTGAAACAAATTTGTTTACCAACTTAATCATATACAATGTGCCATGATTCCTGTCCCTACAATGAGGATTGGATGGGGTGGGTAATCATATATATATATATATATATATATATATATATCAACAGAGATAAAAGAAAAAATAGTGGTAACTTCCATATTCCATCCTCCAAATCAGTATCTACAGAACAAATAATCACAAACACCCTCTAAAACAACTTATTTAAATTATTTTTTTAAATAATTGAAAGCACAAGGTGCACAAATGACAGAGGCAGGAAGTAGGAAGCATTCCTTGCATCAGCAAGCTCTTCTTTATTCAGCTGTGGAGTCAATTGGCCAAACACCTGGTGTGGCTCATTTTTAGGGGGAAAGATGGCTGCTGGCCACCACGAGGGGTCTGAGTTTTATACACAGTAGAGCCAGGCCATGGGAGGAGCTAGTTGCTTTTGATGGGCCAGGGACAGGGCCAGGTCATGAGAAGAGTTTTGGTAACAGGATCATTTTGGGTGAGAGGACAGGTAGAGAATCATATCCCTCAATAATAATGTTAGGAAACCATATATTGTACATTAAAAGAAGAAATCATATATTGTGATAAAATGAAAGTGATATACATTTCTTCAATGGTAGAGGAAGTGCTGAATTTGAATTCTTTAATCAATAAATTATGTTTTATTATCTAAATTTAGAGGAATATCCACTTATTTTTCTATTAGACTAGACTGCTCTAGGGCTGGGGTTGTGGCTCAGCATTCGCCTCCAATGTGTGAGACACTGGGTTCAATCCTCAGCACCACATAAAAATAAATAAGTGAACTAAAGGTATTGCATCCAACTACAACTAAAAAATAAACACTTAAAAAAAGAATAGAGTGCTCTAGAATTTGGCCAATACCTTCCTGACTTTTCTTACTCCAACTGTGCATGTAACATAAGTAACACATTGTGTTTAAGAAAGTATTATACAGGTAAAAGAAAAATCACTATTTAGGTCCAGGCTTTCCTTGTCCCACATTTAAATGAGGATCACAGTGGAAACAGACCACACCACAGACTTTCAGTTGGTATTACTTCATCATTAATATAGCACTTATGAAAAATAAATCAGCATTTGTGAGAGAAAGGAGCCAAAATAAAATGGTTATGATTGCATTAAGTATCTAAGAGGACCATTAAAAGAAAAGACTGGAAAACATGTCTAATGAGGATTTTAGAGACACTGAAGAAATTCTACTAAGAAACAGATTGATGAGTATACCATAGTATAAGGCCCTGGGTAGGAGTTTAAAAGGATGAACTTTAGCATCAAAGAGATCTGGATTAAAAAGTTAGTATATCCCATTTATAGCTTCATGGAAATTAAAATTTATTGGTTTGTCACAAATTCTGTCATGGTTTTAGTTACCTTTTTTGCTGCTGTGACTAAGGACTGGATCAGAGAAATTTTAGAGGAGGAAAAGTTTATTTGATGGTTTATGGTTTCATAGGTCTCAGACTATAAACAACTGGCTTTATTCCCTGGGATTTGAGGCTGAACATCATGGCTGAAAAGTATCATGGAGGGAAGCAGATCACATGATGATCAGAAAGCAGAGAGAGAGAGAGAGAGAGAGAGAGAGAGAGAGAGAGAGAGAGATATCTTCACTTGCCAGATACAATATATACATTAAAAGCATGCCCTCAATGCCCCACCATCTCCAGCCTCACCTATCCACCTTCAGTTTTCACCCAGTTAATCCCATCAGGAAAGTAATTCATTAGGTCAAGACTCTCAATAACCTAATCATTTCTCCTCTAAAACTTCTTGCATTGTCTTACATATAAGCTTTTGGGTGACACCTCAAATTCAAACCCTAACACTCACTGATGTCTTGTACCTTGCCTGATGTACTTCTTATTCATCACTTAACCATCTTTCATGATCCATTCAGGCTATGCTACTTCTGGATCTGGATGCTACTAATCAGAATGAAGTTAAGAAGAAACAACTAAAGTTTATGTTTAGGGTCATATTTTCTCTTTAAAAATATAGTTCTGAAAGAGGCAAAAGATTAGAAGCATATTTTTATATGTAATATAATGAAATATGCATTTTAACAGACCAATGTTAAGGTACTGGGGGAGAAACATATTATTTCAAATAAAGTCAATACTCAGAAAGAATAGTGTTCTTGAACTCCTCTGAGAATCTGAGGAAATTAAACAGAACTGCATTATTTATTTTAGAATATTCAAAACCAGGTGGCAAAATGTGAAGAACTATTAAGTCCTCATAAATAAATTAAATTTAAATAATAAATAAGATTAAATCACCACCTAACTTCTATATGCTACATGTAGTTGCATTCTAAAATTTTATGTCAGATACCCATAAAATTAGTAGAGCAAAATTAAACAAGTGTATTGTCCAGTGAGTGCAAATCACTGCAACAGGAATGAGTCATATCATTGTAGAAATGGTTAAGTTGCTTGAAAGTGGGGCTGTGTTTGATCATAACACTTACTAAGGTGGCAAGTGACAACAGAGATAAGATCTTGGGAATAAGTTAGCATTCCCTACACGTTATCTAAAACCATGAACAAGGTGGACCTAGTAAAACACTTGACTTCTACAGCTAGTTAGCATAGAGTCATGGGATATTGTAATTTGAAAAATAAATGGAGAGTAGAAGGGTAGTTATCAAAGGATGGATGGGAGATGTGGGGACATTTTGGTCAAAGAATATGAAGTTTTAGGTAGACTGAATAATTTCAAGAGATTTATTGTACATAATGGTGATTATAGATAATAACAATATATTGTATACTTTTAAATTGTCGGGAGAATAGATTTTAATTATGTTCATCACAGACACACAAAAAAATGTATATCGGTAACATTTTACTTGGTATATCTATTATCTTCAAATGTTTATCTATTACCTTTACTTGGTCATCCCACATTCAAAGTATCATGTTATATGTTATAAAAATGTATAATAATTTTATTTGCATTTTTTTTAAAAAATGTTATATAGCTGGATGGAAAAATTAGAAACAATCATCCTATAAAATCATAATTTATGGAAAAATTACCTCATTATAATGAGAGAGACACTACCAATATATTTTCTTGTGTGGTTTCAAGTTCTGTGTCACATCATATAACGAATTGTATAAAAGCCTTATAGAATATAATGATATTCAATTATTAATATACAATTATTATGGGTGAGGTATTATTCTATGTAATTTGTAAATATTGTCAAATACTCACACAAACTTTATAATTTTTATAGAAAATGAAATAGAAAACAGAAAAATATGTACAGTATCATAGATATAGTTAATGGTGAATTCAGTGTCTACTATTGTTGTATCTATTGTTTTCATCAGCTTTTTCACTGCTGTGATCAATAGACCTGATAAGAGCAATTTTAGAGGAGGCAAAGTTGATTTGGGGGCTCATGGTCTCAGAAGTCTTAGTCCATCAACAGCCACTTCCATTTTTTTGGGTCTGAGGTAAGGCAGAACATCATGTTGGAAGGTGAGGTGGAGGGAAGCAGCTCAGGACATCATCAGGAAGCAGAGAGAGATGACATCAGTTCATAAAATATATATCTCAAAGTCACTCCCCCCAGGGCCCTATCTCATCCTCTCACACCCTATCTACCTACAATTACAATCAAGTTAATCTCTATCAGGGAGTTAACTTTTTGCAACCCAATCACTTCTCTTCTAAACATTCTTGTATTGTCTCCCATGAGTTTTGGGCGGATACCACCTATATAAACCATAACATCTAATAATGGAGGTATTTCCAAAAGCTCCTTCATTCCTAGTTATATAATAAAGAAAAAAATGAGTGTATATGTCCTCCAGAAGAAATTAATAGTAAAAATAATAAAAATATAAAAAGAGTAATAGAATATCAATTAGCAATTAAAAAGAACAAACTTATGTATGCAACAACATGCTGGATGGTGGGTACAAAAAATTTTTTCATGAAGTTGTTACGTTTTTCTGAATGTTTTACTTTTTTCTAAGTGATATTAAATGACATGAATCATTTTAAATTGACAAAGTATTAATATTTCTTTTGCTGTATTTATCCTTAAATCTTCCTATTAGTTGACTCTATTTCTTCTTTTAGGTACTTACAATCTCAAAAAATATTTTTTATTAAGTCCTTAGTATGGGTGTATATGCTTTCAATCTTTAATGTCTCTCACAAAGCTCATATGTTAGGCAATGCAGGAATGTTCAAAGTTGAAGTGGTGAAATTGTGAGAGTTATACTCTTATCAATGGATTCATCCATTTGATAGATAAGTAACTAGAATGGACTGTTGAGTAGTGACTATAGACAGTTGAGTATAGTTGCAGGAAGTAGGTCACTAGGTGTGTGTCCTTGAGGATGACACCTTGTCTCTGGCTCCTTGCTTTCTCTGCTCTGCTTCCTTACTGCCATGTACTGAGCAACTTTACTTTGCTACATCCTTCTACCATGATATTTTGCTCTATCTCAGGCCCAGAGCTATGGAGCTGGTTGATCATGAACCTCTGATACTGTAAACCTAAAACAAATATTTCCTCCTCTAAGTTCTTATAAGTTAGTTTAGCCACAATGACAAAAAGTTGAGTAACATAGTGGTCATTAATTTATATGCAACCAAATAACAAGAAATATTTTTGGGTAAAATAATGTCATTTGTGTGTGGTCTTTTTATTAAAATTGTGCCACATCATATTCTGTGGATACAGTGATAGTAATGATATTCTGGCCTTTAATAGCATTATATGAGAGAATGTAATTCCCTATTTATTATACTACCAAATAATTATGTTTTCTCATGTACCAATATGGTATGGCTTATTATAACCTTAATTGTATGGTATCTTCTGCTAGGAGCAGTATTGCTTAATTTTCCTTAATATGAAATATTTCACCAGATATATTTACTTGATTCTATTTTCCATATAAATGTAAAATCAGGTAGTTTTTCAAAACTTCTTCTGTTACTTTTATTGAGACTATATTAAACATTTTAACTTGGGAGAATTAGCATTTTATGATTTTGAAGCTTCCTATGTATACCTATTTTATGTTTGTCTTTGTTCACCTCTACTTTATTTAAGGAGATTTTAAGATATTTTAAGAATTTTTTGTACACCTATTGTGTAATTATGGTTACATTTATTTATATGTATTTTATAAATTTTTGTTTTATTATTTTATATATATAAATAGTTCTCATTTTATCTTTGGATTGGAGGTTATTTCTAAATGAGAAAACTATTGATTTCTAATTTTTCTTTTAACCATCCTATGGTCTTGCTTTTTTTCTTTTTTCTTTTTTTTTTCTTTTTTTTTTTTTTTTTGTAGGACTTCAGTTATTCTCCTTCATTTTCTAATTATTAAAAAAAAATGGTAAAGAATCATCATTGTAACTTCTCCTTTCCAATTTTTCTGTGTCTAATTGCATTGTCTTTCCAGATGGTACTAGTTCTGACTTCCAGGACAGTGTTGAATAATAATGATTATGATGCTTGAAAGCACATCTAGATTTTGCATTCTCTGGCATTGCTCTTTGTGTTTCTACTGAAGCATAACTGTAGCAATTTGTTTAATCTATACATGTTTTTATTTGTTGAAAATCATCCTTATTTATCATTTTTAATCATTGATCACTAGTATAGTGATGGCTGTTATCAAATGTCTCTTTTGCATCTATAGCAAGAGTTTAGCAGGTTATTTTTTCTTTTCGTATTTTCTGATTGCTTAGTCTTTCTTGAAGCACATGTTTATGAGAGTTTTCATCCTTATATTTATCCATCATCATCACAGAATTTTGTAAATTCAGCAGACTCAAATATTTAGTGAGGACTTGCTGTAGGTTTAGGTCTAGGTCTAGATCCAGGACCAACATTAGAGCAAGACATTAATTCCCAGAGACTTTTTTTTGCAAGAGTCAGAAATCTTAGTGATTAGAATTTTTATGAAATTAATTTTACTGGTAAAGTCCTTTAGATTTGAATATTAACAGATGAAAAAAAAAATGAATTCTGGCACTCAATTAACATTGGTGAGGTGGTATCATTTTGGTGGTGATAATGCTTTTGTCCAATGACAGAGTGACTTTAGTGACTATAGTCATTTTCACATCAAGCCAAATCCACAGCAGTGTTTTGAACATATAACTAAAAGCTTGACTCTTTGTTTCATTAACTAGAACTAACATTTTTTTATTAAATTTAATCATTCTGAAATCTGCAGGAATTGCAGTGACTGACACTTCAAGAACCATAGGTAATCTGAAAATTTATTTTTCAGAGAAAATTCTTAAATAAATGTAATATAACAGAATTTCATTGACAAAAATAATATTCATGAATTGAACAACACTCAGATTAATGAGGTTCAGAGCATTCTACTCCACACCTTCAATATGGAATATTTATGGAAAGAAAATTGAAGTGAAATAAAAAAAAAAATTGATGATTTACAGGTCAGATCTGTTCTTATTTAGACATAGTTTGATCAGAGGCAGCCTGTGATTGACTGAAACTCTGGTGCTGTAAGGCTGGAACAAAATTGTGTGTTATAAGGATATATACAATGTTTTTGTACGCTAAGTTGCAGTAGGAACTCCAGATAAAGAAGAGGTATTTGGCTAAATTTAATTTATCATCACAGTTTCCCTGGCCTGGTTTTGAATTCTGCCTTTCAAAAGCATACAGTTTGTGATTCATGACAGCCCGTGGCATTCATTGGCAAATAACTACATTTCCTGTGTAGCTAACTGGGATAAAGTCCAAGTGAAGCCATTCCCATGGCAACATATGAAAGACATGAAGAGTTCAAGAAATGTATCATGAGCTGTTTACTTTATGTTGGTCAGCTTAATGCAAGAGAATGGAAAGCTCACAGCTTTCATTTTTAATGAGTAAAGATAGTCATATTATTTTTATGATACATTTAAAGAATTGTTTATCAATTGTACCTTTAGGGATAACGTAATGGAAAGCTTAAACTAAAATGGAATCCTGTGAGTTTGTGGATTACAAAGTCCCCTGAATTCTGAAACTCAGTACAGTAGAAAAATTTAAGGTCTTTAAGATTACATTGCTTTGTCTCAGGCTATGGTTGGGCTATTTTCTACCTTTGTAGTTTGGTACTACTTAACATATCTGGATTTATTTTTTCTCATTTGAATAAGAATGCTTGCATTATAAAGTATTGTGAGAAGTAAATGAGTTAATGTATGTGAATGCTCAAAGTAGTGCCCCAAATGTATTGCATGTGCTCTTTGACTTATGATGGGGCTATGACCTGATAAACCAATGGTAATTTGAAATTATCTTAAACTGAAAATGCATTCAATGAGCTATATCTACTGAACATCTTCACTTAACCACACAGTACACTGTTGGGTATTGAGTGTTTACCCTCTTGATGTTGTAAGTGGGAACTATGGCTCCCTGCCATTACACAGCATTGCAAGAGATGTAGCCAAGCTTGGTGGTGCATGCCCATAATCCCAGTGGCTCAGAAGTCTGAGGCAGGAGGATCACAAGTTCAAAGCCAGCCTTAGCAATTTAGTGCGTTCCTACGCAAATTAATGAGACTCTATCTCAAAATAAAAAATTTTTAAAAAAAGGGGTGAGGAGGTGGCTAAGTGGTTAAGTACCCTGGGTTCAATTCCTGGTACAAAGCAAAGACAAAAGCAAAAAAAAAAAAAAGAGACAAAAACCATCTGTGTAACTTGCCCTGGAAGGGAAGACAGAGATCACAAATCAAAATTTGGAGTACAGTTTCTATTGAATTCTTACCACTTTTGCATGATGGGAAGTTTAAAAGTTGTAAGTCAAACGATTGTAAGGCAGGGACTGAGTTTGTTTATTGAATTTGGGTTAATCTTTACTAATTATAGAAATTATTATCATCACATTAAATACGGGAATTAATAAAATGTATGAAAGAATATGAATATGAGAGAATAAATAGCTTCATTATGGGTCACTAGACTGCTGTGCTGTTGTCAAAACTTCTCATGCACACCTCCACCAATTCTGACTTCATTATTTTTTCAGATCTCTAATGAGACTGAAAACCCTAGCATTCCTCAGGAGTTCATTTATAAAGTTAAACTGGAAGAAAAAAAAAAAAAACAGAAACTATCATAAAGCTTTCTTAATTTATTTTAAAAATAATATGTGAATGATATTTGTGAATATGAATTCTCAGAATATTTGACTAAGGAGTAATATAATTTTAATGGAGATGATTTTTTGAAAACATATTCATGAAGAATTGTGGATTTAATATGCTAACGAGAGAAAATGAAAATAATCCTTGTTTTTTTGTAGCTGAATTTTGTATTCAAAGTTGCTCTTACTAAATAATAAGATGCCAGAAAATCTTTGTTTTAATGCAATGGAAGAAAAAGAAAACTTGATATATATATAATTTTTGAAATAGATTTAAGATATGAAATCTATTTCCATCCATTTCCTCTCTAATATCCCCAGAGATGGTTCATAAACAATACCTTATTTCTTATTAAACAAATCAAAGAATCAAGAATTGCATTTGTGATAGAAATGAAAATACCTGTGAAATATATTTCTTCAAAAGTCAGAAATATTAGTAGAAGATTATACTATGTAAATGGATTTATATTCTTTAATTTGGGATCATGCAACTATAAGGTAACAGAGATCAAACAACATTTTTAATGCAAAAACAATTGATTATGTACTTCCGGGGACTAATAGAGATAGGTTACTTAACTAAAATCCAGTTAAGATTATAAAAAGATCTGGTAAGTAGAGGTCTATTTTAAATTAATGTGATGGAAACTTAAAGTATCTAACAAATGAGTCAGTGTACAATGGTAGATCCAGTTTAAGAAGTTGAATCTAGGTAACAACAAGAACAAGATCCCATAATGATATAATGAATACATATTATAAATATTCATTTTTGCTTTTTTTAATGAGACTTGTCAGTCAAATCTGCACCATGTTATTAGTGAGGGATGCAAGGACTTTTGTGCTTAGGTCCTAATGAATGTGTACAAATTCCTGAAGACCCATAATAGCATTGCATTCCACGATCAAGGTAGAAAATTATTATGTATCTGTAATAGAGTTTTGACTCATGTTTGATACATAGTTGCTTCCTTTATTGCTTTTCAGGTGTGTGAATAAAGAATATTGATAAATTACTTAGTTGTTAGTATATTATCTATATTAGTTTCCTGATTTGTGATTGCTAGAAGGGAGCATAAGCCATGTAAATTAGCCAATCCCTAGAAGAACTCCAGTTCCTTCGTGTTTAGATTGTACAGAATAGAGATGGGAAGTGTTGTGAATTGTCATTCATGTAATCAGATGGTGAGTCCCTTTGAAGCTGCTGTTTTTTTGTTATTGTTGATTCTCTTGTGGTAAGTCAACAAAGTTAGGGTGTTTTATTTAATGCTCTGGAAGTGCCTCATACTTCTTTACCTAAGTAAACTAAAAATACCGTTCATGGATCTATTTGTTAAGATATGAAGTATCTATAAATTATGGGATATTTCTCTTAAAAAATGCACACACACACACACACACACACACACACACTCCTTACTAATTGATAGGATATCTCTCTAGGATAGATAGGGAGCTTTTCCAATGGGGTTTTCTCAATTTTATTTTTTTTTTGGCAGGGGTGGAGGATACTGGAGATTGAACTCAGGGGCACTCGACCACATCCCCAGCCCTGTTTTGTATTTTAAGAGGGTGTCATTGAGTTGGTCAGCACCTCACTTTTGTGCAGGCTGGCTTTGAACTCGCCATCCTCCTGTCTCAGCCCTGGAGTTGCTGGGATTATGGGCATGTGACACCATGCTCCACAGGGATTTCTGAATCTCTGACTACATCATCACTGGTTTTCTTCAGTCTTCTAAGACATTTTCTGATCTGTGACTTTTGATGTGGGATTTACATACATTGATTGAACACAATGGTGGTCCAGTAAAGTTTGGCTGATGCCATTCTGTTGGTAGGTCCTGGCGAAAGTGAAGTCCATGTTTTGGTAAGACACCTGTGTGACAATGAGTAAAAAGTAACCCAAGCAAATATGTATTTAAACTTTTTATCTTAATTAAATTCTGGGACTCAGTGCCTTATGGTTTCTTGAGTTACCCCTCTTGTATAATAGCAGCACAAGTACAGAGTCACAATGCATGGTAGATATGCAGTAAAGAAAGCAACATATTTTTCTTCTCTTTCATCCACATCTAAGACAAATTGATCTTGAATTTGCCTTCTTCTAGTTACCAGAAATCTAGTAAACTTAGAATGGCAACTGTATTACCCAGAAGTGTTGTTCATAGAAAAAATACTGAACTCCTCCTCAACTGGAGTAAAATTAAAGAAGAAACACATCACAAAATCTGTGTGAAGCCAAAATTTGTGTCCTTGGATTTGCTGGTGTGTGTGTTTGGGTGTGTGTGTGTGTGTGTGTGTGTGTGTTTACTGGAGATCAGTCTCTAGCGCCTTACACATGCAAGGCCAGTGCTGTTCCACTGACCTGCAGCCTTACACTTTTTAAAATTTTATTTTGAGACAGGACCTTAGTAAACTTCCTAGACTGGTCTTGAATTTGAGATCCTCCTGTTTAGGCCTCCCGAGTACCTTGGATTATAGGAGTGTTACACTAAACGAGGCTCACTGGGCTTGACGATTCTTATAATTGAGGATGGTCCTCTTTCGAAAATCTGGAAACTGTTAATGAAACTGTTAGAAGACATTAATGTCTACATACATCTTGAGGACTCTCTAGTAGCTAATGCATACACACCTGCATTAGGACTTTTGTTGTAGTTGTTTTATTGCCAGAATGTTTCTCTTGTGGTTATCTGCTTGGTAAATCTGCTTGACATCTACCTACAAATTCCATGAACCTCACCTTCTGGATACCTCAACCACACTGTCATCCCTCAGGCCTTGTGCTAATATGTCAACTCTATTTACCATCTTACTTCTTGCATCATTACATAGAGCCTCCTTTTTGTAGTTTCATTATCCTTTTCATTCTTACTTCATCATCTAAATTCTACAACAGTGCTATTTGTCTGTTTTGTTTCCTGGTATATCATACATTTCTCAGATAGTGCCTGTCGTATGTTAATTTCTCAATTATTGCATGGTAAGTAAAACTAACTTTATTCTCAGCTCATTAAATCATGACTTTTCTATGTCTATCTTTTTGCGAATTTTTTTTCTTGAATTTTTAGGCTTCTGTTTGTTGAATTGATTCATAGAGATGACTACTGCTTTAAGTAGAGCATTTTTATTCACCATTTTCACCAAGCTGTAACAAAATTCTGCTACTGAATTTATGTAAGAAAAGTTTTCTTTTCCTTGTAGAATCTTTGCATTGTCTTTCTGAACATTAGTGTTTGAGGTGGACCTTCCTTAGGGTATTGATTTGTAGATATTTCAGGTTTAAAGTGACTAGTACCATGTGCAAGATTACTTGTAACATTTTTTCTGCCCCCAGGATTTTGAGGATACATTTGTTTATCCTTACTTCTCACTAGTTAAGAAAGAGCCATCCTCAACCTTTCTGATTTAGAGGGATTCAGCCTGAATATATGACCTGATTGTGATTTCTTTACTTCACGTTTCTAAGAAGAAAACTGATACCAGCGAAGTTCCTGTCACTATATGTTATGTTTTCCCACAGTTAAACAAAATGGATTCACTGTACACCATGCCATCAAACTTCAGGAAGTTGTTTATCAAGTGACTTCTAGATTGATAGTCATAGACTTCTTGGCTTGCTACAGCAATTACTAATATTTGAGACCCATGGCATTTGGCTGAAACTCTGTCTAATTTCCATGTGTTTTTTCAAAGTGTGTTTACCTCTGTCTTAATTTTCTTAAATGCATGGCTTTCATTAAGCATGCACATTCTGATTTTAAGTGCATAGTATTTATTTAACTCTTTCTATTGTTAAACATCCAACAATATATTACGAATATATAACTGTAAAATTAGAATTTTTTTTCTTTTAATAATTACTTGATGGCTTGAAAGTAATTATATGTTTTCTTTAAAGTATACTCAACTCTCTGCATAGCTATAAAATTAATTATATTTTTTGTTTAAATATTTTATTTTATATTTAATGGTTTAGCTATTTTACATCACAGATACTTTAACATCTACTGAATATCCTCTCCTTCCTTCCTTCCTTCCTTCCTTTATCTCTCTCTCTCTTTCTCTTTCCTGCCCCCTCTCTCCCTCTTTTTTTTTCTCTCTCCTTCCTTCCATCCTTTCTCTCTTTCTTTCATTTCTTGCTGTACCGGGGATTGAACCCAGAATCTTGCAGAACTCACACATGCTAGGCAAGCACTGAGTTACAAATCAAGCACTTTATTTTGTTTTATTTTGAAACAGGTTCTTGCTGATTTCCCTAGGCTGGACTCAAACTTGTGATCCTACTACCTCAGCATTCCGAGTAACTGGGATTTCAGGGGCACACCACAACTCCTGAACAACTCCCATCTTTTTAGTTGATGTTAATTATATTTTAATGTACATTACACAAATTATTCATATTCAATCAATGTATTAATATGTTAATCAATTCCTGGTTCACAATTTGTGGTAGAGTTTATTGATTATTAAAGATCCAGTTTCTATTTTGTGCATTAACAGAACATTAGCATTGTTGTTGGCTAGCTGGAATATGGATCAAATATTGTGAACTCCTAGCCTATAGATCCTTGTTATCTTCTGAGTGTAAACTGGCAAATTGGTATAAAGTTTATTTTATTAATACAGGGGAAAGGAAAATGTCCCTTGTTCCTTTTCTTGGCCATACTACTTGGAACAATGCAGTGGTGTCTGGAGACCCAAGTGTATAAGAATGAGGATTGCATTCTTGTCCAAGAGACTGAAAAAATGAGTCTCCTATTTCTCCAGCAGGTATGCAACCATAACACTAAACTTGATCTACTTGTTGTTACACTATTGTGATCCATTAGGTCATTTCTGAGCTCCTGACTCACAATGCTAATATAGGATAGAGTCAAAAAGTCAGCAGAGACCATTATTCATTTCATGCTTGTAGGGTGTGTTCAGGGCCAGGATTAAGAAGGGCTAGGAGAGTCTCTTTGCTTCTATCCAAAATTTAAGAGAGTAAAGAAAAAAACAGTGCAAAAACACTCTGTAATCAAGATAAGTGATATTTAGTGCTGCATTAAAAAGCTAAATTAATGCAATATAATCATGAATAAAATTTAAAACTTTAAATAAAAAACTGTGGTTTACTTTTTAAGTTCACAGAATTATTGTGCATTGGGGATAATCTTTCCAATAACCCCATAATTCTGGATTAATGAATATTGACAATGACTGGAGAATGATTTGGGTAATTTGAGATGTTATATATAATCATGTTAATAACTCATCTTTCTTCTTGGGCCAAGATATGAGAAGAGTTTTGTTAAGTGTGCAGGGATGTACATTTCCCCTTTTGACTTCAGTTTTACCCCAGCTTAATTCTCCCCTCAGCCCAGTGGGACACGGTGCTCTGTAAGAGTTGGTTGTTGGGCTGGGGTTGTGGCTCAGTGGTAGAGTGCTCGCCTAGCATGCATGAGCTCTGGGTTCGATCCTCAGAACCACATAAATGTAAAGTAAAAATATAGTGTCCAGCTAAAACTAACAAATAAAATAAATATTTTTTTTTTAAAAAGAGTTTGTTGTGTTTTGCCCTCTTTCACAAAAGGGAACTTCTCTTATCTCATTTATCCATCTTCCACTCCTTGCTGTTTAGAGTGACACTGGCTCTCATTCATCATCTTCAGTGAACTCCTGCATGCCTCTACTAGCTCCAGGGATGAGAACAGACCAAACATGGCTTCTACCCTGATCACTGCAGTGCATGCTAGTTCCAGATGTTGAGGGAGTGTTGATCTTCTTTGGAGCCTGTGCCTCTTATAGCATTTGTATTTCTGTATACTTTGTGAGCCATTTCTGCATGTTTTTGGGGAAGGGGTGTTTGGATAGTGAAGACATGCAGTTACCATGACCACACACTGTATAAATATAGTGTGTGTGTGATGAAATCAAGTCCCAAGCTTTGCACATGCTAAGCACATGACCTTCCACTGAGCTATAGTCTCAGCACCTGATCTTTCATATTGGTAACATATGGTGAAACTGAATTCTAGAGAGGGGCTGGATTTTATAAGAGAGAAGCTACTCATGATATCATGTCTCTCTTATGCGTCCAATGTGTGTTTCTTTAAGGTTTCCACTGGTGGGAAAGACAGATTTACATGTACCTAATTAGAAATTATTAAAATACAACACTAGGTGATGTAGGCTTATGGTGGTAGCTACTCAGGATGCTGAGGTAAGAGGATCCAAAGTTTGAGGCCAGACTGGGCAATTTAATGAGACTCTGTCTCAAAATAAAGGGGTGGGAGTGTAACCCAGTGGCAGAGCCCCCCCCAGGATTCAACCCGAGTACCACAAAACAAAACAAAACAGAAAAACAATGAAATGCTAAGGCACACATATCGAAGGCAATTTACTACATCTCTTGCAGTCTTATTATCAAGAATTGAATACCTTTGCAAAGCTATTTTTCCCCCTGTGCTAGTTGATCTAATTATACAATCGTTTAAAGGAAAATGTTATTTATTAGGTGTACATTTCTTTTTAGTTTCTTCCTGCAGTGTGATTTCTTCAGTGGAGTCATACTGGCATAAAATTTCTATTATAAGGAACTATTCATTTTTCTGGTTCTTTTCTTGGTGTGTTATAAAAGACAGAAAATATCTACTTCTATTTCAAATATTTCCCTAAGTTGCAAAAGCTTAAAGTGCCAGTGATTATCTCAGATAAGTCTTAAATTAATATTCAACAGCTCATTAGATGCAATGTAGTTTGAAACATATATCATGCACATCTTTGAAAATCTTTAATATAAGTTCATGAAAAAAACCTATTTACTTTCATAGTTTTATATTTGGGAAAATTGAGATTCTGAAGAAATAAGGCAATTTCTAAGTAATGCAATATTTAGTTTGAAATATTACTTTTTACCCTACTGGTAGCTCTGTAGACATTTTTTTAAAAAAGGATAAGGAAGATCTTCTAAGTTTAAATTAAGTAAGACTAGCTATTACCTATTAGGAAAATTAATACAAAGTTACTAAAATATAATAGTAACAATGAAATATGATTGCTATTATGTTAATATTTATTTTTCCATCATTTTATAACTGCTGTGATTTTCTGAAAAACACTTCTGAATGGACAGAGATTGTGTATTTCTTAGTTTAATCTATAGAGTGCAGTAAGCATTCAAAGAAAAATAACTCCTTTTAGTCCATATTCCACAGGGTACAGTTAAAAATGATTCTACTTTGTCTTCAATGACCAGAATTTTCTTATTTTTCTGTGTATATTAGGGGAAATAAGATTTATTGATGCAAGTACAGACCAGTTGAGTATGTTCAATATTGAAATAGGTCCTCATTGATAGCTAAGAAAAAAAAATACAAAATGAGTAAACTATTTTAGAAAGTCCCATTGGTTTGCCTTTATAGACTATACAACAACAAGATTTATAGTTTATAAACGAAACCATAGGTTGTCAGGCTTGAACCTGTGGATTTTAGATGCCCCAATTACTTTTTTTGTATATTTTTTGTTGTTGTTGTGTGTATGTGATTCATACAACATATGGTTCCCATATACATACACAGAGAGAAATGATTAACACAGCTAAAAATTAACATAACAGTATCTTCCACAATTATTTTGTTTTGTTGAAAAAGCACATCAATATACTTTTCTGGCAAATTTTCAGTGTGGGATCCAATATTATTGACAATAGTCCTCATGTTGTACATTAGACCTCTAGACTCATTCTATACAACTCCATGTTTTTACACTTAGACTTACTTCTCATTTTTTCTGGGGGGACACCTAATATCTAAACCACAACAATGACCAATTAATTTTCTATAAGGGCACCAAGAATAAGCAATGAGAAAAGAAGTTTCTTCTACAAATGTTACTGGGGAAATTGATATCTGCATACGAATGAATGAAACTGGACTCATGTGATATAAGAGTCATAATTCAACTCAAAATTGAATACATACTATTGTGGTTTAGATATGAGTTATTCCCCCAAAGCTCATGTGTAATGCAAAAAGATGAAATTACTGGATTATGAGAGCCTTAATTCAATCAGTGAAAGAATCCCCAGATAGGGATTGACTGAGTGGTAGGTAAAGGCAGGTAGGATGTGGCTGGAGGAGGTGAGTCCCTGGGGGAGTGCCTTTGGGGTTTGTATTTTGTTCTCCTTGAAAAGAGTTCTCTCTACTTATTGGTGGTCATGTCCTGACCTGCTTTTCACTGCCACATTATTCTACCACGATGTTCTACTTCTCCTTAAGCTCCAAGGAAATAAAAAATAGACAAATGGGGTTATTTCAAAGTAAAAGAAAAAATGTTTAAATAATAATGGAAAATTTAAAAATAGAAGTTAGGATAGTAACTTAAATAACTAAAATATATAAGCAACTCATAACTCAATAACACAAAATAAATAAAAAACCCAATTTGAAAATGGGCAAAGGAGCTGAATAATTTTTTTTTCTCAAAGAAGGCACAAAAATGACAACAGGTATATTAAAAGGCTCTAAAAATCTTTAATCATCAGAGAAAGGCATTTGAAAACCACAATGAGATTTCCTTTCATAAAAGATAAGTGCTGATCCCTGAAAGCAGCTGAACTCTCTGTCTTTGGAATTTTGGTGCATATACCGAGTGAACATATACATTAGTGCTCTATTTGAACACTTAAAATAACATGGACCCTTGACTTGCTTGAGATTAGTGAAGAGACTGCCTGAAGTGTTTCACTGTTTGTCTCAGGATAAATGTTTAGTTAATTAAATGGATGGTATGCCAAAATAATCCAAGATTCACTTGTACTAAACCATTTTTGGAGGGAAAGAGGCAAATATAAATATCTTCAATATTTTTATTGTGCCTACAATATTTTGAAAAAGGTGCCAAGTCATGCAAAGCCTTATTGACTTAGTCCACAAAATGCCAACAATCAGTTATTTGACAAATGTTTCTAATTGTGTATTATATGTATGAAAGGCCCAGAGGATATCAAGGTGAAGGTTTATTAAGGGAAAGGAAACATTATCAAATATGTATTACTAAAATAAATGTATTCTATTTATCTCCTAACATATGCATAGACATATATTATTTTGGTATGTTTAATACTAAATAAAACAAATAGTTAAAGATAATGCAGATACAGAAGTCTTTCATTTAAACATTATAGCTTAATTAAGTAATAATGATCTGTAATGACAATTTCAAATTTTCTGGGCCAGTCTTGCATACTTTTAATTATAATTTAAGCCTCTTTTCCTAATCAATCGATAACGAAACCTGTCAAGAATAATTTAAAAATTTCCTGATATGTTAAAAATTTAAGAAATTTGAAATTTTGATGAGCAAATAGTCCTTGCCTGAGTCTCAAATAAATGTATGTGGTTCTGTTATTCTCTCAATTTGATTTGATCTATCTTATTTTTCACCTTCATTATTTAAGATCTTATCAACTTGACATGTAATTATTACCCTAAGCTAATGGGTAAGTATAAAATCTTTCAATAGTGCTTTGCATTTAATGAACACTTGGAAATATTGTGTGAATTTCATTAAAATTAAATGTTGATAGCATTGAAAAATTTTACTATTTTCTGTAAAAGTATAAGTACATTCTTATTCCAGATTATGATTTATTACCTCAATTGTTTTAATATTATTTAAAAATTCAAAATCTTTTTGAGGACTCCTTTTAAGTGTTTGTTTAGACATAATTTTAATGGAAAATTCGTACATTTAAGCCTCATTCTCTAATTCAATCATTCACTAAATGCAAAGTATTTTCTAGAAGTGAACTAAGTAAAGGAGACAAAAAGAACACTGAAAATAAGGCGGGACCCAGGCCCAGGCCTAGGACCACCCCCTCTAACCTCCATGGGAGCCAAGGCCAATATTAGGCCCAGGACCGCCCTGCCAAATTGAAGACACACACTGGAGACCAGGCTTAACACACTCCCATCTTGGGACATTGCAACCACTACATAGCCCTCCCCATGCAGTAGCCTTCACCTTGGGACAACATATTGGATCTGGAGGCAGCAGCATCTTGCAACAGGCAACCCATCCTTTCAGCCCCATCTCTGAAAGTGCTTGTAGCCATCTTGGGACACGTCCGCCGATATCTTGAGTTACCTTCTCTATTGCATCCAGCACCTTTATTTGCAGCAGCATTTATTGTGGAACACTATTCAGGGACTAGACGCCCAACACCATAGTGAGGTACAGGTAATCTGCAGTGACATTACAAGATTAGCGGGTAGAAACTGTAATACCTCAGATCTGCACTGGAAGAAAGGGAGACACCTAGAAAACATGAAAAAAAACAATGGGAGGAAAGTGCATCAAACAAATGAAGATACTATAATAATAGAATCTATGGACAGTACAGTTGATGAAATGTCAGAGAAGGAGTTAAGATTGTACATAATTAAAATGATCTAGCAATTAAAGAATGACCTAAGTGAACAAATACAGGCAACAATTGATCACATCAACAAAGAGCTAAGAGAAAATACAGGCAACCATTGATCACAACAACAAAGAGATAAGGGAGGAAATACAGGTAGCAAAAGATTGCTTCAAGAAAAGATAAGAGATTTTGAGAATAAAATCAGAAATCCTTGAAATAAAGGAAAAAATAAACAAGTTAAAAAAAAAAAAAACTCAATAGAAAGCATCATGAACAGGCTAGATCACAGAATGTCAGATAATGAAGACAAAGTATGCAATCTTGAAAATAAAGTTGACCACACAGTGAAGATGGTAAGAAACCATGAACAGAATATCCAAAAATTATAGGATAGCATCAAAAGACCAAATCTAAGATTTATTGGGATAGAGGAAGGCACAGAGATTCAAATCAAAGGAATTCACAATCTCTTTAATGAGATGATTTCAAAAAATTTTCCAAACTTGAAGAATGAATTGGAAAATCAAATGCAAGCAGCTTAGATGACAGCAAATCTACAAAATCATAACAGATCTACACCAAGATACATTATAATGAAAATGCCTAGCATACAGAATAAAGATTGAATCTTAAATGTCAAAAGAGAGAGGAATTAGATCACACATAAGGGGAGAACAATTTGTATCTCAGTAGATTTTTCAACCCAGACTCTCAAAGCTAGAAGATCCTGGAATAACATATACCAAGCTCTGAAAGAAAATGGATGCCAACCAAGAATCATATCTAGTAAAATTAAGCTTCAGATTTGATGACAAAATAAAAACCTTTTATGATAAACAAAAGTTAAAATAATTTACAGCAAGAAATTCTACACTTGAGAACACTCTCAGCAAAATATAACATGAGGAGGAAATAAAAAAAAAAACAATGAAAATCAGCAAATTGAAGAACTACACTAAAGGAAAGCCCAATCATAAGAGAAACCAAGTCATGTTAAAAACCAGAAATTAACCAAATGACCAGGAATATCATTTTCAGTAATAACTCTGAAGCTGAATAGCCTAAAGTCATCAATTAAAAGACATAGAAAGATTGGATTTGAAAAAAAAACAAAAAAGACCCAACAATATGCCGCCTTCAAGAGTCTTATCTCATAGGAAAAGAAATACACAGACTGAAGGTGAAGGGGTGGGAAAAAACGAACTACTCACATAAACCATGTAAACAAATGGGGGTTTCCATCCTCATATTAGATAAAGTGGACTTCAAACCAAAGCTAGTGAACATGGATAAAGAAGGACATTTCATACTGCTTAAGGGATTTATACCTTAACATTTAATACCTCAACAAGACATAAAAATCATCAACGTCTATGCCCCAAACAATGGGATATATATATATATATATATATATATATATATATATCTATATCTATATATATATATATATATATATATATATATATCTATATATATATATATATATATATATATATATATCTATCTCAAACAAACCCTTCTCAAGTAGAAAAACCAAATAGAAAACAACACAATAATACTGGGTGAATTTAATACACCTCTCTCACTGCTGGATAGATCTTTCAAACAAAAACTAAACAGAAATTATAGAACTCAATAATACAATTAAAATTTAGACAACAGAAATATATAGAATATTCCATCCAGAAATGAGCTAATACACTCTCTTCTCAACAGTTCCTTGATCCTTCTCCAAAATAGATCATATCACATGCGACAAAACAAGTTTTAGCAAATACAAAAAAAAAATAGAGATACTAAAATGCATTCCATCTGATCATAATGAAATGAAATTAGAAATCAATAATAAAATAAAAAATATACATCTGAAATACAGAAGATAATTAGAAACTATTTTGAAAATTTATACTCTAATAAAATAGAAAATATCAAAGACATTGACAAATTTTTAGAGACATATGGCCTACACAAACCAAATTAGGAAGTCATACATGCTTTCAAGAGATCAGTTTCAAGTAGTGAAATAGAAATGCCATCAAAAACCCACCAACCAAGAAAATCCCAGGAGCAAATGGTTTCTCACCCAAGTTCTACCAGAGTTTCAAAGAAGATTTAACACCAATACTTAACAAAGTATTCCAGAAAATAGAAAAAGAGGGAATCCTTCCAAACTCATTCTATGAAGCTAATATTACCCTGCTACCAAAACCAAACAAAGACACATCAAGGAAAGAAAACTTCAGGCCAATATTCCTGATGAACATAGATACAAAAATTCTCAATAAAATCCTGGCAAATTGCTTACAAAAACATATAAAAACATATCCCACAATCAAGTGGAATTTATCCCATGGTTGGTTCAACATATGGAAATCAAAAAATGTAATTCATCATATTTATAGACTTAAAAAAATAATTGTATGATCATCTCAATAGATGCAGAAAAGGCATTTGACAAAATAGAGCACACCTTCATGTTCAAACACTATAAAAAACTAAGAATAGTAGGAACATACCTCAACATTGTAAAAGCTATATATGTGAAACCCAAGATCAGCATCATACTAAATGGAGAAAAATTGAGGGCATTCCCACTAAAAACTGGAACAAAACAAAGACGTCTTCTTTCACCACTACTATTCAACATCATCCTTGAAACTCTAGCCAGAGTTATTAGACAAAAAAAAGAATTTTAAAGTATATAAATAGGCAAAGAAGAACTTAAAACTATCTCTATTTGCTGAAGATATAGTTCTATATCTATTAGATACAAAAAATTCCACCAGAAAACTTCTAGAACTAATAAATAAATTCAGCAAAGTAGCAGGATATAAAATTAATACCTATAAATCAAATACATTCCTATACATCAGTTCTGAATCCACTGAAAGAGAAATTAGGAAAACTATTCCATTTACAAAAGCATAAAAAAATCAAATACCTGGGAATCAATTGAACAAAATTGAATTAAACAAAAGAGGTGAAAGACTTCTACAATGAAAACTACAAACACTAAAGAAAGAAATTGAAGAAAACCTCAGAAAATAGGTTGATCTCCCATGCTCCTGGATGGGCAGAATTAATATTGTCAAAATAACCATACTACCAAAAGCATTATATAGATTTAATGCAATTCCTATTAAAATCCCAATGGCATTCTTCATAGAAATAAAAAAATGTATAAAATTTACTGGGAAAAATAAGAGACCCAGAATAGCTAAAGCAATCCTTAGCAAGAAAAGTGAAGCAGGAGGCATCACAATACCAGATCTTAAACCACAATACAGAGCTATAGTAACAAAAAGAGCATGATATTGACATCAAAATAGACTTGTATACCAAAGGTACAGAATAGAGAAACTCATATAAATACAGTCATCTCATACTAGGCAAGAGTGCCAAAAACATTCACAGGGGAAAAGATGGCCTAGTCAACAAATGGTACTAGAAAACTGTAAATCCATATGTAGCAAATTAAAATTAAACTTGTATCTCTCATCCTGCACAAAAATTAACTTGAAGTGGATCAAAGACTTAGGCACTAGAACAAAGACCCTGTGTCTAATAGAAGAAAAAATAGGCCCAAATCTTTATAATGTTGGCCTAGGATCTGACGTTTCTTAAAAAGACTCCTAAAACGCAATAAGTAAAATCAAGAATCAATAAATGGGATGGATTCAAATTACAAAGTTTCTTCTCAGCAAAGGAAACAATTAATAATGTGAGAAGAGAGCCTATAGAATGGGAAAAAAATCTTTACCACATGAACCTCTGATAAAGCATTAATCTCTAGGATATATAAATAACTCAAGAAACTTATCACTAAGAAGCCCAAATACTCAAATAAGTGGGCTAAGGAACTGAACAGATACTTCACAGAAGAAGAAATATAGTTGATCAACAAATATATGAAAACATGTTCAACATCTCTAGCAATTACAGAATTGCAAATCAAAATTACTCTAGGATTTCATCTCACTCCTATCAGAATGGTAACAATCAAGATTGCAGGCAACCATAAATGTTGACAGGTATGTGGTGAAAAAGGTACACTTATAAATTGCTGGTGGGACTGCAAATTGGTACAACCACTATGGAAAGCAGTGTGGAAATTCCTCAGAAAATTGGGAATAGAACCACGATATGACCCAGCTATCACACTCCTTGGTTTCTACCCAAAGGACTTAAAATCAGCATACTATAGTGACACAGCCACATCAATGTTTATAGCAGCTTAATTCACAATAGCTAGATTATGGAACCAACCTAGGTGTCCCTCAATAGATGAATGAATAAAGAAAATGTGGTATATATACTCAATAGAATATTACTCAGATTTAAAGAAGAGTGAAATTATGGCTTTTGCCAGCAAATGGTTGGAGTTGGAGAATGTCATGCTAAGCAAAATAAGTCAATCCCACAAAACCAAGGCTGAATGTTTTCTATAATATGTGGATGCTAATTTACAATAAGGTGGGGGACAGAGGGAAGAATAGCATTACCTTAGATTAGGTAAAGAGAAATGATGGGAGGGTACAAGAGGGGATGCTGGGTTAAGAAAGATAGTGGAATGAAAGGGATATTATTACCATATGTATATATGTGACTACATGAGCAATATGAACCTACAACATGTATACTCAGAAAAATGAGAAATTATATCCCATCTATGTATGATATATCAAAGTGAACAAATGCATTCTATTGTCATGTATAACTAATTAAAACAAATAAATTTTTTTTAAAAAAATAGAAACTACTTCAACCCCTGGAGACTAAACAATATGCAACTGAATGATGCATGGATAACAGAAGAACATCAGAAAGGAAATTTAAAAAAAATAAATCTTAGAGGTAAATGAGAACTCTGATATAACATATCAAAATCTAAGGAACACTATGAAAGCAGTGCCAAGAGGAAAGTTTATTGCATGAAGTTCATTCATTAAAAGAAAAAAAAATCAATAAATAAATGACCTGATATTACAGTTCAAAGCCATTGAAAAAGAGAAAAAAACCAACACCCAAAGTAGTAGAAGATGGGAAGTAATTAAAATAAGGGCAAAAATTAATGAAATTGAAACAAAATAAACAATTTAAAAAATTGACAAAATAAAAATTGGTTATTTGAAAAAAATAAATAAGATCGATAAATCCTTAGCTGCCCCACAAAGAGAGGTAGAGAAAAAACTCAAATTACTAAAATTCATGATGAAAAATGAGATATCATAACACACACTATTAAATATAGGAGACAATTAAAAATTATTTTAGAAATTTATGCTCCAGTAAAATAGAAAACCTTGAAGACACTGACAAATTTCTAGATATGATTAACCCAAGCTGAGTCAAGAGGACATATACAATTTAAACAGATCAATTTGAAACAAGGAAATAGAAGATGCTATAAAAAGCCTACCAACTAAGAAAAGCCCAGGATCAGTCAGATTCACAGCTGAGTTCCACAAGAACCACAAAGAAGAATTAATACCAATGCTCCATAAATTATTTCCATGAAGTAGAAAAGGAGGAAACCCTTCCAAACTCATTCTAAGGTATCATCTGAATACCAAAACCAGGCAGAGACACATCAAGGAAAGAAAATTTTAGATCAATATCCCTGATGAACATTGATGCAAAAATTCTCAATAAAATTCTGTGAAATCACATACAAAAACATATTTTAAAAAATAATGCACCATGATCAGGTGGGGTTCTTTCCAGGGATACAAGGTGGGTTCAACATGTGGAAATCAATAAGTGCAATTCATCATATTAATAGACTTAAATATAGGAATCATATGATTATATCAACTGATGCAGAGAAAGCATTTGACAAAATACAGTACCCTTCCATGTTCAAAACACTAGAAAAATGAGGGATAGTAAGAACATACCTCAAAACTGGAAAAGCTATCTATGTTACACTCAAGGCCAACATCATTATAAATGGAGAAATATTGGAAGCATTCTCCCTAAAAACTGCAACAAGACAGGGATGTTCTCTTTCACCACTTCTTTTTAACATGGTTCTTGAAACTCTAGCCACAGAAATTAGACAGACAAAATAAATTAAAGGGATACAAATAGGAAAAGAAGAACTCAAACTATCATTATTTGCTGATGACATGATTCTATACTTAGAGGATCTAAAAAACTACACCAGGAAACTTCTAAAATTAATAAATGAATTCAGCAAAGTAGCAGGATATAAAATTAATACCTATATATCAAATCTGTTTCTATATATCAATGATAAATCCTCTGAAAAAGAAATTAGCAAAACTCCCTGATGCACATAGATTCAAAATAAATAAATAAATAAAATAATTGGGAATCAAAGACCTCTACAATGAAAACTACAGAACACTAAAGAAAGAAAATGAAGAAGTCCTCAGAAAATGGAAAGATACTCTGTACTCTTGGATAGGCAAAATTAATATTGTCAAAATGGCCATAAGACTCAAAGCACTATACAGATTCAATGTGATTCCAATTAAAATCCCAATGTCATTCCTTATAGAAATAGACAAAATAATCACAAAATTTATTTGGAAAAATAAGAGAGCCAGAATAGACAAAGCAATCCTTACGAAGAAGAGAGAAGCAGGAGCCATTACAATTCCAGACCTTAAAGTATATTATAAAGCTATAGTAACAAAAACAGCATGTTTTGACATATAGACCAATAGTACAGAATAGAAGACACAGAGACAAACCCACATGAATACAGTTATTTTACACTAGACAAAGAAGCCAAAAATATACAATGGAGAAAAGAAAACCTCTTCAACAAATGGGTGTTGGGAGAACTGGAAATCCATATACAGCAAAGTGAAAATAAACCCCTCTCACCAGGCACAAAACTCTAAGTGGATCAAGAACCTAGGATTTAGTCTAGAGACCCTGCGCCTAATAGAGGAAAATGTTGGTCCAAATATTCATCATGTTGGGTTAGGCCCTGACTGTCTTAACAAGACTCCTAAAATGCAAGAAATAAAATCAAGAATTAATAAATGGGATGAATTCAAACTAAAAAGCTTCTTTGCAGCAAAATAAACAATCAGTTTAGTGAATAGTGAGCCTATATCTTGGGAGCAAACTTTTATCCTTCACACATCAGATAGAGCACTAATTTCCAGGATATATAATGAACTCAAAAACTTAACACCAAAAAACACAAACAACCCAATCAATAAATGGGCTAAGGAGCTGAACAGATGAATAGACACTTCTCAGAAAAAGATATACAATCAATCAACAAATATATAAAAAAATGTTTAACATCTCTAGTAATTAGAGAAATGCAAATCAAAACTACTCTAAGATTTCATCTCATGCCAGTCAGAATGGCAGTTATCAAGAATACTGTTTAGGGCCACAGACAAGTCAAGATGGCGCCTGGCACTTTGCCAGAAGGAATGGTTTGTGAAGTAACACCATGGAGCCATTAGGATGATGAGGATTCCTTAATGACTGACTGCTGTGTCTAGATGGTGTTGATTGAGTTAAGCTGTGTGTAATTATTAAGATAATGAGAATTCCTTGATGACTGATTGATGTATCTAGATGATGTTAATTGAAACAAGCTGTGTATTCAGTTATGTATATATACCCCTGCTGTCCTACAATAAAGCGGCTCCCGCTGTATCAACCTTCACAAGTTGCTTGTCACCGCCCCCCCTCCGGTTATTTTGCCCAGCCAGACTGTGGCAAATACAAACAACTATAAATGTTAACAAGGATGTAGAGGCAAAGACACATTCATACATTGCTAGTGGAACTGCAAATTGGTATAACCACTCTGGAAACCAGTATGGAGATTCCTTAGAAAACTTCAACAATGATTTGACCTAGCTATTCCACTCCTCTGTCTATACCCAAAGGACTTAAAATCAACATGCTATAGAAATGCAGCCACATCAGTGTTTGTAGCAGCTCAATTAACAATACTAAATTTTGGAAGCAACCGAGATATCCTTCAATAAATGAATGGATGAAGAAACTATGGTACATTTACACAATGGAATATTACTCAGCATTAAAAGATATTAGAATTATGGCATTTGCAGGTAAATGTATGGAGTTGGAAAATATCATGCTAAGCAATCCCCCCAAAACAATGTTTTAGGATTATTAGTGGGTCATGTGGTAGTTCAATTTTTTTTTTTTATTTTCCATATTGGTTTCAATAATGAGTGTCACAAATTTACTCTTGCCAATAATGTGAAGAAGTTTCCCTTTTCTCCACATTCTCATTAATATGCATTATCTTTTCTGCTTGATAATAGCCATCCTAACAGGATAATGTGACATCTCATTGTGGTTTTGATCTGAATTTCCATGATGATTAGTGGCAATGAGCAACTTTTCATATACCTGTTGGTTATTTGTGTGTCTTCTTAAGTATGTAGGTTTTTGAATCTGATGCTTCTGCTTATCAAAATTAATTTCAGCTTAATCTATGTTCTTGTGCATAGCAGTAGTTATTTATTATTAAATACTATCCCAATCTGTGTGGACACTTTTCATCCATGAACCAATTAAAATCTTTAGTTTTTTGTCATTAGTGATTATGTATTAACTTTCCTTGGGCATTTATCAATCTATGTCTCTTTAGCTATCTATTTATATATCTATCTGACTGTAATCATGTGAATATAACACTAATAATCATGTTACTTTATTCTGTCTTTTCATTGTATTTACTATATAAAATTCAGAACATTTTCCCATGACTATCTACAAGCTAAGGAAGAGATTAGGCTCAAATTTCAGAGGTCACAATCTATATACCTTTATTTTTATTTAAATATAAAGTATAAAGACTTAAATTATATTTATGCATGTCTAATAAGGTAATTTATAATTACCAACTTCAATAGTAGGTGTATTCTGACCTAACTATGCTCCAATCCATCACTTTGAAGATCATTGTTTGACACTTTTCACAGGAAGATTCATTCTTCTACACAATACGGGCACATATAGCAAATATATCCAATATTAGAGCAAAGTAATTGATATCTGTAGTGACAATATGTATATGTGAAATCACTGGGGAATAATAAATTAAGTATATATGTGCATATTATCTTGTTTGCATTTTCTTTGTATATAAAATGTTTTAAATAATTGTATAGTCATAAAATAATGAAGAATTAAAAGCAAGAAAAGAGACAAATACAAAAAAAACATATGTCTTTTAGTTATAAAATTTGAAAAATAAAGTCATAATTATGAAATATGTTATCAGAGAAGAAATAACTGCATAAATTGTATCATATTTAGCCACTGGGTTAGAACACCATTGGGATTACTATATTAAATAGTTATGATTTCCTGTCTGATGAAAGACAATTCAAAAATATTACCTCTGTTCTAAAGCTTCAAATTCTATTAGATTTCTTCTGGCTCAGGTTTTATGATAGGAAAAAATAATATGAACCTTAATATATTTTTGTTGTTGGGAAAAAATAAGAATATCACACAAAGAGTAAAAATGGCTTTCATATTTCTTCAGAACAACCACACACTATGAAAACCTGTGATATAAAAGACCAGATGATAAATAACTTGTCTTTTATTAAAAACAAGGAAACTTCTTTCTGAGGTCTAGAGTTTCCCAAAGCAAACTATTTAATTTTATTTGGATTTTTTTTTCATTTCTTTCCTGTGGTACAAATTATCACTTTTTGAATAAGTAGAATATGTGAATTAAGGAGTAATTTTTTTTTCTGTTTTCACCAATGAAGTTATGCCATATACCTTAACAAAGTTGAAACATTGCCATTCTCATAGGAAGGAGAGTTATTGGAAGCTTAAGGAATTGCTCCTCCTTGAGATGTGGAGATAGCTCTCTATGTTAGAATTGCCTGTGCTGGATCCTCTAGATGACTAGAGTGGCTGAGGTTCCCTTGACTTGTCCTATAATAATCACAGTTGGTAATGCAAACTGAATTTAAAAATCCCTTAAAAGTCACTACTAAGTTACAAGCCATTCTTTTCTAATTCTGAAAATCACTATAAAGGTCTGAATTTTATATTTCTATAATATTTTGTCAAAAGAAAATTATTTGTCAAGAAAAATTTTTCTTAGTTTCTTCTGATAAATAAGAAAGAAATATTTCAAGATGAAATGCTAAGCAGTACATTATGTTATAATCTTCTTTGAAGCTTCACTGGCCTCTTAATCTCACCTAATGGAATGTGGGCTTGATTAGGATATAGTAAGATATGTTAAGATCACACTTGAAATTGTTCCTAATTCAAATCTGAAAATGCAAGGGTGGGGGCTATTAATCCAATTTTACTTTTCAACAAGTTTAACATTGCAAGAACTGAGTGTCATACCTTTCCTCTTAATTTTAACATTAAGAATATATAACACAAAATTTTAAACAAATATTTTTTAATCTGCTGTAAATATGTATGTTCAACTTGGATGTATCATATTTGGCACATTTAGATCTTAGGCTTTTGAAGAAAAAAGCATGTATATCCATGTCTAAGTCATAGTTAATGATTTTTTTAGGTACACATATTATAAGCCAGAGTTCTGTTATGTCACTGTAATTTTTCTTTATCTCCAGTCCATGAATCTACAATCTTTTGCAGATAAATCCTCAGGTGTGTTTTAATTCTTTCAGGACTATATTACCCTTACAAATAGCATATTTTTCTTCTTAATTTGCAAGTGTCCTTTATACTGTATTGTTTTGAATCTGACTGACATTTACTTTCTTATTTGCAAATTATATAAGAAACCTATATCATTGTTAAATACTAGGTAGAGTTTCCCCATAGAACTCATCCAGTAAACACTGGTAATGGGGTCAAAGGCCATCATCTTATTGGGAGGTTCTTCATCTTTCCCACGAGAATCTAAATCACCCTAAAACTTAAAATCTCAAATAATTAGAGAATAACAAAACACAAATATTCAGAAATATATTTACAAAAGGTGAAGCCCCTGACAGATTAGTCCACATGGGTTCTGCAAAGAAGAGATGACTCCAGTGGTTTATTTAAGGGAGACATCAAAGGCAGGGATAAGATTTCAAGGGTGGAATCTTGCTTCCTGCTGTCTCACAGTCAGCAGGTTCATTGACATTTTGGCAGGTCACACCCATCTTAGTGCTGTGTGGGCTTAGTGATTGGCATAGAAAATTGTCCCTGGGCAACTGACCAGAGACAATGTCCATTGGTCATTCCCAGACATCAGATGTCTCTATCCACTAGGCTTCCATGTGCAGTGACCCACATGCAACCCATGAACGGCTCCTGACACACTGGGACAAAACAACGTCTCTATAATCTTACCACATGGGGTGATTTTCTAAAGTTCTATATCTATTGTTAATCTCCATTTCTCTGTCCCTTAAAATCTAGGTTCTTCTTGAACATTACTTTATTTCAATTGGGTTATCCTGGATTCTGGACTTGTACTTGATAGCGTATTTGCTTTTGATTTTCTAGGATATAATAGCACAATTACTTGTGTTGTTCCTTCGTGTTCTCCTCCTGGACTGATAGAGTTCCTACTGGTTAAACCTTCCCACTAGGGTGACCAGTGACAATATACGGCATGTCAGATGGCAGGATGTGAAAATAATATATGAAACTGAATTGGTTTTTATTGTTTGGGATTCTACTTAATTCAGCTAAATTTTCCCAGATTTAGGTAAAACACAAACTCAATTACAGTTGATTTGTGGAGTATATTTACAAGCATAACAACAATAACATAAAGATTTTGTGTTCTGATCTGATGAGGAGTATATCTTGTTCATTAAGAAGACCAATTTTAAAACTGTACCTGTTATAAATCTATATATCAACGGACTTAATCATATTTAAACTGTTAATATGATATCCAGTGTGGTAATTTTAAATATTATATGAGGTGTATACAAATTCACCAATTAAATTATTAAAAATAAATTAAATCCCCCCAAATTATTTTGATAGTCTATTTTCTCAGTAGTTTGCTAACATTAGTGAATTTAAAAATCAGTTGATTTTCTGATAATATATTAGAAAAAAACATTTATAATCAGTATATGGCAATGGTTTATAAACTTGCTGAAGGATATGTCTATTGAGACAACTGCAATGCTTGACCTATAGTTTGCTATACTATAAGTCTAACTCAAAGTATCTATAAATCCTAAATTACTGCATTAAATCTTGTTCTCCTTCATACCCAATTTAATCATAATAAGGACATTCTAGAATAGCTTATAGGGCTAGTAAGAATGTCAAACAAAAGTAACAAAGAGATATTTTAAGGAAGTTTCAAGTGGTAACACTTTGCTGGGCTGAATAAATAAAAGTTAAGTGAGACAAGACAGAAGGAAGAGATATGATGACCTTATTACCTTAGTAAAAGACTAAGTTAATAACACTTTAATTTTGACTTCCCTTTTGGTATTTTCACATACAAATATATACTGCCTCTCCATTTTTTTCTCCATAGTTTTCATGAATCTGAATACTGTTTAGGATCTTCCTATTTTTTTGCACATTATTAATGTTTATCATTGTTTATATCTAATATTTCCTTCCATTACTTGAATATTGTCTCCAACTCCATGAAGTATTATTTTTATAGTTAAGACCCTAGTGTCTTGACTCTATAATTATCAAAATTTATTCTGGTGGTCCACATTTTGCAGTTACTTCTCAAATCACACACACCAAAAAAGATTTTTAATATTATACTTCTAGCAAATTTGGACAATTGTGTCTAACAGTAAACGCTCAAAACTAAAACCCAGATCAGATTATCTCTTTATAACATAATAGATCAACACACAGTACTAATTTTGTTGTTTTATTTTTTTTCATGATTCTCATATTGGAAATTTGTTTATGGATTATAGTGTTACCTAAAGTGTTCAAGTGAGGAAAAATGCTGATCCACTTAGAAATACAAATAGGAAAGAGCTCAACATTATAACTGTTCACTGACTAACATCTATGTTAAATGAATTATATTCTCTAGAAAAGAAGTGATTCTGCAAATGACAGATTGCCAAGAAAAAAAATCCATATATAATAAACCATAAAAAACATATTGAGAAGCAACTATAAAAATGCCCTTTAGAGGAAGTCCAAACAATTTTTCTGCACTTTTGGTTGGACTACTCATCTCACATGGATATAAACAACATTGAACTGAAATTTCTACAGTCAAATAAAGTAGAGTTAGTATGCAATAGCTTTAGGTGTTTGACTTGGCACAACAAATCACACCAGCAAACATAAACTTATTTTTAAAATAAAATACCCAACTATAGTTTTTTCCTTAAATTTGCTTTATGTAATTTCACTATCCATTAAAGGGGTGACTGACACATTTCTCAATGTAATGATAAAACATATCATGACTGTTATAGAAACATTCCCAGAGAAAGATGTTCCTGACTTTTTCCCAATGGAACACTGAGAGGTGTACAAATTTAAAACTGCTGAGGTGCTTGAATTCTTATATGTGTACTTTTTATACCATGGCTCCATATGTCATTTTACAATATCCTAAAATAATCCTGTCTCATCTGTCTTGGAAACCTGATCTTCTAAATAACCACTCTTTCTGATAACATTTGTCAGGCATTGCAAACTTTTAAAATAATAATAAAGCACTCCTTCTGAATAATGTTTATCAGGCATTGTAGACTTCTTTGCAAAATATCCAAATTTGCACACATATCCTGTTTGTAAACCTGTAGCATTAACATCTTCCCCATTGTGCTGACTTTTTTTTTTTTTTTTTTTTTTTTTTTTTGGTACTGGGAATTGAACCCAGGGGCACTTAACCACTGAGTCACATTCCCAGCAATTATTTTTTTCTATTTTGAAACAGAGTCTCAATAAGTTGCTTAGGGCCTTGCTAAATTGCTCAGACTGACTTTGAAATTATAATTCCCCTACCTCAGCCTCTGGAGTTGCTGGGATTAAGGCATGTATCACAACACCTGGCTTTGTGATGACTGTTTTTTTATTTGTACAAGGAATTGAACCCAGGGGGCGCTTTACTACTGAGACACATCTCCAGACCTTTTATTTTATTATTATTTTTTTTTAATTTTAGGACAAGGTCTTGCTAACTTGCTTAGGCCATTTCTAAATTGATGAAGCTAGCTTTGAATTTGTAGTCCTCCTACTTCAGTCTTCTGAGCCACATGGATTATAGGTGTTTGCCATGGTGCCTGGCCTGTGATGGAAGTCAGTCAGCATTGACCAAGAGGGTTTAGCATTTTCCTGAACCTGAGTAACATCACTGTATATGATATTTTGGATTAAAACTTACAATACTGTCTACTACACTTTTTAAAATATCCCATCTCATATATGCACATTAAGTAGATTTATGCAGTTTGTGTGTGGAAGGGAGCAGTTTAAATAACAAAATCAGTAACAAAAAAGCACAAAATTAACACTAATTAGATTGTAAAAAGGGCACTGGTTTTTGTGAAATTAAACAGGAAGGGAGAGTATAGCACTGTTCAGCTCCAGCTGGGAGTATGCACATTGAGGTTCTGCACGTCTGAAAAGAACTGTGAAGACACTACCTACAAGTGTTGATTTTGGAGTAACTGATAAAATTCAGTGAGTAGGCAAATTCAGAAGTACAGACTTGGTGAGTAATGAAAATTGACTCTGCATGGGTGAAGGAAAGTGTCTATATTACATTTAGAGTATATGAAACTCCATATCTTAATTACATTTAAAAAAGCATTTATGAATGTTAATGAACACTACTGTTTATATTATAATTGCCTCTGTGTTAAGCATTTAAATTCATTTTTTAATCTAATCTTTATGGCATTCCTCTATACAGGTATTATTATAGCCACGATTTTTGGATGAAGAAGCTGAATTGTGAAATTTAATTAATTTTTATAAGATTGCATGTCTTGTGGGTGATGGAGTTGGTACTTTAACACATATGGTGTGACTCTTTATCCTGCAGTATCCACTGCATAGGTACAAACATTGTATTGGGATTTCTTCAAGCCATTAAGGCCTGCTAGGAGCATTTAAAGGAAAAAAAAATGATCAAAAAGGAAAACAGAGTATTTTTTTTTCAATTATATAATGGAAAGAGAATTAGGCCTCAGAAGTGGGAGCCAAGAAGATTATACACTCAGCTACCTAATTAATAGAAGATATTACATAAAACTAGAATGTATGGGAGCTACAGTCAGAAATATAGCCTGAGTTCATAGCTGGTAGGACTGACAAAGAGGTCAGGCCAGGAAGTGTGAAATGCATATGTTATGCTGTACCATGTTGTCTTCAGAAAAATCATAGCTCAAGCCCTGCAGGTAGGAGTTTTCTAATTATATACACCCTAACATCTGATGAATGTGGCTTTTCTGCACTGCCCCATCTGCATTATAAACCATTATAAACCTTTATGACACCAGCTATATTACTTGAAGTATATTGGGAGGAACAAATATACTCATTTTTTCGTTGCCACTAGCAAAGAATTAATTCAATTCTGCTACCATAAAAATTGCCAATAGACCATTAACCTGGCATCTGCAGCAGCAGATGGCCCTTGGTATTAGGATATGATATTGCTCTTCCAGAGTTGCAAAAAGAGTGTTATCATAAATATGAAGCAAAATATACCCATGAGGTATACACTATGATTTAATTATGGTCATACTATCCCTAAGAGAGTTCAGAAATTTGTATTTTTTTCACTTCTAGTTTATTATGTATTTGCTTATTATAGGTTGACAGTTATTGTTGAATTTATTTATGGGGTGTAAATTGATGTTAAGATTTCTTAATTCAACTTAGAATGGTCAAACTAAGTCAACCAACCTATAAAAAGTATGGCCATGATTATAGATGTGAATCTTCTAAACTTCAATGATAACAGCAAGGGATTTTTGTTGTTGTTATTGTTTTTACTGTTAATGTGTTGGCTGAAGGTCTATTCTGTAGACAAAATTATTCTTATAAGTGGTTTATTAATCAGTACCATCTGAAATCTTTTTAATATTCAGAATAGATTCTAGTCTCTAAAATTTAGAATAGACTTGAGAGATAAAATAGTAAATTCATTTCTCACAAATTATTTCAGTGAATATACTGTATTGCATTAAAGCACTCTTTAATTATATGTGTTATATGATTTTCAAAGTTTGACACTTATATTTATCAATTTTGTTGTGAACTCATGTGTATATACTTGTGTATATGTACATACATAAACAACTTTATTTTTGAAAAATTGTTCAGCAAATTAAAATGTGCAGATTTTACAGGGGTGGTTCATTTCCAATAACTTTGCCAAAAACTCATTTTTGTGTAAGTAATTATCATGTCTTAATAGTTATAGAATTTGCATATCTTTTTCATGAATATGGTTGAGCATCTTTTTATGCTGCCTGTTTATTGGACATTTATCTTCCTTCCATTTCTAATTGTACCTTTGGGGTTATATTTTTCCCAAGAAGTTTTTTGTGATATTGTCTTTCTCATTGATTTGTGAAGATACTTAACAAATTCTAAAGGTCATTTTTTCTGTTACTTATATGTCACAGATGTAAGATGGTCAGAAGCTTACTTTTCCTGATCATAAATAATACAACCTTCTCTCTGAATCTGGCTTCTGTTATTACCCTGACCAATAGAGTGTCAGCACTATAGAAAATGGCCTGTAAAAAGTTTAACTCCCTTGTTTACAAGCCTCAATAAAATTGCCCAATTGGATATAGTCTGACTGCATATGCCCAACTTGTGCAACAGGGGAGGGCCCCAAAAGGCAGTTTGTCCCTGGTTATATTTCAGGAAACATATGGCTCACTGGCAAAGTCCTGAAGAACATCTTGCTTCCAGGGAAGATAGAAATGACCTTGCTGTCCCATAATATATGAATCACCAGTATCTGAGGAACATTTAATTTTCTCTTATGTAATGTGTTTTCTAACCTCCACAGCCTTTTAAGTGATCCAGGAGCATAATATAACTTGTACTGAGCAGTTCACTCCCATTGTTAACCTTTATGCTGCCTTCATTGACTGCTTGGACATAGAAATTACATTTCATGTCTTCTCAGTCTGATGGTACACTCTTCATCAGCACACTAAGCTGCTTCCCCCAGAAATAATGGCAAGAGAAACAACAGCAACAATAGCATCAATAGTGGTACAAAGTCATGCTATCTGCATGAGATGAATCTCTCTGACATGAACATCATTAGGAATTGAATCTGCTATCCACAGATAGGACAATGCATAAAAAAGAGTTTATTAATATTATGTCCAAAACTAACATAAAAATGACCTGGTAGTTTCCAAATTTTCACTTCTATCATAACATGAGCATGAGTGGTTGGATTCTTTTTCTTGTGAACTCGACGATGAAGTCCATGGACACAAAGGTGAGAACAAAGTAACAGCATTTGTTAGAGTAATAGAAAGAAATTAAATCTCCCAGAAGGGAGGGCCACAAGAAAAGGATGTTAACGGATGTCTGTTGTCTAGGGATTTTGGAAAAAAAGAGAAAAAATGTATCTGATGGCTCAGCACACATGATTTGTGTAGTGAGGGATACAGCAAGGACCAATAAAGCTATTCAAGCTTCAAACATATTAAGCCAATCAGAAGCACATAATTTCAATCCCTTATTTACATAATTGAGAGGATGGTACCAACCTTGTGGTTTGACACATCTGTTGGGGAGAGGAAGTGTTTCAGGTAGGGTTCTACTTTGTGGTTGGCCATTGTTGGGGGTAGGGGCAAGGGTAACTAAAGAAGGGCTGCTATAGTGGAAGCTGTGAGGAACAGAAACAGGTATGCTAACTCAGAAGAAGTCATTGTGATTAAAGCTGGCAGGGAGCAGCCAGTCACAGGTTGTCCTCTAGACCTGAAGACATCTTCTCCAAGACCTTTATCCTAGCTGCCTTTGGGAGATCTATCTTACTGCCCCATCCCTCTCACTATATATTACACTATTATTACTAATAGTACACTATTCTGGATAAATATATTTAAGGATAAAATAATGGCTACTGCAGTTACCATGAATCTATTTCTATTGTAAATGTAACAAAATCAGGTGCTGCATATTTGTGAAGGAATGAAATATATATATATATATATATATATATATATATATATATATATATATATATATCTCAACCCATGAAAAATATCTTTGGAATGTTTAAGACATAAATTGTCTCTATAAACCATTTCCCAGGTGAGTTAATCCTTTCAAATTTTTTTTCCACTTTGGTGAATTTTGAATTCTGTGAGTAGTTGAGGACAATTAATTATAACATATGACCTGATTATCTCATTTATATAAGTGATACAAATCCCTGTATCAAGCCTTTATTGTGCGTAAATATGGCTAAATGTAAGTAGTTCCATGGAATGAGGATACAAGAAGGCACACACATAAACCTCTCTTTCCCATGTGTAAGTTTGAAACTAAGTGTATCCCTGTAAAAAAAAACTATAGAGACAACATATTTAAGAACATCAATAATTGAGAAAAAGTGATGAGAAAAGTATAAATTATTGCTGTCATATCTGTTGATCAAATGCAATTTTTATATTTTGGGGATTAGGGATTGACAGAGGTGGAAACTATTGTGTTTGTACCTAGAGATATAGACAGTAAATTCTGAGTTTAAATTGAAAGGACCTGAGTTCTTAGATCTGAAGCATGTATGTTCCAGCCTGAAATGTTAGAGTCTGTAAACAAGTCAAAATAACACCTGGCATTTAGCCAGGGGAATGTTAGAGTTCGTAAACAAGTCTGGATGGTGCCTGGCAAAATGCCAGAGGGAGTGGTTTGAGAAGTAACAAAAGTGAGCCATTAAGTGTGGAGATTTCTTATTGGTTCAGTGCTGTATCGAGTTTATGCTAATTAGATAAGCTATGTGGAATGTATAAATACTGCTCCTGTCCTGCAATAAACGGCTCCTACTCCTGCTGTATCAAGCTACAGAAGTTATTCGTCACCCCCCTGATTATTCTGCTGCAGCCGGACTGCGGCAGATGGTGGCCCGTTACGGGGAGCCCCGGGACACTCGGGGGTAAGTGACGAAAAAAAGCTGCCCGTCCATAGATAGGACGGGAGCAATCTGCTCGTCCCTAGGCAGATAGGGCGAGAGGAAAAATGGCCATTTTAAGAAAATGGAGAAGATTGATACAGTATGTTTGTGTCTTGTTTTGTCTAAGTATATTGTATTGTCTTTGTGATGAAAATATGGAAGGGGTGAGAAGTAAATTACTAAGGGAAGAAGGCACCCCAGTGGAACCAAGAATAGTTAGGGCATGTGTTGATAGAAGCCCAGGAACTCTAGTCAGAAAGAAACAGAAAGTTCAGAAGAAGAAAGATTATCAGAGGAGGAAGGATTATCAGGAAAAAAGTTGCAGCAAAAGGCTATTACTAAATACTTTTCGTTACCGGAGGGTGCGTGAAGCGGAGAGGCGGCTGCTGAGTGTGCAAGCTGGTCACAGCGCAGCAAGGATTTTCCAAGAGGCGGCGGCGACTGGCCCTTCCCTGCCTCCTGGCCGGGGAGCCAGCTCTTCTACTACCGAGAGCCCAAACCCAAATCTAGACCTGACCTGGAGGCACAGTCTCGCAGGCTCTTGCTCCCTGTGCCCAGTAGCAGTTTGAGTCCGGGACACTCCCCAGGGCGATCTGGGGCTGCCCAGGCGCTACAGCCAGCAGAAGACACTACCAGCGTCCCTGATGTTTGGTCATTTTCAATGCCAATAACTAAGCTACAATGGTTCTCCCACACCTGGAAGCTGATGAGTAATGAGCACTATTAATGCTTATTTCAAATGCAAAAAAACCTTGAGATAATGTACTAAATTGTTCAGAAGGTTGTTTTCTTAGTGCAATGCTACAGGATTTTCTTCAGCCATCCGGAGTTCCTGCGTTCGTCCCAGTGCTGGTAAAGACCAAGGTGGAAGAATTTCCAGTGTTGTTGAGAACCGGACGAGACTTCGGATCAAGCTAGCTGCCTGCAGAACTTACCTGGACTATGATTTAAGCTAGCTGCCTGCAGAACTTACCTGGACTGTGATTTACCTGGACTGTGAGTTAATCTATTGAGATACTGCTTTCTGGACTGAGACAACAAACTGTAATCTATAACAAATTGTAACTCAGTATCTTTGCTAACAGTGTCATTGCTGGTATAATTTTTCCAAGGGCTTCTTGCATGGAGCCATCAAGTGGCTTGGTATTGTGGCATTTTGTATCCTCCCTTTCTGTTTGTAGCAGGTTATTTATGGTGTTTCTCTAAAAACCACTATGGTCGTTATTTAAATTAAACAAAAGGGGGAAATGTTAGAGTCTGTAAACAAGTCAAAATAACACCTGGCATTTAGCCAGGGGAATGTTAGAGTTCGTAAACAAGTCTGGATGGTGCCTGGCAAAATGCCAGAGGGAGTGGTTTGAGAAGTAACAAAAGTGAGCCATTAAGTGTGGAGATTTCTTATTGGTTCAGTGCTGTATCGAGTTTATGCTAATTAGATAAGCTATGTGGAATGTATAAATACTGCTCCTGTCCTGCAATAAACGGCTCCTACTCCTGCTGTATCACGCTACAGAAGTTATTCGTCACCCCCCTGATTATTCTGCTGCAGCCGGACTGCGGCACTGAAATACAAAAGTACAAAAGGAGTTTTGCAGCAATTAATCTTCCCTTAAATCAGGGAGGGGATTTGAAAGGACTGAGGTGAACAAAAGAAAAGCTCTAGTATAGAACTAGGCACTAGTCTAATCCGTGTGTGATAAAACATGAAAGATGATGAAAACTTATCCTTATCTCATTTTAGCCCTGTGGTCTTCTGGCCTGGAGATTAAACCACCAGTGTGCTATATCTTATTTCTTTAAAAAATAAAATAAAAGTGATTGTAACATTTGACTAACATAGCAACCAAAATTACACTATTCTGGATAAATCTATATAAGGGTAAAATAATGGCACAATACAGTACCCATGAATCTGTTTTCAATGTGAATGTAACAAAAGTTAGGTGCAGCATATTTGAGAAAGATTAAAGCTAACATTTTTATTTAAGAGTAGTAGAGTTCTAAACACAATTATCTAATGCTCTGTTAATGTATGGGCATTTTAGAAGATCCTCCCCAAAATAGATGAAACAGTCCTAAAATAACCATGTTTTGACCTCAAATTTGTCTTATAACCTTAATGGAATCTCAAACTTGCCTACTATGTCACTGTTATGAGGTTTAATTTCCAGTATTTTAAATAAAGCAGAGTTTGGAACTGCTCTCTCTGGATTTTTCATCCAGTCAATACAGAGTTATCTACAATTTTTAAAAGAATTTTGTATCTACCTAGTTTTCTATAGTCCCTACTTTATAAACAGTAGTCAGATAAAAACAAATAAGTAGATTTATCAATAAATACATACATATTTTTATGTAGAAAATAGCGCATGTTATATTGATAAATTTATTCTATGGTTATACATTTCTTGTGTTACTTTGGCAAGTCACTTAACTCTAAAACTTTGGGGGTTTTTTGGCTTATAAGATTAAAATAAAGATATTCTTTACAATTTTTTTAAAAAAATATTTAAGATTTTTAAAATTCTTTTAAAAAGATAAATTTTTAAGAAAAATATTGACAGTTTACTGTTTGCTAGATACTGTTTGTATTGATCATCAGATGAAAATGACTGCATTTAATACTTCTATCAAGGCCCTGAAATAGACAGCACCATTATTTCCTTCGTAAAGATGGAATGGCTGACTGAAGTATTAAACAAAGGTCACATGGCTAATAAATGGTGGGACTCTTTTGAAATAAAAATATTTCCATAATCTTATGTTCTTAAATATTATTTTTACATGATTTTGTACAGGGCCATTGTAAGGTTCAAATAAGAAAGTGAAAAAAAAAATCCTCTGTAAACTCTGAAGGCAATTCTCCATGGTGCTTACTGATGTTTTTGTTACAGAGGGATCACCTGCTAGCCCATGCTTCTAGACCAACAAAAGAAAGTTTTTAAAATAAAGATACTATTTTGTAAAGTGCTAGCCAGAAATATTGGTTGCAAATATTTTTACACATGCAACATACAAAGAGAATAAAAATTCTCTCTGACTTATTGTCAATTCAGTCTTATTATCAAGAAGTACATCACTGGTTATTACAAATATTTAGAATCTACTCTGGATTAGTTGCTACATTATATTCTGTTGTGAACAGAATGTCATTGCCATTGTGATCATGGAATCTACTTTCTAGTATATGCCTATCAAATTCAAGTAAACTAAAGTGCCTGAAAGATAATATAAACTTGTGAAAGACAATCAGTGATTGTAGTCTAAATAAAACAAGCATGACTTGCTTAAATGTGCTCACATTTATTAGGGAAATGTATCACACAAATCTGTTATGAATAAATGCTGTGTAAGTATGAAATATCATACCCTAGGAATTATTGATTCCATTTAAATTAATAGATAGTTTAAATAGAACTCTATTTACTAAGGAATACACTTTAATTTCTTCTTGAAGAAATAAATGATCATTCATTTAAAAATGTGACAAATCTGAAAAATCATACCAAAAATTCATGCATGAGAAAACAGAAAAATTTAAAGTTTTGATGAGAAGTTTTGGAAGAGAGAATAATTCTGTAATTATACATCTGAGAATTGTTACATAATAAATTTGCTTTTATAAAACATTAAAATGAAGTTCTACTATTCAGCCTTGTGAACCAATAACAAGCCTTTCAAAAAATATATAGCCTCTCATCCCGTGAAAATTAAATATTTAGTTGAGTATTTTCAGAGTCCTTCTTTAAATTTCTTATTTTTAGTGTAACTGCTGTTTTATAAGTAGTTATTATGGGCTAAACATGTTGTACATGTTAACTCATTTAATTTTTTAAATGATCTGTAGTAACAATATTATTCTTTCTTATTTAGAGATACAGAAACTGAAGAATAGAAGAATTTCATTACATATTAATGTTGAGCCTGGGTATGTACTTAGGCAGTTTGCCTCTAGTTGGATAAGAATACTATGCAGAATATAGTATTTATATTTTTAACAAAATGGCAAAAGATTAAAATAATTACTTCTGAGTAAAATAGTTTTGTCAATTCCCTCCAATAGACACAAATTTCACTTTGATTTACTATTACTTTTCTGATCATCTTAAAGGTTGATATATATTTGTTTTGTATTTTTTCTAAAACTCACAGTTAAATTTGGATCATCTCATAAATTAATTCATAGTCTCCATCCACTATGCTAAAATATTTTATGTATATATTATACATCCAAGAGAAAAATATGTACTCTCCATTTTAAACAGTTGCTTAAAAGATATTAGGAAGAAAGCAATAAGAAAAAAATAATCATGGTTTTCCATTCATTCAAGTACAATGTTTGACACATTTTATTATTACCTGAGGATCACAGTTTTTATTCAGCATGATTTCCCTTTATCCTAAATATTGCAATAGTGTGTAAGTGTTCCCCTTTCTCTGCCTTTTCATTAGCAGGTTTTACTTTTTGCCTATTATTATTATTATTATTATTATTATAGCTATTCTAACTGGGGTGAGATTTTTGTGATTTTATATACACTTCCTTGATGATTAGTGATATTGAACATGTTTCTGTACATCTGTTGGCCACCTGCATATCTTACTTTGGGAAATGTTTCTTGAAATCATTTACCCATTCATTAACTGAATTGTTTTCTTGCTGTTGATTTGAGGTTTTATACATTATGCATACTAATCCCTTGTCAGACGAACAGTTTGAAGCCATTTTCTGCTAATCTGCAGTTGTCTCTTATCTCTGTTGATTGTTTCTTTAGTTTTATAGAAGATTTTTAGTTTGATGTATCCTACTTGTCAAGTTTTACTTTTGTTGCTTGTGATTTTGTAAGCCAGTGCTAGTAATTTTGAATCTTTTCTCTTTCTATTCTTTACTGTGGATAATTGCTAGTGATATATCTTCACACTCACTTATTTTTTTTTTTTTGTTTCTTTTCCATTTGGCTATTAACCAGGAAGTGTTTTTGTTTGATTTTCTTTATTTCAAGTTTTAAGTTTTTCAGCTCTATGATTTCTACATGGTTTCTTTAAATCTCTTCTGTTTCAGGGGGAAAAAAAAGAGTGACATTTCCAGTGTTCTTCATCATTGTTAACCTTTTTAATTTAATTAAAACATTAAAAAAACTAATTTCAAATTCTTGAGTCCTGCTTCCAGCATCTAGTTTTCTGATTGTCTTTACTATAGATGATGCATTCCATTTACTTTATTCTTTATAATGGATACTTCATATTATTTCTGGAGTATATGAATGTGAATATGTTTCATGAATATTATGAATGTGAATGCATTTCACAAGGTATATAGGTCAATCAGCGATATTAGGGTATTCCTTTCTGAATTCCAGGATGCCCACTATCTTCAAAAGCTTGATTTTCCTCAGCTAGATCCCCATACCAACAAGACTGCTTCCTTAGTAGACTATATCAGTTATCCTTAATCCAAGACCTGAAAACAATAGTATTTATACAGTACAACTCTCTTTTCTCCCTGAAATGTATATGGTAACAAGTTTATTTCTACTCCATTCACCCTCCAGAGCTTACCAGTGGTTGCTATTTTATTCATTATTTATAATCATTTTACTTCAAAAATTACTTAGTGAAGTCTGAATTGATCATACCAAAGTAGGAATACAATCAAATATGTTAAAATTAGGACTTTTCATGTAATTCTTATTCAACCAGCAATACCATTTAAAAATACCTGCAATTTTATTTTGAAATTATATAAATTTACATATGTATAACATTATGTAAAAGTACTTTGTTGTTGGGATTAGATTGTACCATAAAATTTACCCTAATGATTGTCTTGTACCCATCCTGCTTCATTTTATTAATTTTACAAAATTTATTTATTCATCCTTTCATTACTATGCTGAGGATCAAACACCAGTTCTTGCACATGTGAGGTAAGTGATTTCTCACTAGGTATACTCCCAGTCTTTACCTTTTACATTTCAAAACTGAAAACCTAATACTATCCCAAATTAACTCTTGTTAGGAACCCTAAAGTGATTCTTAAAACTTGCAACATTTTCTCTGTTATAATAAAAAATCAATATCCATGCTTGAATGAATTACAAATCCCATTTGGAACTTCAAACCTAAATGTCTTCAAGGAAAAATTATGGAAAAAAGCCATTGTATGTTTTTTGTACTCTAGATTGAGTCCTAGGTCTATTTATACTTCACTATTTTTCATAACCTTTGTCTAAGGATATCCTTCCAAAGGAATTCATTTCATCTCATCCTTCAAATTTAAAAAGTTCTGGCTTACAAGACCATTCTTTGATTATGTCTTATCCTTCTCAAGATTTAATCTGTGAAAATTGACTTAGGTTTTCACACAAGAGAAAATAAAACATTAATAAAATGATAACTTTTATAAAAATAAATAGTTTCTTTAGTAAAACATTTACCATATTGATGTTTATTTTGTAAATATTTTGATCTGTGACTTTAATATATTTGCAAATGGAGATTTTATATCATTTAGAAAGTTATTTTATTCTTAAGTGTTTAAAGAAATATTGCTGTAATTTTAACCACTTTCATATTGCCCTTCTGAAGATAATAATCAATATTTCTCATTTGTTTCTATGTCATCTTGTTTTTAAATAAACATAACTTTTCCCCCTTATTTTATTGAATATTCACAAGGATATTTGCACATTTGGAAGTCCATATTTACTTTAATAACTTTCAACACTTTCTAATCTCTTCAAAGTTTACATTCCTTTAACCATTTTTTCTAGTGAAATTTAGGTTGCTTTTAAATTTTCTTTTCCGTGACAAGTACCTCATTGAACTTCCTTTACCCACAATGTTAAGCATTTGTGCTAATAAGTTAGATTCACTAAGCTGTGCACCTATGTGGCAGAACTGATGAGTTCTTAGGAATTATCAGAAATATATTAAAGATGGACAAACTGTTTTTCCTGAAGTACTCTTTTCAATTTATTATCTCCTGATTTTCTACTTTTACACTGGTCACCACTTCTTAGTTTTTGCTCATTTCTCCTCATTCGTCTTATAAAATATTAGCAAATCCCAGGAGTTAGTCCTTGAATTTTTCTATTATTTATCTCAGTGGAAAAATATTATTCTAGAGATTCCCATATTTATTTATCTAGCCTCATAGTCTTCATTTAACCAGGTTAAAATATCCTTCCATTCATTTATAACCTCTTTTTGGAGGCTGTGGATGTAGCCCTGTGTTAGCATGCTTGCCCAGAATGTATAGGGGCCTGGGTTTGATCTCTAGTACCATGAACAAAATTACTACAGTGAAATGAGATTAATCAAAATAAATCACTTTATGAAAGTCTGATATTTGTTTCAAATTTAAATGGTCACAGCACTTATTCACATTCCTATTTACTTCTTCAGCAATTTTTCTTATTTTCCCTTCATGTTCCTTGGGTTCAAAATTTTGAAATTGTCCACCATCCCTTGTATCTTACCTAGCAGCAATCCTATATGTGTGTTAAAAGTGAACAACAACAGCAACAAAAAAGACAAAGACTAAGAACAATACTACTTTACTATTTTGACAGATGATTATCTTAGTCTATCCTTCCAAACTCTTTGATCTGAATATAGCAATATCTTCCTGCCCTATCACCCCTGCAGCCTATTGCCTAAAGTACCAAATATTCTTTTTAAAATAAGTTTTTGTGTTTACATAATTATTTGGTCTTCCAATATTTTCTCACTTCTCTTGGAAAAATCCAAAACCTTGCAATAACCTGGGAATCCTATTTAATCTAGCTACTTATCTCTGTACTACTACTTAAAAAAAATCCTTATCTTTCTAAATCTACACCAATAACATTGACCTCTTTCCTGTTCCTTCCAGCTCAGGGATCTTGCATTTGTTTTTCTCTTTACATAATATGTTAGTTTTCCAACATTTGCAGATAAATATTCATTTAGCTATCTATAACATTTATAAACTAAATTCTAAAATAAATTTCTGGCTCACAGTATTTTAAATTACACTTACACCTCTGTTCACAGATACACGATACACAACATATAAAACACTTTTGTATACCTTAGTTTTTTATGGAACATTACAATAGACTGGCATAACATATTTCACTTATTGGTTGAGGGTCACTTTTTTTTTTAATCGTGTTTATGGAGGCATATGGTGCACTTCGTTTCTACACCATTGATGGATGCTTGGTGAAGTATACATAAGTGTCACTGCCAAGATGTATAATATTCTGATCATTTCAAAACTTCCCCCTCAACCCTGTTAGCTAAAACCACTTTTTTTGACAAATGTATATTGAAAGGTATCTGCAAAATTTTAATGGATGTACACAAATTAAATCATGTGATATGCAGACTTCTTTTTGGAGTTCTTTTAATTTATTACCATGTTTATTTCAACAGTCATGAATGCTCTTGCATATATATGTAGTATACTTGATTTTATCTTGAATAAACTCTCATCATATTTTTATTTGTCAGTTGAACATTGGGTTAATATCGTAATCACTTTTATAAATAAAACTGCTTAGTTTTAGTCACCAATTATTTTCATTCTTTCTTTTAAATACCTAGGAATGTGATGGCTTAGGCAAATGGGAAATGTAGGTTTGAATTTACACAAATTTTTACAAATATTTTTCAAAATGGCTATCCCATTTTGCATCCCAATGTCCACATAAATTCCATTTTGATATTTTAACCTCAGGATGTGATGCATTAGGAAGTAAGGTCCCTGGGAAACAATTAGATCACTAATGATGAGATTGTGTTTTTATAAGTGTAATCCTAAGGAGCTCTCTCTTTCTGCCATGTGATAACATACAATAAGTCAGCAATCTAAAGTGGGAAAAGGTTCCTGAAATCCAATCATTCTAGCACATTGATTGCTGTCCTCCAGGACTGTCAGAAATACATTATCTTTTGCTTGTAAGCCACCTGGTACATGATATTTTGTTATAGCAGCCTCAACAGATTTTAATGTAAGATAAAAGCAGGCTTGATTTTTCTTATAATTTTGAGCAGAGATAAAAAGTAAGTAACACAGGAAAAGGAAGGAGGGAACAAATAGCAAAAGAGCCTGGGAACCATTCATTCCAGAATTATAAACTTATGGCAATACAAAGAAGTTATTATAAGCCCAATTTGGGCACAGGGTCAGAAATATCTTTTATGTTTTTCAGAAGTGGAACAAATAACACCAAGAAGCAACTGAGTAACATGCTGGGTAGTAAGAAGAAAAAAAGAAGAGGGTTTTTGAGGAGAAAATAAATATCTCTAACCACTGTATAATATTCAAAGGATTAAGAGTTTGGGTTTAGATTGCAAATAAAACTGGTGCAGTTAAAAACACCTCACTTATGGTGAATTTTTTTCAATGTGAATGTGAAATTGCTACTCATACAAGTAAAGATACTCTATACTTTTTAATGGTATTTACATTCCTAGTATTCTTCATTCTATCTAGGACTAGATAAATGTCATGAGTATATTCCCACAAAATAGCAGTTGATGTTGGGCTATAAAAAGTAATAACATGTTTGAAACCAGCTAATATTTGGGAATTATAGGAATGCAGATGGCAGAAGTAGAGAATAAATATTTTCAGCTGCTAGTACTAAACAAAGATGTTGGCATCTGGTAAAGAAAGACATAGAAAAATAAAATCTTAAAAATAATTTCTATAATTTATTATTCATAACATAACAATGGTTGTATGAAGTCTTCCTCAGTCTCTCTAGAGAGGTTATGTGAACTTCAAAGGAGGGGTCAGTATTGATTTGAGATTTAAAATTTAGAATGCTAACCTTCAAACAGGTAGATGTTGGGCAATTCAGAAAGTGCAAGTATCAAGTTGACAGAACATGCAGGATTTAGAAGCTTTAACGGGTTACAAATTCTTAAATTATTAATGGAACCGAAATGTATGATGCAAAGTGGCTGTGAGCAGCAAGACATAACAGTAGAAGTTAGCGAAGGATCCAGGCATGGTTGTACATGCCTGTAATCCCAGTGACTTCAGCGGATGAGGCAAGAGGATTGCAAATTCAAGGAGAGCCTTAGCAACTTAGGCAATTTAACAAGACTCTGTCTCAAAATTAAAATTAAATAGAATGTAGTTCAGTGATAAATGTTCTGGGTTCAATCCTTAGGTCAAAATAAAAATTTTTTAAACCTAGAAAATAAGAAAGAATGCTCAAAATTTTCACCACCAAGAATTGATAGATGTTTAATGGATAAACATATTTAATCTGATTTCAACAAAGAATTTCTATGCTTCACTTTTCTTTTCAGCAAATATGAAAAAAAATACCATTATTTCCTTGTTGTGTTTTTCCTAGATACTCTTCATAAATTAGAATAATATGTAACAGAATGAATGTTAATATGAAGTTTTTTGTTTAAAATAAGAACAATTTTTAAATCACATTTAATACATCATAATTTATTTTTCATGTAGTAAATAAATCTAAAATTTCTTTGTATTAGAGTAATAAGTGGAGGTTTGTATGTCGGGGAGATTTAAACTGCCTTGAACCATGCATGAGGTGTGGAGACAAGAACTAATAGAAACAAATCCAGAAGTTTATGATATATAAAGTAGACTTATTAAATCTGCATTTAATGAACACTGAAATTGGACAATGACAGCATTTGATAAGTTAAAAAATAGAACATCTAAATATTTTGTTACAGAGACATGATCATAAAGAGGACTTCTCCCAGTAGGGGTGGAGAAATACTGAGTCTATTTATTTTATTGTCCTCAAGCAATCTATTGCCAATGCTCACACTGAGAAGATATAGTGCAACACATCAGGGTCTCTCCCACCATTTCCTTTAATTCACCTGCCTCAGAGCAGGAGAAAGACAAATCAGTACTCTCTGTCTTTTTCAATATAGTCCTCTCTTCTCCATATTAGTTATCTTTTGGATAATGCTGAATGCATATTAGAAAAATAGTTTATGGGTTGTGGCACATTTAATGTTTTATGTTCTATTTTACTGCATGGATGGTATTTTCTCTTTTATTTTGTTGGTAATCTTTTTGATAAATTATCGTCAAAAGGATGAAGAATGGGATGTAGCTATGAAGGCAAATTAGGAATTAAAATGGAGGGATTAAGACACGTCTCTGAATTTTTAACAACCATTAGTTGAAAAATTTCCACAGTGGAATAAAAGCACAGGAAGAAAACATATGCTCTTTTGAAGTACACAAATTATTAATAGAACACAGAGAAATATTGGATGGTGATTCTACTTTTCTCCTGTTCCAATTATCCATATACATTTTGGTCATCCTTAAAAAATGCCACATAAATTGTAAGAAAAACTAATATCTTCATAGTTTCAATTCCTCATGATTTTTAGTATGAAGATCATGTATTCCAATGCATCACACTTTATATATTATAATATAGGATATAAATTGTCTGGAGCAGTGAATGAATCATTGCTTTGAGCTGCCCAGAGAGAGAGACTGACATCTCTCTAGCTGATATCTCCTTGCAAAGGAGCTGAAAAGTCTGCCTGGTTGTCTGTGGCACACTATTTAAAGGGAAATTCCATGGTTGCCCTGAAGTTCATCAGTTCATGACCTAAGGTTTAGGTGCCAGCCACCAGAGGGTGGAAAATAGTGGATGCAAGCTGGTGACTGTAACTAGGTTGTTAATTGTTTTTGATTCTGTTTTACAGTAACTTTCTCACAATAAATCCCTTTGATGTAAAGACACAATAAAATAAACCCGGGTGCAGGGGATGGGGGGTGGAGAAGGGGGCTGATTATTGTCAGTACTCTTCCATCATCGTTTTTCGGAACCACCAGGTCAAGCTCTCTATATTTCTGTTTGCTCACCTTTTTTTCCAATCCCTCATCATCTCAGCTCAGGGAAACTGAGTAAATGTTCCCTCTGGAAGCAATAATAAATCATCTAAAATTAAATGATAGAAGTAAATAATACGTATACTATATTTCTTAATCTCTTACAGCAGAATATATTAAAATTAATGTATTTTTCTCTATGAAGGTCAAGATTTTTTTCAATAATCAAGTAGATTTAGTTATCATGTTAAGTGTTGTAAACATATAACAATTTTTGAAATATTAATGGTCATTGCGAGCAGTGTTACTAATAATTACGTGGAGGCAGATTGTCTTTAAATGCAAGCGTATATTTGATCACATGCCGGCTCAAATCATCAAACACAAACAATTAATGCAAAAATGTTGGGTGTGCTGGAGCAGCTCAACTAGTGTTCAATGTACACTAATTAAAATATAAGCAAATCACACAATCCTAGAGCAAGCATGAGCCCCAAAGAACCTCCAATGCCACAAGACTTCTCTTAGCTGAAGAGCAGTCATTGTCATTATCTGGTAGTTCTCTGTAGCGTTCTCTCCAGCGGACAGGTTGGACTTCAGGGAATGGTGGAGTTAATCTGGAGACAGTCAGCAAAGTGGCCAGTCTCACTGATGTCCTCAGAACAAAGCTCTCTGATGTGGTAGGACAAGCGATTTACATATAGTTCCAAGTTAATGCTCATTGTTATCATGCTTCAGCATCCTTTTGTCTGTCTCTAGATGATTGTCCTTTATCAATTTGTTCCAGTCATGACATAGCATGCCTGTGGCTTCTGTTACAGCCAGCAACTTAGTGAGTCCCAGTATGTCCCAGCATGCCTATGGCAGATGCTCCTTATAATGATGATAAAATTTCAAATGTATGTTCTTGTCTTATAAACTTCCAAATGTTGCTGTTTGGACCAGGTGTGGTCTCACATGTTTCTAATCCCTGCAATTTAGGAAGCTGAGGCAGGAGGATTGCAAGTTCCAGGCCAATCTGGGCAACTTAGTAAGACCCTCTCTAAATTTAAAATAAAAAAGGTTGGAATGTAGTTTAGTTGTGGGCTACAACCAAATTAATCCCTGGCACTGGGGTGGGGGGAGGGGGAGAAAGAAAATTGCTTTCTTTCATTGACTAAAATAGAACTTGGCATATAATGTAAACCGACACCTATGTCATTTAAACATGTGTGTATGTTAATAAATGAATGAATATATTGATTAATGAATGTTCTTAAAATTTTCTAGGTTTTTGTGTAAACTTTTGGATAATTTGTGCACCTGTAATATGGAAAGAAATTATCTTTTCTTTATAAAATATGTGGGTTGACCAAAATAAAATAAATTGATCAATTCTATTTACTAAATTATATAATGAGTTATTTTCCTTAAATATTTTCTAAAAGACAATAGATTTCTTTAAATGATTAAGTTAATTTAGAATTATTATTTTTCTTCTAAATTATTGATTTTCATTTTTCTATCTAGATTAGATATTGCATCAGAATTTGGTTGTTCATTGACCACAGAGAAATAGTCAAGTCACTCTTGTGTGTATTTGAAAATAGGAAAGATCATGTTTAGGGAAATTGTTAAAATATAGGAAGCTAAAATCTGAAAAGGACAGAATCTTTAGTTTATGGGATAAAATACTTAATATGTGTGAGAAGCTAAAAAGAAGAAATGAAGTACATATTTTAGTGAAATTGTCTCTTATCATCTGCTTTTAAAACAAGTTTATAACATACTTACAAAGTTATGATACAAATTACAGCATAATTAGTTTGCATTGAACTTGTTCTTCCTTACATCCGCCTGCTTTATACCTCATTTATTTAAAGTAAAATAATTACTAATTGCTTATATGAACTCCCAAATTTCTCTCCTGTTTCATAAAAAAAATGAAGTTTAATATAGACACATTTGTTTTATTTAATTACAACTCATTTTGTTGAAAATGTAGTTTCTTCATTGTTTGTTATAAATATGATTCTCTAGGTAATTGACTTTTTTTAAAAATCATAAAGCTTATTCATTAAAGGTAGATAAAAATCACGGGGAAGTCAAAAATTTGTTCTACTCTCCTCATAGTTTTCCCGTCCCTCTTCTCTGGTACCTGTGATAATGTTGATAATCCCACCCATCTATTCTATCATTCTTTAATTTTTAATTCCCAAATAATACTCAACCATCTACTTTGTTCTAAGATATAGATACTTTGAGCTGAATCTGGTTAAATTAAAAAGAACACAAACACTGTTTAAGTAACAATAGCAAGCAATTTATTCCATAGAATTTTATTCCAAGCAATTTATTCCATAGCATTTGAGTTATGCTATTCCTGTTAGGAAGCCAGACCTTTCTCATCAAAACTCTGACTGTGCTGAGGGAAAGTACACAACCTACCACAACCTACCACAACCTACCCGATAGGGGGAAAGACGAGTTTCAATGCAAGGCATACAATGTGACAGGGTGGAGGGCTGGGAGAGAGAGATTTCTACAAAATGATCTTATATGAAAGGAGAAAAAACTGAACCCACTACAAATATTGTGGTTAAAAAAGTGAAGAAAGATGAGCAGTACGAGGAATAGCAAGAATTGCTCTTCTCTTGATAAAGAAAAATAGTAATGAAAAATGACACCACGAAAGTAATAGCAACAGATTCACTGGAGCAACTGCAATCATGAACAAAGTCTGTATCAGACACAGAAACTCAAGGAGATAACCAGACAGTAGGTGATGATGCCGCACAGGATGTAGCTTAATTTAGGATGAGAAAGGGAAAGACGACCTTCAGAAATTGTTACTAGAGTAGGAGGCACCCTGGGAGAATAGGTACCAGAAGAAGCACAGTGTTCATTTTTTAATCATGCATTGTACTTACTACATATAAAACATGATTAAATTTCCTTTAATGGTTTGACTTCTTATCAGCTCTCCCTTAAAAATCAAGGTGCAATACATATTTAGGGTATGCATTTGTATTTCAAATAATCTTTTGGATAATGCTGAATGCATTATTTCATCTCCACATTTGAGAGTCCAGTTTAGTGTTGCCATTATTATTATCTCATAATATGACAAAAGAGCACACCAAGGACAAGCAATATAAATCTTATTAATTTTGTCTTCTTTCTAAGCTTCATTATCATATTCAAGTTTCAGTTTTTAAGCTGAAAACTTTTAAAACTACTTACCAACCATATAAGAGCAAATGTAAGTATTCTAGATAAAATATGTAGAAACTATGGTCAATTTAAGCAGATTAATGGAAAATGAAGAAACATGTTAAATTCTTACTGCATAGTCCATCTTGTAGATTTTTCCATCCACTTGCACATCATTTGAAATATCAGAGCTACCATGTAACTAGCACTTAATTTGTTACTCACTTATAAAGTCATTGACTCTCTTAGTTCTCAGAGAAATAAGTAAATATGAAGAAAATCTCTAACATTTTATTTATAATCATCAATGCAGCATCTGAGTACCCTGTCTTGCTATGGCAGGTTGAAATCTTTTATTAGAATTATTTTCCCCCAGGCTATTTCCTCTTTCACGAGTTCTTTTTAGGTTTTAGAACTTTAATATTACATCTGTAAAGCAATATTTATGTCTATTTTAATTAAGGCTGCCCCAACTTTGGATTGATTGTAATAACACCTTATTTGTAATTCTATTTTGAAATCCAACATGACTAAGGTAATTTTTATTTTTTGCCTATGATGTGTCTTTCCAATTAGATTATATAATATGTGAGAACCATGGCCATGTTTAATGTATCAAACTTTGAGTCAATAGAGCCCAGTCAATACTCCCAAAGAAATATATTTAATAGATATTGGATATGAGTAATTGGGAAAAAAACATTCATCCAACTAGGAAACATGCAAATTTTGCAAATTAGTTAAATATATATATTTTCTGTATTTTTAAAAATAAAATTGCCTTAGACTGTTTTATTTTGTGTCTTCACACATGTATTTTTTATTCAAATTTTCTTTATTTTTGTCTTTTTTTATTTATATGTGAGCAGAATGCATTACAATTCTTATTACTCATATAGAGTAATAAGATTTTTTCATATCTCAGGTTGTATACAAAGTATATTCACACCAATTTGTCTCTTCATACATGTACTTTGGATAATAATGAGCATAAAATTCCACCATCATTTTTAACCCCATATTCTTTCCCTTCCCCCCTTCAACCTTTCTGCCATATCTAGAACAAATAATAACAGATGAAAAGCTAGGGAACATATGGTCTTTTCTTAGACAAAAAATATCAGAAAGAATGTGTATGCACATTAATTGGGAGAGTAATTCCAAAATTGTATAGTAAAACAAGTATATATTTGTATAAACGTGTAGTAATAGTATTTTTGAAGTGTTATTTGTGATATTTACATAAAACCTTAGTATTCTAAACAATTAAATAAGCAATAAGTGCTATCAAAAATTGATTAACATATAATTGAAACAAAAATATTTTCGTATCTTTAATGATATGAAAAAATGTTCTGAACACAAAAATATATATATATATATAACAAACCAGGATTCCAGTTAATGTAGCAAAACATGTAGAAATTATTCATTACCTACTTATGGTTTATAAATAAGTAAATGATAGATGGACGTGAAGATAAAGTAGATGATAAAACTAAATAAAGAAATCTCTAACATTTTTCTTTCAATTTCAAATCCAGACAATTGAAAATGTAAGGTCTATGGCTTAAACACCTACTATATGTATTGCAAAATTATCTACAATAAATATGGAACATATGACCAGGAGAGAGGAAAGCTCTACATACAATAAAAAATATACCCTCTAAAAAAGAATTCAGGGTCCCTAGAAAATAATTTAGTGAGATACATGCTATTGGTATCCGATCTTGAGAATCAGTAATGAGAATATTATTATTTTTTTATTTTTTAACTTGTTTTAATTAGTTATAGATAGCAGTAGAACACATTTATGCACTTTGATATATCATATATAGACTGGATATAATTTCTTGTTTTTCTGAGTGTACATGTTGCAGATTAATATTGTTCATGTAGTCACATATATACATACAGTAATAATGTCGGATTAATTCTATTATCTTTCCTGTCCCCACATCCCCTCCCATTCCTCCCATCACTTCCCTGTACTTAATCTAAGGTAACTCTATTCTTCGCTAGTGCCCCCTGCCTTATTGTGAATTAGCATCTGCATATTTGAGAAAATATTTGACCTTTGATTTTGTGGTGGCTTATTTCACTTGCATGATATTCTCCAACTTCAATATCAGTCATTCTCATTTTCTATAAATATTTTCATTTATTTATATAAACGTTTTTACATAATTAAAATTTCACCATATATTAATCTTTAATATGTATCTATTTATATGTATTAGTTTGTGGCAATGTGTATGTACATGTGTATAAATATGTCTTTATATTTGCTTTTTCTAACTCCATAGTGCAATCTTCAACAAGAATGTTTGATATTATCTTCAAAAAGTTTTAAATTAAATATAGCATAGTGTCTTATATATTTCAGTCTATCTTTTATCAATTCATAAATATATGAAAACTCATTGGTTATGCAGCCAACTTTACTAATAACTACCAATATCAGTTTCTCCTTTTCTTCTAAAAACCCCCAAATCTCACTCTGAAAAACAGTTTTAAAATATTCCTGACTGCCCACATATTTAATAAGTGTACAAAATCCAAAAGAGAGCCAAACACAGGATTTCATTTTTAGTTTATGATGAAAGATCAAATAAAATGGTATTCCAATATTTTTAGCAACTTGATAGAATTCACTACTGGCACAAACAAAATGTTTGCTTTCAGGATCAATTGCTAGAAATGTTACTGGGTATTTGGGAGTGAAGAGAAACCACAAACATTAATTTTGTCACTTTTAATACTATATGCAAATAAAGGAACATTTCTGTTTAACATATCAAGATGTAATTTCATGAACATAACACAATAAGGAGATTTCTTCTCTAAGAAAAGAATAGCATTTACCAACTTTCTAAGTTCTAAACAGTTTGAAAAATCTGAAATAGTGGATATTTGAAAAAAAAAAGATGTTCAAATTCAAAGTGTAAATATAGAATGCAAGTTCTTCTGTGGAGAGTAGAGCTCAGTGCACTCGTGAGGCCCAGATTTCAATTTCCAGCAAACACATACATATAGACAAAAAACAATGAGGGAAGAAAATAGTACTAAAATTAAGACTGCAAGCAGGCCCTCAGTAGTAGAATAATCAGCCTTATATTTATGGCATACTTATACAATGTTTGATGATAAACATTTTATCACAAAAATGAGTGAATCATTGAAAACTTTAACTACAATCATTTTCTTTTGGGAGCATATTTTCAGAGAAAGAGAATCCCATAGACTATAAAACCACTGGGAATAAAATAAATCATTATTCTTACAAGGAAACCTTGCTACAGTCAAAGCTAATGGATTAAAAGAGCATTCAAGTCTTTCTTGGCTTTAAAAATTATTTTAGATCTTGTGATCCTTGAACTCTCATACTAAGAAAGGTGATATTAAATATGAAATGGGATGTTAGTACAAAAACTTGGTATAATTCCCAGTTTGGCTGCTTATTCATTCTGTTTATTTGACCCCACTTTTTTAAAAAATCTGACAACTATAAGGTAATTTTACCTACTATTTGTCTTAGTTTTTATATTTACCTTATTTCACACCGAGTGGGTCTGTATTCTGCAAGTTTTTATGCAGCTGCACTTATAACTCTTTACTTCATAAATCTTTTTGGTTGTCCCCTCTCACATAAATCTTTTTGGTTGTCCCCTCCTCCTGAGCTTTGTATTCTTTCCAAAGAAAATAAAATCTTTGAATACTGTTGTGGTTTGGTGGTTTGGATATGAGGTAACACCCCCCCCCCCCCCCCCCCCCCCCCCGCCCCGCAAAGACTCATGCCCTAAGGCTTGATTCCCCTGCAGCTATGTTAGAGTTGGGGCTTTTGGAGAGGGAATGGCTCATGGGGGGCTTCCCAGGCATTTTTAAATTCATTCATTGAAGGATTCACAGAAGAACAGATTATTAAGAGGAGGTGGAAACTGTAACTGGCAGGTGGAGGGGGTTGAAAGAGGTAGGCCACTGCCAGCATGCCCTCGGGAACTATCTTTTCCCAGGTCCCTTCCTTTCTCTGCCTCCTTTTCTGTACTTTCCAAAGGCCATGAACTGATCAACTTTCTGCCCCCTTGTCCTCCACCAACATGTTTTCTGCCTCACCTCAGGCCCAAAATTGTGAGCCAAAATAAACTTTTCTTCCTCTAAGTTGTTTGTGTATAAGGTATTTTGGTCACAGTGATGAGAAGCTAATACAGATACATTTTAAGGGAAATGTTTATTCCTTAAAAATGCAGACTTTTGGAAATGGTCCTTATAATGAAACAATTTTTTGAGATCATGAACTGCTACAAAATTGTATGTAGATTTATGCTATTGCTAGGGTAAGTAAAAAAAAAAAAAATAAAAACAAAAAAATAAAGACCTTAAAGGCTTTCCCTTTCATCCATGATAGTGAAAGGAAAGTTCATGGAAAAGTTTTCCAAAATAGAAAACATTAACAGCTTGTAGTGTTCAGAGGCATGCTCAATAGCACTCTCTCAAGGACTGCTTTGTTCTCTTTGTCATAATGTTTGTTTACTGGTGAACATAGCTAAGTTGTTTCAGGAGAAACCTGTTTGGATTAGCATTGAACTTGCCTCAGTGAAATAGGTAGAGTGAACTTCAAAGTAGAAAAGAATATAATTTTCTCCAATTTATTCAACCAAGAGAGTTACAAGATTAGTGCAAAACCTTAGCTTATCAAACGTTTTTTTTTAAAAAATAATTAGAAAATTCAATACAAGGCCAACATTTCAAAAGTTGCTTTTTCCATTTTTTTCATATATGTTAAACTATATAAAGACATATACTTGGTTCACAATTAATTTCAGTCTCAAGTACCAATATATCATAATTTGCACTACTAACAAAAACAGCATAATACTACTAAATTAGTATGCTGATCATGATGCACTAAAGAAGATATTATGACCTCTGAATAATATATTGATATTTAATGCTTCTGTAAGTAATGAAAGTTAGAAATAAGCTGTGAAGTTTATTTCAATACAGATATTCATACATAATTTAATTTCACTACTGAAAACTATAAATATTCATTCCAATTAGGAAGATAATATTGATTATCAATTCTATAAGCAAATTTGATGCTTAATGATACCTAACAAATAATGAAGTAAAGGCAGAGCTGATGTGATAGTTGAGGTCTGTGTGCTCTATACTGAAATAACATGATTATAGGACTTTCATGAGTACCATGGTCCTTGGCAACTTACTCAAAACTGTAAATAATAAACTACAACTTTGTTTTCCATCTTTATTACCATGACCTATTATGACTTTACACAACCTATTACAACACTCCTTCCTCATCCATAGACTTATATCCCACTACTCCTAGTGAACATCTGAAACTTCAGAGAGTTCTGAACCCTGTATAACTTTGTTTTTCTCCCCCATGCATAAAATCCTGCAATAAAGTTTAACTTATAAATTAGGCACAGTAAGAAATTAACTATAACTAATAACAAACTAGAACAATGATAATAATATACTGTAATTACTATTATTTGAAAGTAAAAATTTTTAATCTTTATTCTTTAGTTGTAGGTGGACACAGTACCTTTATTTAATTTTTATGTGGTGCTGGGGATCAAACTCAGTGCATCACGCATACTAGGAGAGCACTTTTCCTTTGAGCCACAACCTCAGCCCTGAAAGTAATAAATTTTTAATTTAAGAAATTTTCCATTTAATATTTTTGGATCATGATTCACTATAGGCAAGTGAAACTAATGGAAATATGAGTATCTACTATAATACTACATATGCCAGACCTGGATACAAAGTAAACAAAACAATTTTATTCATTACAAAGACATAATCTAAATAAGATATAGACATCTGCCCTAATGTCAAATTATCAGTAAAAAATTATATGTTATAAGGCAAATATATAATGATGCAGTAGGAGAGTGAAAGAAGAACCCTCTCACTGTCTGTGGATGTGCATGACAGACTTTGGAAGTCTTAAAGTTTCCAACAAGCCTACAAACATATTTTATTATATATGTGTGGTCAAGTCTTATACTATTTCACACATAAAAATTAAAAATCAGATAATCACAATTCAGCAGAAAATTATATATTCTTCCTTATTCTGCTTTAAATATAAAATTACATGCAAAAATGGTATTTATTTCATGTATTCCTTTTCATCTGTGAACATGTGTGTTGCTCATGAAAACTTTAGAATTTTTTTTTATTTTTTTGTGAGATTTGTATATATTAACTATTTCTTGAAATAAATATTATCAAATGTTATGCTAAGAAACATTCCCCTTTAAAAATATCCATGGATATTTTTTATGATTCACAAAGTGAGAGCACATTTCCTCCAAAGCATTAGACTTAGCTGATGAAATAATACAATATTTATATATCAAAATGTTATGAAAGGATGAGAAAAATTCCAAATATGATTTGGAATGCCAGATATAGACAATTTGTGAATTTAAAAATATTCAAGGGCTAATTTAACCAGAAACAGGGCAAACATAATAAATTCTAAAAGAATGGAACTATGCAAATATGTTGGTGATGATAAATGAATCCTATGTACTGAACAGAATCATGAAAATTTTGTGGTTTTTTTATAAGCATTTTACAACACATTTTTTTTCTATCTGGGAACAATGGAAGATTTATCAGAATTTATAAAAATTTAAAATTCATCTAATGATGTCAAATACAGTTCAGCTTATTTTACCTAGTCATAGGTTTTAAATCTGTAATTGAAAGGTGGGTCTTCTCCCTTATATAAAATCTAATTATGTTAACCGTCATTTACATGTGTAAATAGATAATTGTTACAGACAATTCTGTTTCCCTTTCTATATACCTCATCACAGAGCTTTAAAGTTACAAAATCTACATTCTGGGAAAGATCATGAAGTTATCTCATTCATTCCTCTGGTATAGATCAATATTTATTTAAGTCATTTCCAAGAAAAGGAAAAAGGGGCAGTTTTGTATGTCTTCTTACTGGCATTACCCTTCATTAGTCCTTATCTTAGTTCATTCTTCCTGCTTTATAAACAAATCCATCACCCTGAAGTGTCTGGTCTTTTCTTCTATTTTATTTTTCTGTTTAAGAACTACAGTTACACTTAGAGAAACATTTGGAAAAGCAATCAACTACACCATTTCTCTTCTTTGAATTCAAGTTATCATCACAATTATTCATATATATATAATATTTATAGTCACAATTTAATAATACTGTTCCAATGTGCTAGCTATTAAAACATTGACAAAAGAAATAATAGTCATAGTTAATAAATATGTAAGTAGACTTATCATAGCCTTTTTCCTGAATTGATTCATTGTATTCTGTAATAATCAAATTGGCAAGAATAGTTACGTTGTTTCTCAATAGACAGATCATTTTGTTTACAGAATATTTCAAAACAACAGATAAGCACCAGGGATGAAGGTCAAAGGTATATCACTTGCCTACCATGTATAAGACCCTGAGTTCAATGCCCTGTACCACAAAAATAAACAAAATATACCAAACCAGTTGCTAAATCGATAAGGAATGCCAAAACAACAGTTTACAAGTGCTACAATAAAACACTTATTAACCTCATTAAAAAACAAGTTAAAAGATTGTTTTTTATTATGCATTTTATACATTTTTCTAGTATTCACAATACATCATTATTAGTACTACTATCAGATAACATAAAATTATTACAATGATGATTGCTAACTTTTATGTTTTTTTCAATAATTTTTATTATTATCTAATTTTATGAGCTCTTTACATAAACATATAATGCAGTTCTTATGAGGTACATGGTATTACCTTCATTTGCAGATTTGTAGATGGAAGAATATGAATTTAAGAATTTGCCCCAAATCTTACAATGAGTGTTAAATCTTGATTCAAACCCAGGTAAACTGCATGCAAACACTACAAACCACAAATGGGAAGCAACAGGGACTGCTAGACACATATAATTTAATTGTTTAAGCATAATTCTTAAATGCCTAAAGATTGGTACTTTTAAGTAAAACAGTGTTCTTATGTAATTTCTAATAAAATTTGCCTGACCAATAAAAACAGAAAACAAGAAATGAGGGCATAAGCAATTACTGATATAAAATATGATTATTATAAATTATAGTTTTGGTTTATCCTGTGGCTTTGTGTTTGGGAAAGCAATTGCTGTTTTTACAATACAATGTATCACAAAAAAATGAAAATAAGAGAATTTTAGTCCAATTGTTCTGATTTCAATAAAGTAATAATCTTAAAAAATGGAAGGTGGTCATAATTTTCTTTGATTCTATCTTTGAAATGATTAAGCCCATTTTGTTTCTAGGAGAATATTACACAGTTTAATAATGTAATGGAAACTTTTGATGGAATCAAAGGAGATAACTAAGAACTTACATTTATCTCAAAGAATTGTAAGACTAACCATGGACAGGTTGAATTTTGATTTTTTCAATATGCATATTATAATACAAACTTAAGTTATTAAGAATTATGTTTAAAAGTTAGGCAGTTAAGGTGCATTGACTTGTTCACCTTTAAAATTATTTCTATATTTAACTTGATATATTTCTTATAGAAGTTTTTTTTATTTTTTTAAAAAAATATTTTCTCAGGGAAACTACTTTTTCCTGTTATGCTTTTCCTTTGGTTCATGATTCTGTTTATAATAAAATATTCATTGAATTCTTGAAAGATTTCAGGTATGTTAAATATGAGAATAGCAGATATAATTTTTGCCTTCAGATACTAGTTCAACAGTTATAAAACAGTCATTAACTGAGTGCAATGGTAGTATAAAACATACATAACATACTCTAGAAATTTTAATTAAATTATATTTATTTAAAATAAGACATATAGTTTAACTTAAAAGTCCCTATATTAGCCAAGTAAAAATAGGGGTCAAGTTGGGCATGGTGGCACAAGCCTGTAATTCCAGTGGCTCAGGAGGCTGAGGCAGGAGGATCCGGAGTTCAAAGCTAACCTCATCAAAAGTGAGTCACTAAGCAACTCAGTGAGACCTTGTCTCTAAATAAAATATAAAATAGGGCTGGGGTGTGGCTCAGTGTTCAATGCCCCTGAGTTCAATCCATAATATTAAAAAAAAAATGGGTATAGAGGAAAAGTCTGTTTGGGAAGGAAAGTTAATGCCCTATGAGAGAATAGACGTTGGTATCAACTAAAAGTCATTTAGATTTACAAAATCATATTATATAGCAAGAGAGGAGGTGAGAGGTAATATGATACATATAGGAAAAAAATCTTTGTCATAGAGTTATTTGTAGTATACACTTATATATTTGTTTGATCCAGTTTAGCAGAGGCAATAAATGATTTTCATCAGTTTAATGATAATTATATTTTAATGATGATTATACTTATGTTTTATTCTAATATGGAAACTATATGAAAGATGGACTTGTTTGAAGCAGCATTAAGGAATTAAAAAAAAAAAAAAAAAAAAAAAACAAGCCACTGGGGAGGCTGAAAGACCAATTAGAAAGTTCATAGATAATGAAAGTGCGAATGACTCCACAACAGTTTAATTTGGAATTGGAATTCAGCAGATAGGCACAGAAATAATGGAGATTTCTGAAAACACTAAGAATGAAACCACCATATGTCCCAGTTATCTCACTCTTCAAAGACTAGCAGCTGGAGTCTAGAACTTAGGGTCAAGGGCAGTTCAGAACCACACTGAGCCATATCCCCAGCCCTATTTTATATTTTAGCTAGAGACAGGGTCTCACTGAGTTTCTTAGCACCTTACTTTTACTGAGGCTTCTTTGAACTCCCAATCCTCCTGAATTTCAACAATAACTTTTTAATAATAAAACTTGTATAATAAATGTGCTGAGCTTGCTCATCATCAGTCTCCCTCCATCAGATGCAGGCTGAATCACCAAGCCCCAGATTTTTCTCTATTTGTCAATCATTTTTTTTCTCCATCCCTTCATCATCTGGAATAAACTGTCATGCAGGTCATGTCATAATAGCATGGTTCACAATAGCCAAGCAATAGAACCAACCATGTGTCCTTCAACAGATGAATGATAAAGAAAATCTGGTATATATATACAAGATGGAGCATTACTCAACCATAAAGATTGAGACTATGGCATTTGCTGGTAAATGGATAGATAGAAAGTCAAAGTTGAAATCCTTTCTCTGAATTATGAAAGCTACTCCAAAATAAGGGGTGGGAGAGAAAGAAAGAAAAGTGAGAAAGGAAAAGGGGAGGAATTCCACTAAAGTAGAAAAAAGATTGGTGGATTAGATAAAGGGGACAGGGAGAATGTCTGAAGGAGGGAGGGAGAAGGTATGAAATAAGGGGAAATAGCAGAATAAATCTAATCTAACTTTCCTTTGTACATATGTGAATATACCGAATATACCGCAGTGAATCTCACTTTCATGTATATCTGCAAGGCACTAATTTAAAAGAAAGCTGCAAATAAATAGAACAAAGATAACTAGCATAGATGGAAGAGAACAGAGGAAGGGAAAAGTAAAGGGTAAGTACTGGGGACTGAATTAGAGCAAATAATATTACATGCTTTCAAAATTGTATCAAAATGAATCATAATGTTTTGTATAATTAAAAAACAATCAATAAAAAATCCTGCGGATTGGGGAAAGAAAGAAATGAAGTGATATAGTCAATGACAAATTTCAAGGGAGACTGAAGAGTCACTTTTAACTAGCAGGTTTCTAGCTGGGCAAGGGTATGAATATGGTGTGCCCATTTTCTCCTCCTGCTCTCAGTTGGGTCATATTTTCTTTTAAATTTTAGATTGAATTAGCATGTAGACTATTTAATAGAATATTTAGTACCCAGGTGAAAATACTGACTGAAGAAATAGAGGAGACAGTTACTCATGGGTGGGTAAAAACTGTTACACAGATCTACAGCAAGAGAGAAAGGAAATGAGGATGAAAAACTTTCAGAAGGGACAGAATTTAAGGAGAAAAGTGGGGAGAAATCAGCCTCAAAAGAAGATATTTTGTGGTAAATAGAAAGGCAGAAGTATGCTCTCGGGTGTGGGAGACCAACCTTACATGTGACTAAGTCACACTCCCTGGCTGGGTGCTGAGGCGCTCAGTCACAGAAATGTGGCAGAGCTTTCCCCACCCTTCTTGGGTTCCAGGGTCAGTGTCTCCTGCATGGGTGTGTCTTCCTATAGCCCCATGGGTGGAGCTATGCTCACCTGTTCCTTTGTAATATAACCCCTTGCCCTGTTTAGGATAGAATCTTCCAAGGAAGTGCCTTGTGTGAGTCCCCTTCTCTTACTATGCCCTTGGGTGTGAGCTACCCAGGTGTCAGTCAATCTGCTGACAGTGGATATCATGAAGATACTCAGCCCCCTGAAACCTGACCCCTTGCTTCATTTGAATAGCTTCTCCTCAATAAAAGGGGTCAATGCCTGCTCTTGCTCTCTCTCTTCCTGCGGACCCTTAAGGTCAGAGGAGCCATCACAGCGATCCCAAAGAAAAAGGTATTTGTGTCTCTTGTGTGGTAATTTTGCGCAGCCCAGTCAGCCCAGTTCAACTGGAATAAACCCTGAGCCTTCTAGTCACGAGAACAGAAACCCAGCACTCAGGGGGGGAAAATTCTGGAAAAACAGAATAAAATTATAAGAAGGAAGAATCTATACAGTAAATTGATACAATGAGATCAAGTGAAATAATAATTGGGAAACTATTAAATTAATATGTTCAGAGTGGTTCCTGATAGAAGGAAATGTTCTCATAAACCTATATCAGAAAAAGAAGGAACGTAAGACACAAGGTATAAAGCATCAAAGGATCCACTAATTAAGTACTAATGCTTTGAGGACTTACCAACACACATTATATTATCAGTAATGCTTATAAACTTTCTGGTTAAAACATCCCATTAATTCTGTGTAATGAACTTCAACCTTATTTCTATCAAAAACCGTATTAATTTTAGGATTGACTATGCAGAATGTGATATTTTTAGGAAAACATATGTGGTGTCATAGTAGAAAGGTCTGTATTTGTATATAAATGTACACAAAAATTTACATGTATATGTGCAAAGAGTCATTAAATATTCACCTAAACTCTCAGTACCTACATAGGTACAGACATGTATAACAATCCACATAGGAACACCGTCAGTATAGTTAAGAAAATTCACATAATTAATAAGATTTTTAAAATTTTGTTTAAGAAATGATTGAAAATATCTTGAAGGCTTCATAATCTCAAAGCCTACTCTCTCTATATTTTTTGTATAAACAAATAAAAAGAGGATAGTGTTCATTTTCCAGAGTACATACAGAGATATGTTGTCAATAATAATCACAGTTATCAATTTATCCTTTGTTGCTTTTACTCAGCAATTATCTTAAATCTATTATTCCAAACACAGTCTTCCAAACCTCTTGGTTTTCAGCATGTTATCCCAACTGTCACTTTACAGAATTACAACCATCTGACACCAATTTGTCAGTAATATCTATTCTTTTTACTTTTAAAAATAAATTTCCTATGACTACACACAAGTTTTCCTTTTCATTTGATTCAGAGAGTAAGAATTCTTTATGTAGCATTTAAATAATTAAACCCTCCAATTATGCCATTTTGAGTATTTACCCTTTCGGCTATTATACATTCATTTTGTCTGTAATGGCATGTCCAATTGTTCCCTATAACTTCATTAATTTTTACATACAAGGAAAGTTAAAGATGATCAATTATCTCATGTTTTAATTTAAATAATGTACACCTCAATTCTTCTTAAAATGATCTTGTTTACTTTTTTATTAGTGTCTTATATATTTTTTTCCTCAATTCTGACCATGCCATAGCAAACATATCTAGGATCTTACTTGTCCTTTTTTTTTTTTTTTCCCCTTATTCTTGAGTGCATTTTTTCTGCCAATTTTTCTGGCCTATTAATTTTCTTATTTTTTACTGGTCTGGTTTCATTATTTACTTCCCATGCTCCTTGTTTTGTTTTGGATGTGAGGTATCCCTTGAGAGCTCATATAAGACAATGCAAGAACATTTGGAGGAGAAAGGATTGAGTTATAGCTTCAACCTAATCAATGAATTAATCCCTGAAGGGATTAATTGAAGTGGTAGGGTGTGGTGGGAGGAGGTGGGAATTGGGGCATGGTTTTGTATCTGACAAGGGGACTCTCCTTCTTATCACCAGGATAGGAGCTATTTACCCCTGCCACACTCTTCTGCCATGATGTCCTGCCTCATTTTGAGCCCTGAAAAATGGAGCCAGCTTTCTATGGACTAAGACCTCTGAAACTGTGAGCCCTCAAATAAAGTTTTCCTCTTCTAGAGTTGTTCTGGTCAGGTCCTTTAGTCACAGCAGAAGAAAACAAACAAACAAAACAAAACAAACATACAAAAAAAATGACTAAAGCACTCCTGAAGATATGAGATTCATGTCAGTTCAGTGTCAGACACTGTGGTGTACTGCCCAAATATGTTTAACTCTCTCAGGACCTTTGTTAATAGTGGATCAAAGGAAACCCTTTATATTTCCTTGAAAAGATGTCATCTCTCATCTAATATTGTGGTCTTCACCTAAAATACTTCCTCCAATGCTTTAGATACAGTTGATTACACTGCATAGTCATCCAAGCTCAATAGTGTCTTGAAGTCAGTGTTGGAGAAAACAGTAGACTATGTAGGAGCATGATAAAGAGTGTTTGTCCAGTTATCTGTACCTTCACAAATGTCAACATCTAATCAAAAGGAGCACTGTAACTAGATAAGAGGGTAACTAGAGTGCAAAAATGCAGCAGCTGCTACATAAAGAAATACACAGTTTCACAGTCTCATCTATCATAAATGTGCCCAATTAAAATTAAGAAAAATGTCTTCTTCCAGATAGGAAAAATAGGAAGAACAGATGATAGCAAGCAAGTTGTAGATAGGTTTTGACCTGGAAATGTATTGAATACACATTGTTGTATTTTCATTTTAAAGTAACCCTACCAAGCAGTTCATTAAATGTCAAACTCCACTACCAAGGAACAAGCAAACAAACAAACTGAGTAAATCTATAAGTTAGGTTTTCAAACATGTTTTATCATCCTGCATCTCCATCTTACTCATTTTATATTAACTCAGGTAATTTAATAAGTTCAGTTATTCTCAGGTTATACACTTGCAAGTCATTCCAAGCAAATCATGTGCTTGTATTTCTAACATGAGCTTAGTTCATTTATTATTGATTCTACATTTGAAATACATTTTATCTGAATTTCCTGAGATTCTTATTAACAGGAGTATAGCAATGTGGAATAACATTAAAAGTCCAAATTTAAGATTCATTGGGATAAATGAAAGTTCTGAAATACAAACTAAAGGAATGCGAATTCTTTTCAATAAAATAATATCAGAAAACATCTTTAAATTTTAAGAATAAAATGGAAATTCAAATACAAGAAACAGGATTCCATTTGACATTTTCTAAGAAAGTACTTGAGAATCATTATGGGACATTTATTTCATTGTCTATTTCCCCAAATCTATGTACATGTCATAAAATACACTGTTAACAATCTGAAAATACAGCTAGTTTCTTATTCATTTTATATTCATTAACTCAATTTATACTAATTAAAGGCTTAGTATACTCTGGGAAATCTTCTGGGTATTAGAGGCTTAACAGTGAAATTAAAAAAAAATTAAAAAAACAAAACAAAACAAAAAAACACTGTCACTGGGAATGGTGTTCCATGTAAACCAACAATTCAGAAGGAAGGTTGAAGCACAAGGATGGTAAGTTCAAGGTCAGTTTGAGGCCCTATCTCAAAAATTTCAAAAAAAAAAAAAGAGATAAAATTGAAGATGTAGCTCAGTGATAGAGTATTCTCAGGTTTGATTCCAGTAGTGCAAAAATAGTTTAAAAATTCTTGCCATCAGCAACATATATTATTTCATAAACATTACATATCCAAATATTTATGTATATGTTAGGTATGTAAATAACATATTATGTGAGTACAAATAGTAGATATTTCATTTTACAGTGTGGGAAATAATAGATTTTTTCTATAGTTAATGAAACATTGAGCAAGACATTAAGTTTCAAGTGTATTATTCAAAAGTACAAAATGCAGAGATTCTTTATTATCAGTTCTTATATATGAATTTACATGAGTGTATGCACACACACCTCCTTGACCACTGTGAGAAATTAATACAGATTTATTCATGGAATAGAATGAACTGAAAAAGAAATACAATTTTACTTAATTTCTATAGATAAAATAATAGACATGACTATAGCATATATACATATTTGTTATATATGACAGCAGAGTGTATTTTAATTCATAGTACACACATAGAGCACAATTTTCATGTCTCGGGTTGTACACAAAGTAGAGTCACACCATTAGTGTCTTTATACATGTATTTAGGGTAATGATGTCCATCTCATTCCACCATCTTTCCTATCCCCTTCCCCTCTCTTCCCCTCCCTCCCCTTTGCCATATATAAAGTTTCTCTATTCCTCCCTTCTCTCCACCTCATCTCCATAATGGATCAACATCCTCATATTAAAGACAACATTTGGCATTTTTTTTGGTTTGGCTAACTTCACATAGCATAATATGTTCCAACTCCATCCATTTACCTGCAAATGCCATGATTTTATTTCTTTCAATACTGAGTAATATTCCATTGTGTATATATACCACAGTTTCTTTATCCATCCATCTACTGAAGGGCATCTAGTTTGGTTCCACAGTTTATCTTATTGAGAATTATGCTGCTAAGAATATTGATGTGGCTGTCTTACTATAGTATGCTGTTTTTAAATCTTTTGATTATAAAACTAGGAGTGGGATAGCTGGTCAAATGATGATTTCCTTCCAAGTTTTCCAAGGAATCTCCATACTGCTTTCCAGATTGGTTGAACCAATTTGCAGTTCCAAAAGCAATGTATGTGTTCCTTTCTCCCCACATCCTCACCAACACTTATTGTTGTTTGTGTTCTTAATAGCTGCCATTCTGACTGGAAAGAGATGAAATCTTAGAGTAGTTTTGATGTACATTTCTCTATTTGCTAGAGACGTTGAATGTTTGTTCATATATTTGTTGATTGATTGTATCTCAAAGGAATTGTGCCTGCTCAATTCCTTGGCCCATTTATTGATTCAGCAATTTGATTTTTTGATGTTAAGATTTTTGAGTTCTTTATATATTCTAGAGACTAATCCTTTATCTCGTGTGTGTGGTAAGTATTTGTTCCCAAAATATAGGCTCTCTATTCACCTCACTGATTGTTTCTTTTGATGAGATGAAGCTTTTTAGTTTAAATCCACCCCATGAATTGATTCTTGATTTTATTTCTTGAGCTATAGGAGTCCTATTAAGGAAATTGGGGCCTAAACCAACATGATAAAGATTTGTGCATACTTTTTCTTCCATTAGGCACAGGGTCTCTGGATTAACTCCAAGGTTTTTGATGAACTTTGAATTGAGTTTTCTGCACGGTAAGAGATAGGGGCTTAATTTCAATTTGTTGCATATGGATTTTCAGTTTTCTTAGCACCATTTGTTGAAGAGGCTATTCTTTCACCAATATGTGTTCTGGGCGCCTTTGTCTAATTTGAGATAAACTGTATTTATGTGGGTGAGTCTCTGTGTCCTCTTTTCTGTACCATTGGTCTACCAGTCTATTTTGGTGCCAAAACCACACTTTTTTATTATTCTCTGTAGTATAGTTTAAGGTCTGGTATAGTGATGCCACCTGCTTTACTCTTCTTGCTTAGGGTTGCTTTGTCTATTTTGGGTCTCTAATTTTTTCAGATGAATTTCATGACAGATTTTTCTATTTCTATGAGGAATGTCACTGGGATTTTATTTGAAATTACATTAAATCTGTATAGTGCTATTGGTAGTAAGGTCATTTTTGACAATACTAATAATTCTGCCTATCAAAATCAAGGGAGATATTTCCATTGTCTAAGATTTGCATTAAACTTTTTTCTTTAGCATTCTGTAATTTCCATTGTAGAGGTCTTTTACCTCTTTTGTTAAGATGATTTCAAGGTATTTTATCTTTTTAGTTTTTTTGAGGGGGTAGGTTTCCTGGTTTCTCTTTTAGAGGATTTATCACTGATGTACAGAAATGCCTTTGATTTATAGGTGTTGATTTTATATCGTGCTACTTTGCTGAATTCATTTATTAATTCTACAAATTTTCTGGTGAAAATTTTTGGATCTTCTAGGTGTAGGATTATATTGTCAGCAAATAGTGATAATTTGAGTTCTTCTTTTCCTATCCATATCCCTTTAATTTATTTTGTCTTTCTAATTGTTCTGGCTAGAGTTTCAAGAACTATATTAAACAGAAGTGGTGAAAGAAGGCATCCTTGTCTTGTTCCACTTTTTAGAGGAAATGCTTTCAATTTTTCTTCATTTAGAAAGATGTTGGCCTGGGGCTTAGCATAGATAGCTATTACAGTATTAAGATATGTTCCTGCTTTTCCTAGTTTTCTAGTGTTTTGAACATGAAGGTGTGCTGTATTTTTTCATATGCTTTTTCTGCATCTATTGAGATGATCATAGTATTTTTATCTTTGAGTCTATTGAAATGATGAATTACACTTATTGTTTTCCATATGTTCAACTAACCTTGCATCCCTGGGATGAACCTCACTTGATCATGGTGCACTAATTTTTTATATACTTTTGTATTTGATTTACCAGAATTTTATTAATAATTTTTGCATCTATGGTCATTAGAGGTATTGGTCTGAAGTTTTCTTTCTTTGATGTGTTTTTTTTTCTGGTTTTGGAATATAGGTGATATTGGCCTTATAAAATGAGTGTGGAAGTGTTCTTTCTTTTTCTATTTTATTAAATAATTTGAGGAGTATTGGCTTTAGTTCGTCTTTGAAGGTCTTGTAGAACTCAACTGTATCCATCTGGTCCTGGGCTTTTCTTGGTTGCTAGGCTTCTGATGGTGTCTTCTATTTCATTCTTTAAAATTGATGTGTTTAAATTGTGTATATCATCCTAATTCAATTTGGGCAAATTATATGAGTCTAGAAATTTTGTGGATGCCTTTGATATTTTCTATTTTATTGGAGTACAGGTTTTCAAATTAATTTCTAACCATCTTCTGTATTTCTGCCATGTCTGTCATGATATTTTTTTTTCATTGTGGATGTTAATCATTTTGAGCTTTCTCTCTTTCTCTTCACCTGGTTATGGGTTTGCTGGTTTCATTTATTTTTTCAAAGAACCAACATTTTGTTTTATCAATTTTTTCAATTGCTTTTTATGTTTCAATTTCATTGATTTCAGCTCTGATTTTATTTCCTCTCTCCTACTTTAGGTGAGGATTTGTTCTTCTTTATTCCAGGACTCTGAGATGTAATATTAGGTCATTTATTTGTTGGCTTTTTCTTTTTTTAGGGAATAAACTCCATGCAATAAACTTTCCTCTTGGTACTGCATTCATAATGTCCCAGAGATTTTGATACGTTGTATCAGTGTTCTCATGTACATATAAGAATTTTTAAATTTCTTCTTTTTTTGATGTCTTTTGCAATCCATTGTATAATTAGTAGCATATTATTCAGTCCCCAAGTGTTGGAGTGACTTCTATTTTATATTTTACCATTAATTTCTAATTTTATCCCATTATTATCTGATAGAATGCAGGGTAGTATTTCTATTTTTTTTTGTATTTGATAAGAGTTGCTTTGTGGCATAATATATGGTCTATTTTAGAGAAAGATCCATGTGCTGCTGAGAAGAAAGTGTATTCACTCATTAACGGATGAAATATTCTATATATGTTAAGTCTAAGTTATTGACTGTATTATTGAGTTCTATAGTTTTTTGTTTAGGTTTTGTTTGGAAGATCTATCCAGTAGTGAAAGAGGTGTGTTAAAAACACCCAGTATTATTGTGTTGTGGTCTATTTGAATCTTGAACTTGAAAAGTATTTGTTTGATGGACATAGATGCTCCATTTTGGAGGAGGGCTATGTATTTATAATTGTTATATCTTATTGAAATCTGGTTCCCTTAAACAGAATGAAATGTCCTTCTTTGTTCCTTTTTATTAACTTTGGCTTGAAGTCTACTTTATTTGATGTGAGGATGGAAACCCCTCTATGTTTTCAAAGTCCATGTGAGTGGTATATGTTTTTCCCAACTTTTCACCTTCAATCTGTGGATGTCTTTTCCTATGAGATGAGTCTCTTGAAGACAGTATATTATTGGGTCCCCCTCCTCCTCCTCCTCCTCCTCCTCCTCCTCCTCCTCCTCCTCCTCCTCCTCCTCCTCTTCTTCTTCTCCTTCTCCTTCTCCTTCTCCTTCTCCTTCTCCTTCTCCTTCTCCTTCTCCTTCTTCTTCTTCTTCTTCCTACTTTGTTTTTAAATCCAACCTGCCAGTCTATATCTTTTGATTGGTGAGTTTAGGCCATTAACATTCAGTGTTATTATTGAGACATGATTTGTATTCCCTGTTCATATTTGCTTATTTTGGTATTTAACTTGACTTGGTTTCTTATTTGATTGGTATTTCCTTTAGTATCCCTTGCTGATTCTCATTGTTGTTTTTCTTTTCCTCCTCATGGTATATTTTGCTGAGAATTCTCTGTAGTGCAGGCTTTCTAGTTATAAATTCTTATGACTTTTGTTTATCATGGAAGTTTTTATTTCATTATCAAATCTAAAGCTTAATTTTGGTGGATATAAGATTCTTGGTTGGCATCAATTTTCTTTCAGGACATGGTATATGTTGTTTCAGGATCTTCTAGCTTTCTGGGTCAGGGCTGAAAAATCTGCAGATATCCTAATTGGTTTCTTCCATATGTAATCTGATTCCTTTATCTTGTGGCTTTTAAAATTCTCTCCTGATTCTGTATGCTAGGCATTTTCATTATAATGTACATTGCTGTGGATCTGTTGTGATTTTGTATATTTGGTGCCCTATAAACCTTTTGTATTGGATTTTCCAATTCGTTCTTCATGTTTAGATTTTTTTCTGATATTATTTCATTTAATGCATTGTTCATTTGTTTGATTTTGAACTCTATATCTTACTCTATGTCAATAATTCTTAAATTTGGTCTTTTGATGCTATCCCATAATTCTTGAATATTCTGCTCATGGTTTCTTACCATCTTCATTGTGTGGTATACATTCTTTTCAAGATTCTATATTTTGTCTTCATTGTCTGAGGTCCTGTCTTCCAAGTGATCTAATGTGTTGGTGATGCTTTCTATTAAACTTTTAATTTGGTTTATTGCTTCTTTCATTTCAAAGATTTTTTTATTCATTTTTATCTTAACCTCTATCTCATTTTTTAATGGACCCAAATACTTAAAAATATACTTTTTTAAGTTGTTGATAGACCTTTATTAATTTATTTATATGTGGTGCTGAGAATTCAACCCGTTGCCTCACACATGCCAAGCAAATGTGCTGCCTTCTGCTCCACAGTCCCAGCCCACCCATTTCTTTATTGAAGTAATCTTTTGCTTCCTGTATTTGCTTATATAGCTCTTTATAGAAACAATCTTTTGCTGCCTGTATTTGCTTTATTATATTATCCTTTAATTCACAGAATATTTTAATTATGTTATCCTGAAATTCTTCCCTGTCATTTCTTCTGTTGTGCTGGTCATGGATTCTAATAATGTGGTATATTGATTTGTTTGGGTCACTTTCCTCCCTTGTTCTTTTATGTTGTTCGTGTGTCTTCCCTTCTAGCACTGCAGATCTGAGGAATTACAGTTTTTAACCTTATAGGCTTATAGTGTTCTTGCAGGTTTCCAATACCTCTCTTTTAAGAGGGAGTACAAGGTGAACAGATCCCAATGCAAAAAGTATGTATCCTTAAACCAAATAGCTGCTATTAAGACATTTACAGTTTTGTCATGATATACAGAAATGATAAGTTCAATTATTATCTACAATATAAACAGTAGGTTTGCATAAAGGTCTACAGTTTATGATGGTAGACAAAGAACCAGGGGTGAGGTGTAGAATGAGATGTTGAGGGGGTAGGAGGTGAAGATATAGAGTTATTAGATCTTAGGAAGCATGAAATAGGAATCTGAAGAAGTTGGTTAGTAGCAGGAGAAGAGAGAGAAAGTGATTTTGGGGAGACAAGTAAGTGGAAAGATATTAGAGTACAAAAAACAAACCAACATAAATATTAAGAAAAATAAAAATGTAAAAATAGGAGATAAAAGAATATACAACACCACTGTAATATAGTATTCAGACATCTCAGTCTTCAGTAGCCTAATTCATAAAAAGTACTTGGTTTCACAAATGTTGGGGATGTGGGGCAAGGACAATAGAGATGGAGAAGAAAAAAAATTCTCAAAGGGAGGTACAAGGATTGTTTTGGTTGGAGATCAGTATCTTTCCAGCTTCCCTTCTCATTTAATATGTAGGGTTACCTGTTGTTTCCTGCTATTTCCACTGTCAAGATGGTGAAGGTTATTAGGGTGGGAGGGTTGGTCTTGGGGATGGAGCTCCTGAAGGTGGAATATAGCACTTGCCAGTCCCAGATGGGAGACTTCACCCCAAGGGTCTGCTTTGGGGCCCTCTCATGTGACATAGGTGTCTGTTCTTATCTCCTTATATATCATAATTTCTGGCCTCTAAGTTAGTCTCTAAGCTGTACCTCACTCACCACCTCCCTTTCTACTTCCCAATAAGGAACCTCTCTCTCCAGAGGTCTTGTAAGCTGCCCTCTGGAGGCTTTGCACCTGTCATTGATAATTATTTAATATCAGGCAGTTCAGGACCCAGGTTTTTGAGCTACAGACTGGCCGCATAGCTGAAGGCACTATGCTGGGTTAGGGGCTGCCAGAGAGAGTGGGGAGTTTGGGACTTTCGGTACCTTGTATTGTTTCTAAGTTCTAGCTGATATTCCAAGCTGGTCGTATAGGGCTGGGCAGTGGTGTTGAGCAGCATGTTCATAGATGTAGCTCTTTGGTGTGCAGTATTATGGTTGGTGGCCATCTCTGGACCCAGAGAATTGTCCTCAGATGCAGGCTACTGCATGTAGGGGACTGTAGTAGTTTTTGCAGTTCCCCAAGATGGAGGAGGCTGGAGAAGCCCCATGTTGGTAGATAGAGTCCTGTGCAGGTGCTGATCCCAGGACCTGCTCAGGGACCTGGAGTTCCTGTGTGGACTAGTGGTTGAAAGTACTGTACTGGCCCTGAGGCCTGGAGACCTGCTAGCCATGGAGGCCATGATTCTTGTTTAGGAGCAGCCTTCAGGGGTCCTTGAATCCCAGGTCTTGGAGTGACACAGAATATAAACGCCCTCTAGACTACCCACTTGGATCTAATCTGCATATGTATTTTTAAAAGTCTGTGTTTTCCTCAATATTTTCATATTTCTTTAAACATATTTCAGTGTAGTTATTTAATTATTAAATTACTTAAACTGCAAAATGTGAAAAATTTCTAAGATATTAGAATGCTTTATATGTAGATAGATTTAGTTTGATATTCAAATATAGCACTTTTTTACATTATGATTTCTTGTAGGGAGATTAAAAAGTAATGTAGGAAAAAATTTCCTATAGACAAAAATAAGTTGAATAAATGTGAAAAAGGTTACAAAGCCAACAATATTCAAAGTTTTTGTTGTCTTTGCAAAGTTTTCATCAAGCCTTCTGGAGTTACTGAAAGTAAGTGAACTGAAACAGAAACATAATGCTTCCTGAATAGAAATATTGGTATGAAGAAAGCAAAAAAAAAAAATTAAATCATCATGAAGTTTTTCATTAGTATGTTTTGTATTGAAAGTAATAAAATACTGAACACCCACATTTATTTTTTTCATTTTGTAAGTGTATAAGGAAAGTTTGTCAAAGCCTTCAATACATGCTATGCATGCAGGGTAGGGTTCAATTTCATTATGTATCCCATTCACATTTGCATGTATTTATCTTAATAGTAGGTACTAATATAAAAATTAAAAATACATAATTTTCATTAAAGTATATTTCATATAATGGAAAAACTATTAAAAATTAACTTATCAGAAGAGATAACCATATGAAGAATACAATTTATATTATAACCATTGAAAGATCATCATATGAACAATTACTTTTGGTGATACTATGAAGCAGACATCAAAATGTTAGCTTCAAGTTTGTTTTAAATGACCTCATTATTTAATACCTGGTATGACTTCATAAGCTTCAATTGTTAGTCTCTCAGATACTAGAATCTATACAATTAAGAATGTAAAAATGCACAAAATAGAAATTGCTGACATTGTAAAGAAATAATTTCTGGAGAAAATGTGAAGTAGGGCAAACATTTTTAGTACTCTCATATCTCCTTCAGTTTTTCTTTCTCAGGCATCAAAGTCCTCAGGCTGTTGCACCCCAGGCTTTCTTTTTCCTCAATCCTCATTTATACAAACAACCTTCTTTATCATGTACTCCATTCCTCCAGGTTTTTCTTTTTCATCAGTGAACTGAGAAATACACCCTTTAAGCTCCAAATATTACTAAATTTACAAACAACTGATGTCTTGATGGTTTCTACAGGTGGTCATCATAAATTTAAATGCATGGCCAATAAATGGATAAAACTTCGAATCAGACTGAAGATGGGAAACATTAGTAAAGCACAAAATGCACATAGTTTTTTTCTATATTTACTTGCAAAAATTATGTATTTTTCACATGCATGACATTACCAATGTTTAGACAAATGTTTAATATTTCATAATATAGTTTTCTCATGTGTGGGTTAAATAAAAATGTTACATAGTAATATACTCTGAATATAACAAGCTTCAAACTTAATTTTATTAAGGATGCTTCTTTTGGGTTTGTTTTTAGCTTGTGTTATTTGAGGAAAAGCATGTTTAAGCTTTATTTTTTAATTGGAAAATAATAATATTATATAATTATGGAGTACAATATGATGTTTCCATAAGTGTACACACTATGGAATGATGAAAACAAGGCTAATTAAGATAATACTGTCTCAAATACCTGTCATTTCTTTGTGGTGAAAACATGTAAAAATCTACTCTCTCAGCTATTTTAAAATAAGAATACATATTATTAACTATTGCCACCATACTATGCAGTGGCTCACAAAACAAATTTCTCCTGTCAACTGAAACTTTGTACTTTTAAATCAATTTCTCTCCCTATCGCAACTACCTACCCCCATCGGCCCAGCTCATTGGTGATGATGTGGAGAAAAACGAGACACTTATACACTAATAAAGAGAATGTAAATTATTACTGGTATTTTGGAAAATAGTGTGGAGTTTTTTCAAAACAACTAAAAACTAACTATCAAGTGATTCAGCAGGTCTCACTCTGGGTACATGTCCAGAGTGAGACCTGTTCACTGCAGCGTGACTCACAATAGCAAAGATATGGAAGCAAGCAAAATATCCTTTAATTGATGAAAGGACTTAAAAAATCTGATATATATATATATATATATATATATATATATATATATATATACACACACACACACACACACACACACACACACACACACATATACAATGGAACACCACTCAGTTAAAAAGCTAGAAACTGACACATGTGTCAACAAGGATGAACTTAAAGAATCCTGTTAGGTGGAATAATCCAGGCCCAGAAAGACAATTACAAGGTCTCTCATATATATATATATATATATATATATATATATATATATATATATATATATATATATAATTATATAGTTAAATTCAAGAACTCAAGTTAAGCAAAAAGAGCCAGATATAGAAAGACAAGCATTACATGTTTCTCTTATATGTGGACACTAAAAATAACAAAATTAAAATAAAAAAATAAGAAAGCACTTAAAAGAGGAAGAGAGACTTCAAAAGGGCAAGGGACCACAGAAGGAATACAATAGTAAGACCAGAGCACAATATGTGCATGTATGGAAATGGCACCCTGAAGGCCATTCATTTGTATAATTAATGTGGTAGTGGTAAGTATATTAGTAAAATAGTTAAGCTCCTAGAAACAGTGAATACAATGAGGAATGTTTTTATTTGATCATTTTCTTTTTTGTGTCTTTTAACAGTTCCAAATTTATAAATGTTTGAAATAACACACAGGGGGAAAAAAACACTATTAGTCAAGCAAATTTTTATAGATGAAATGTTACTTTATCAGATCAGAGGGAGGTTTTAGTACCTCTGCTTTTTAAAATTTTTATAAAAATTCCTTACATGAGGAAAGTCAAATGAACAAACTAATACTTTCAAACACCAAATATTCTTTGAATAATTGGAGGATTAAAGTAATAAAAGTGATACTTAAATGTGCAATGATCACACAAGGATAAAATTATACCACAAGAAATCTTATCTGTGAAAAGTCAGAATACCTAGTTAATGCATATGGATATTTTACTTCTATTTTAGCTGAAAATGTGAATTCCAAAGGGAAAAAGTGTCATTTTAAAATGACAGTGTAATTTGATTTATTGTTTTCTAAATTCTGCCTCATATTTTTTAGTATGTTGGTGTAATTTGGGTACATTTTTTTCTTAAATTATTCTTATCTTTGACTTGTCTCTCTTTAAAATTGAGTATAAAAAGGGTTGGAGTTGTAGCTCAGCAGTAGAGCGCTTGCCTCATACATGATAGGCACTATGTTCAATTCCCAGAACCACATACAAATAAGCAAATAAAATAAAGGTCTATCAACAACTAAAAAATATTTTTAAAAAATGAGGATAAAAAATTGTTTTGTCCCTGTTAGTTTTATAGAAAATCTCTCTATTCACTTAGTGTCAGATGTCTTTGCCAAATTGAAAACAGTCATTTCTTGGTATTCATGGAGGATTGGTTTCTGGATCTCCTGTGTATTCCCGAATTTGCAGATGCTCAAGTTATTTAAATATAATGGCATAGTATTTGTGAGCAACTCTGTATTTCCTCCTATATACTTTAAATATTTCTTGATTGCTTATAATAAAATTAAATGCCATAAATTATTATACGATATTATCTAGGGAATAGTGACAAGAAATGAGTCTGTACCTTTTCTTTACAACACAATTCTTCTTCCAAATATTTTCAGTCTGTGGTTGGTTCAATTTGTAGATGTAGAAACAATGTATAAAGGAAGGCTGCCTCTACATAGTTATTTTTAAAAATGCATAAATCAAGCAGGAGTTTGTTACAAATATAACAATTATTCTACAAGGAATACATAGTATATAGTTTGTTTTCAAAATATATTAAAGAACTGTTTTTATTTAATGATTCAGAGACTGTATATGGATTTACATATAAAAAAGCCCCTTTCTTATTTTTCTATACACACAATAATCAAGTGTTATATAATTGATTTCTAAAATGTGATCTAGCTTTCAAGGAAGAATTTGCTATGCATTTCTAGATGAGAATAATCTCATTCACTCACCTCAAAAGTACCCTGGTCATAACCCTCATAGTTGAGGGTCCATGAATAGCAGAAAGAGACTTTAATAAGTTGACAATTTACAAGGCTGTTGGAATCGATTCAAGAACCATCAAAAGGAAGTTACTGCAAGAAAAGTACTAATCGAAGAGAGCTGTTAGCATTTATGCTATTTCCACTGAGAGGAATCTGGGATTCTCAAAAAATAGCTATTTGGGGTGTTGCACAGGAGCCTGGAGCTCATGCCAGAAAGTAAGGAAGTACTAACAAAAATAAAATTGATAGGGATAGCTCTAAGGGACCCTGGAACTCCCAAATGGCAATTCAAGCAAGAAAATACATATAGTAGTATTTGATTATAATCCTCAAAGTGGAAAATAAATGTCCATATATTTTTGCCTATCCTGAAGAAACAGAAATGCTTCTCATCTAAAAACTGGATCAGGTGTTGCAAATGATGATATCATCATGCAATGATGATATTGCATATAGGCCAAGAGGTCATGGAAATTTTTACTAACTTGAATAATGGAGGTCAACTGGGAGATCAGGGAGAGAGTCTAAATAGGTTTGAGGGGGACCAGAAAGGGGACTTTTATTTGTGTCAGGGTTTAGGACCAACTGAGTGTCCCTACAAGTGCACTGGGGCTTGCAAGGTTTAAACCTCCAACCTGAGCATCTGAGTTTTCTTATGAGCATAGGAGAAGAGGGAGGAATTCTGGTTTTAAAACTATCCACATTTAGATATAAAATAAATAGACTCCTTATAACTATGACTCTATATTGACTGGACTTTTTTCTGGTACTGTATGCATGCTAAGCAAGCATTCTTCTAAGCTACATTCCTAGATCCATGTTGATATAAATAATGGGGGATTTTTTATTTAATGAAGAGAAAGCTGGGAATGGTGGCACATGCCTGTAATTCTAGCAACTTGGGAGGCTGAAGCAGGATTGAAAGTTTGAGGCTAACTTCAGAAATTTAGTGAGATTCTGTCTCAAAATAAAAAATTAAAAAAGGACTGGGAATGTGTCTTAGTGGTTAAACTTCCATGGGTTCAATTCCTGGCACCCCCTGCACCCCCCCCCAAAAAAAAAAAAACCAATTAAGGGAAAGGGACCAATCTTTTGTATACAACATTACTTCACCTTCATGGAACACAATCTCCCAATCACTGAATGTGGAAGGAAATGTAGAATTTCTTTTCAAGAGAGTACAGTAACAGAGAAGAACAAGAATTTTAAAGCTATAAAGGAATCCCAATATTACACTGCCCAAGTGAACAAAGTTAATACATATACAGTTTATATAATTTTGGATTTGTTTACCAATTCAAAATTATTATAAATTCATGAGAGATATTTGGAAATGCATTTGTTTTGGAGTATCCATATGGTTTTTATATCAGTGTTACCCCAGAGCTTATAAAAATGCCTTCTCAATTATTCCTTCGATTTTTTGAATAATTGAAGTGAATTATCTAAGTTTTCCTTTCAGAAAAGTGTTTAAGATACATCCAGTGTTTTAATACCTAGCCAGTATAGAGCATGCTATGTAATGGCAAGAAAAGAAATTGTCATTTAAGACAGAATAACTTACATCTCTATTTACTTAGTGTGCTCTGTCAACCCCCACCTGTTAGATCTCTTATGGTATTACCCTTATCAAAAGAGTGCTACTCTACACACACTTCTAACCACTTCTCAAGGAAAGCCTGAATCCAAAGTCGACTCAAAGCCCTGACTCAGGACAAGTGGTTGATGCCATTCCTGTGTCAGAACTCTCTTTGTTGTTGCCTCGGGAATTGATGACACTGCCCTCTGATGTCTCCACCTGCCAAATTCTACTTTCTTCCCTCCCAACAGATATTGAGTCCAAGAAAAACATGCAAAAAACTTTTAGCTATGAATATGTTTCACAGTATTATTTCTGAAGAAAAAAACAAAGTCTAGACCCAAGTGGTATGAAAAAGTAGATACTGGAATGGTATTTAGCAACTGAATCACCTTCTACTTGGTTTTTGATAAGGACTGTGTTGGTGGTAATAGATGAATCATGTGTGGCCTGTGGCATAAAATAAGAATATAATTGTTAAAATCCTCAAGGTAGTAAATACATCGTTACATTAATGGAAAAAATATACTAGCAACTATAGTTATCATGGGGTTTGAAAATATGAGGGCAATTGTAATTATGAACAAATAGAACAGTATGGCATTGCCACAGGCAACTGATGTTCTAGAGAAAAATTTTTAAAGGCTGAAGTTGATTAATTACCAACTAAAACTGAATGTGAAAACCAGAGGGCCCCATGGCAGCATATGAAGAGTATCTCATTTCCTGCAGCCGAGTATGGAGTAAGCTAAGGACCCATACCAAGACTTAATCTTAAGAATAGCATGCCTCCAGAGAAGTTTAAATTTTCAAACTAGGCAGGCCACCTGTGCCAAATATAGGGAATGCCTAGGAGAGAATAAAGTGTACTCTGCTGATGAGAAAATGTAGGATGTCTAAATGCTAAATCTTCATATGTTGAGAGCCATCCATGGGCTGTGTGTGGACTGTGTTGTGCAACATAGCCTAGTGAGGGGATAAGTCTAGCATTGGGAAATTCCCATAGCACTTCCACAGGGATAGATCACATGATGCAGGTCAACTTCCCCTCAAGCTCTGCCAAAGATCCCACACAGTACCTGAGATGGGTGTGACATGTCAAGATGCCAATCAATCTGCTGACTGCAAGACATCATGAAGCAAGACTCCTCCCTTGTAACCTTATCCCTGCCTTTGATGTACCATTTTAAATAATTCACCAGAACCATGTTTCCTTTGTCTAGTTCCAGCACCCATGTGGACTAGATCTATCAGGGGCTCTGATTTATGTAAATATATTTCTGACTACTTGTCTTTTGGTTTTCACTAATTAATATGGACTTTAAATTGCAAAGTGGCTTACACTCTCCTTGGCAAGAAGAAGAACCCCTCAATGAGACTCTGGCCATCACCCCCATTATTCATAATTTTCTGAACTAATATTCCTAAAGATGTGACTTTTTTTTTCCAGGACAGAATATAGAAAAATCTATGCAGAAGCATCTCCCCTGATATATTAACCACTTCCTTTGTTAATGTGTCTCCTTGTCCCCACCTGAGCTATAGGCAGATAGAATGGAATAAGTCATACCACAATCCATCCAAGGATTGCTGGACCTTCAAGGACAGGAAAGGCAGTACATCCTGAAGGAACAGCAAGATCTCCATTAGCCAGGATAGTGTGCACAGAACTCAATCTTGAGGGTCATGAATCAAGGACAATTGGAATATAAAATTGGACAAATGATAGTTTATTGATATGGGAGCCCAGTCTTCAGATTCAGAATTTAGCAAATGGAATCACATTAAATCTGTACAGCACTTTGGGTAGTATGGCCATTTTGACAATATTAATTTTGCCTATCCAAGAGCATGGGATATCTTTCCATCTTCTAAGTTCTTAAATTTCTTTCTTTAGTGTTCTGTAGTTTTTATTGTAGAAGTGTTTCACCTCTTTTGTTAAGTTGATCCCCAAATATTTTATTTTATTTTTTAAGCTATTGTGAATGGGGTAGATTTCCTAATTTTTCTTTCAGAGTATTCATCACTGATGTATAGAAATCAATCTGATTTATGGGTATTGATTTTTATATTCTGCTACTTTGCTGAATTCATTAATTAATTCTAAAAGTTTTCTGGTGTATTTTTTTTTTGATCTTCTAAGTATAGAATCATGTCATCAGCAAATAATGACAGTTTGACTTCTTCTTTTCCTATCTGTATCCGTTTAAATAGTGATAAAGATGTAGTGTGTATAGATATGCCTATATATGGGAGGATTGAGAGAAATTGGTCTGCAAGATTATAGAGGTTAAATGTATTTCAGCTTAAAATTTTCAATGAAAGCAAGTTTGTCTACTTCTCCTACTGATGGAAGACAACACATTTGTACTCTTTAAAAACAATGTGAATCCAAAATATTATTTATAGTTTATCATAATGATGTTTATGTTTTATATGACAATTTCAATATAAAAATTTAGAAAATGAAATTTAATAGGAATTTAGAAACATGGCAGCTGTATAGAAAAAAATAGATGTATTTAGAAAATATAATGTAAGAAGAAAATAAAAAGCCAAAGTATAGTTATGATGCACACTCAGAAACACAAAACTTATTAGGACATGGGCACAATCAAACTTGAACTACGTATTTTTCTTGTGGTCAATGCTATTTTGACCATTCTTTGAAGGATGTCAATATTGACTTAAGTATTAGATATAAAAGTTGAATTGCATCCTGGTTATCCTGACATCACAGATTAAAGAGAATAAAAGAAAATTAAACATTTATTATCAGAAATATAATGGTAAATATACAATTTTTATTTGGAGAGTATAGCTTGATATCTGTTTAATAGTGAATATGAATTCTCCTGAGTTAATATAAGTTTAATTATTTATGTAAAGTAATTATTGTTCATTGATTATTACACATACATATACATATACAGTGTATATATTATGTATATATGCATATATACTTATTTCATACTAAATACTTATTTTTTACTAAAGTAAAAAATCATAGAATTAATCAGCACATAAAATGTATTAAGTTATGAATGTTCTTGCATAAATTAAAGTATGCATATATAATCAAGAAAAATGAAAATCAGCCATTTAATGTAGAACAAATCATAATGTGAACTTCAAAATAATGAGGAAGTTTTAAAATTGCTTATTAATGAGTAAATATTAATAAAATGTTTATTTAACATTTAATAAAATTTCTGCCAGACCAAATAAATCACAGAAGAATGTTTTAAAAATGAAAGGAAAAAACTTGAATAAATCATGAGTAAAGCTAGAAAATGCAGGAAAGATGAAACTTTTATTGGAAAGTAGTTGTCATGGGACAAGAACAATTTTTGATATCAAAAGTATATCTGAGCCCGGCACAGTGGCCCATGCCTGTAATCCCAGAGGATCAGGAGGAGAGGCAGGAGGATCACGAGTTCAAAGCCAGACTCAACAATTTATGGAGATGCTAAGCAACTCAGTGAAAGCCTGTCTCTAATAAAATACAAAATAGGGCTAGGGATATGGCTCAGTGGTTGATTTGAACTCAGTGGTCTTAGTTCAATCCCTGGTATCTCCCTGCCACCCGCCCCCCAAAAAAGTATGTCTGAACAACTTCAGTTTCAGCACTGACATATCAAGAGCTTGGAAGTTACCACTCCCACAATTACAACTAGAAAAAAGATGGAAAACCTGAACATCAAAGACTATTTTGGGGGCCATCAAAGAATGATGGTCTCAGGACCAAAGCTTCTTTGCCATGGGAAAACAAGGTGCATCCAGTGCACTCAACCCTTGACCTGCTTCCCTAACATCCCAACTACTAGATTTGTAAACTTGGATGAAAACTAAACAGTAATGTTGACAAAATGATGAAGATTGAGTTTGGAATACTATTAGTCTAAGAAAATCCTCTGTTCCACAGTTTTAGGAAGACCCCTATTATTCAATAGTTTTACATACAATAACATGGCTAAATTCTCAAGGTGCAATTTCAAGAAATACATTGGTGGGCTCTGGCTGTGGGAGTAATTCATCATTATGAACAATATTCAACATCATGTTCATAGCAAAGAGTTAATATTTGGGAAGAAGGGATTTGTCAGAATGAAATTCTGAAAATTATTCGAGCTGGAGTGGTAAAATAAAAATAAGATTAACAATCAACCCTCACTAAGGTTTTAAAGAAGGAGACTGCAAATTTACCTTATAGGGAAGGAACACACACATACAGTTGCCTCCTCCTACCCCCCCCAAAAAAAAGTGAAAATGATATCTCTGAGGCACTCAGTAAGACACTGAAGTTTGATTAGAAAGTCCTGGTATTCTCTGCCTTGTCTTGCACCTTCCCTTCACATAGATCCCGGGTGTGATGGGAGTGGACTGCAGCAAAACTGTGTGCTGGAGCAATAAGAAGCCCAAAGTCATCAAAAAGACAAAAACAATTACACAAAAATTTTCACAGTATCTGCTACCTAAAGGTATAACAAACATTAAAGCTAGTGGGTTGCCTAGCTAAATTAATATAAATCTGCACACTACAGCCTTATTACCACAGTTCCTAGTACTGTCATAAACTATTTTACTTTCAAGAAAAAAAAATGTACAACAAATAATCAAAAACACTATGAAGGCACAAAGGAACAATTGAGCACAGATTCAGAGTAGTAAAACATGAGTAGGATAATTCAAACAGGGACGATTATAACTATTAATACAGTAAGACCTGTATGGAAACAATGGGCATTATCCAAATACAGGAACAGAGAGCTGGACACTTTACCAAAAATGCAAATTTTTTATGAATGAAAAACACAATAGAAATGAAGGTTGCCTTGATGGGCTCATCACTTGACTGAAGAAAGTACAGAAATAATCAGTGAGCTAGAAATAGCTCCACAGAAACTTCTTGGTGAGAAACACAAAACAGAGAATGAAGAAATAAAAAAGAAAAAAGAACATAAACATAGCATCTGAGAAATATGGGAAAATACCAATAAAACCAACATGAACATAATTGGAATACAAAAAAAAAGAAAGAAAAAGAAAGAAAGAAGACAGAATAATTGAGGCGATGGTCAAAAGTTTCCAAAATTAATAGCAAATACTACACATTAGATATACACAACTCAGATGTCATCAAGGAGGATAAATACCTATCCAACCAAAGAAAAAAATACAGAAATGAAACACAAGTCCTCTGATCCCAGAGACATTAAAGATAACACGGGAAATACTACACACAATTATATTTTTACAATTCCATTATCTCTGAAAATCTACTGAATTTTCACACAAAGAGAAACACACAGAAAAATAGTAATTTAAAATGATTCAAAGGCAAGTAAAGGCCAGAAATGTGTCTTTAAGAAAACAGAACTTCTTGGTAAATATTACACATTTTCTGCTTTAGAATTTTAACAATTTGTAACTGTCAGTGTGTGAATACATATCAAAAAGAGAGAGCAAATGCAATACTGTAAAATGTATATTGTAACATTTACTTTAATGATACAATATATTTTCTTCAGATATACTGAGATTATATCTTTGGAGACTACACCTATACATATTGAGATTATACCTTTGGAGAGCTTTTAAATGGTTCATGTTTTTGTCATATAGAATTATATATTTTCATATTTTTGTACTTAATTTGAAATAAATTTATGCTTCAAAATTCACTTGTAATTAAATAGTCATTGCCAAACAAAATTTTAGCTTCCAATTCAGAGTATAAAATTTTTAAAACAAAATAATCCACAGTATTTTTCTTAGGCAGATAGTGACACTTCTGGACTAATTTCAGTTGAATGGATCTTTTTTATGGTTTATTTATTTATTTTTAAATTATTTTAAAAATTGTTTTAGTTATACAAGACAGTAGAATGTGTTTATGTACTTTGATACATCATACATAGGTGGGATATAATTTCTCATTTTTCTGAGTGTACATGTTGTAGAATCATATTGACCATACAGTCACATATATACAAAAAGTAATAATGTCTTGGACATGTTTTAATAATGCATTGGGGCACAAATCATGTATTGTGAATACCATTACCTGTTTTTTAGATTTATTAATTTATGTAACCTCTTATGTGTATTATTTTTTTCACAGCAGCTTTTGTTTAAATAGTATGATGGAAATTTAGTTTAAATTAAAATATGTTTCTAACAAAAGTACAAGTAGATAAATTCATATTTTGGAGTAGGTGATATAAACTTAAAATCATATATAATTAATTCCAGAGTGTAGTCAGCTATCTACTTATTTCATATTGTGTTTTAGGAAAAATAAAATCTGATTCTGGAGCAAACTGAGAAACTGAACACAATATAAAATGGGGTTTAATGAATTGCCATTCCTTTTATTTCCCATATTATTTTCCATATTAATTTAGTCTATATTCTCAATATTATTAGCCATAGAATGGAATACAACATTCTACATACTGATCAATACAGTATGTGTTGACACTTCATGTCTGAAATTGAGATATAAAATGTCTATTAAGGAAAAAATTGCCCTTCAAATATTTATATAATGGCTTCACAATGCAGTTTAGGATATATTCCCTTCATTAAATCCTAATGTATTATATTAATTCTTGGGGACTTAATATATTATTTATTGGTGGTTAGGAATGGTCTATCATTCACCAAATCCTGTACTGGTTCCACTTTGTAGGATAAAGTACATAGCTGTCCAAAACAGTGTACTTTATAAAGTTGTAATGGAATTCAAAGTGGTTGTTTTATATTAGTATATTAGACAAAGGGGCCAAAAACATGCATTTGAGAAAAGATACCCTCTTCAACAAATGGTGCTTGGAAAATTGAAAATCCATATGCAACAAAATGAAATTAAACTCCTATTTCTCACCATGCACAAAACTTAACTCAAAATGAATCAAGGACCTAGGAATCAAATGAGAGACCTTGCATCTAATAGGAGAAAAAGTAAGTCCTAATCTCCATCATGTGGGATTAAGCCCCAACTTCCTTATTAAGACTCTTTGGTGCAAGAATTAAAATTCATAATCAATAAATGGGATGGACTCAAACTAAAAAAAAAAAAAATATTCTTAGCAAAAGAAACAACCTGTGAGATGACTAGAGAAGCCTACATCTTAGGAGCAAATCTTTAGCCCTCACACATCATATAGAACACTAATCTCTAGGGTATATAAAGAACTCAAAAAGCGAAGCACCAAAAATCCAAATAACCCAATCAATAAATGGGCCAAGAATCTGGACACTTCTCAGAAGAGGATATACAATCAACAAATATATTAAAAAATGTTCATTATTGCTAGCAATTAGAGAAGTGCAAATCAAAACTACTCTTTTTTTTTAAAGAGAGAGAGAAGGGAGAGAGAGAGAGAGAGAGAGAGAGAGAGAGAATTTTAATATTTATTTTTTAGTTTTTGGCAAACACAACATCTTTGTTTGTATGTGGTGCTGAGGATCAAACCCGGGCCGCACGCATGCCAGGCAAGCACGCTACCGCTTGAGCCACATCCCCAGCCCCTCAAAACTACTCTTTAATCTCACTCTGTCAGAATGGCAGCTATTATGCATACAAACAACAATAAGTGTTGTTGAGGATGTGGGGAAAAAGGAACACTCGATTTGGGACTGCAAATTGGTGCAGCCAATATGGAAAGCAGTATGGAGATTTCTTGGAAAATTGGGAATGGAACCATCATTTGACCCAGCTAACCCACTCTTCAGTCTATACCCAAAGAAATTAAAAACAGCATACTACAGGGAAAAAGCCGCATCAATGTTTATAGTAGCACAATTCACAATAGCTAAACTATGGAACCAACCTAGATGCCCTTCAGTAGATGAATGGATTAAAAAAAGTGGCATATATCCACAATGGAATATTACTCAGCAGTAAAACAGAATAAAATCATGGCATTTTCAGGTAAATGGACAGAGTTACAGAAGAAAGTGCTAAGTGAATTTAGCCAATCTCAAAAAAAACAAATGCCAAATGTTTTCTCTGATATAAGGAGGCTGATTCATAGTCAGATAGGAAGGGGGAGCATGGGAGGAATAGATGAACTCTAGATAGTGTAGAGGGGTTGGCAGGGAAGGGAAGGGGCATGGGGTTAGAAATGATGGTGGAATGTGATGGACATTATTATCCAAAGTACATGTATGAAGACACGAATTGGTGTGAATACACTTTGTATACAACCAGAGATATGAAAAATTATGCTTAATATGTGTAATAAGAATTGTAATGCATTCCACTGTCATATGTAAATACAAATAATTTAAAAAGAAGCTTCTGAAAGAGAAGTTTTCTCTATTTCACTTTTAAAGTAACAGTTTAGATAAGAGATGACAAATAATAACATATTTTGTGCAATTTGGAAAAAAATGAGTCATAATGGAACTGAATGGAGAGAAATGCAGCCTTTATAAGCTATTTGATCTATTGCATTTAGCTCAAGTTTCCTATTAAACTTAAGGTTTTCAATGTATAATCTTTTTTTTTCTCTTTAGTTTTGAGCTTTGACTTTTAGAGTTCCAAAAGAAAGTTCAAACTTGTTTTTTTTAATTACATTTAATTTGGGTTTCATATTTCATTCACAAATGAAATATACAAATAAAAATGTAGAAAACTCTTGGTCACTCCTCCAAAACTCATTCTTCCAAAATCTTCCCAATTTTACTAAATCAAAACAAGTTGTGCCCAATGGCTCAAACCAAGAACTGAGTAGTCATCCTCAATTTTTTGTTTTCAACTTCCATATTCAATACATCAGCAAGGTCTGAACATTTGCTATTTTTAATTCATTGTTAATTACTAGGCTGTTAATAAGTCACCATTACCCAACTGTTCAGTGTACATTTATCATATCCTGAGCATTCTTTGTCCTCTAAGAAACATAAAAGATTAATCTGCAAATCTCACACTTTCAGGCTCACTGTCTAGTGATGAAGACAGGCATGCATATTTATTATTGTATTTCTGCAAGTCTAATTATCCAATGATTATAACACAATGATTTTACATACCAGTAAGAAAGAAAATTTAGTTTATACGTTTTAAAATATGGCATGAGCACTAATGTGATTGTATTAATCAGCTTTCCATTATTGTAGCAAAATGCTGTGATAATCAACTTAGAAGAAAGGAAGGTTTATTTTGCCCCGTGGTTTCAGAGGTTTCAATGGATTGTCAGTTAGTTCGTTGCTTTTGGAGGGATGAGATGGTACAGTATGACAGGGAGTGTATGGCAGAGGAAATTGCTCACCTTATGGTGTCTGGGATACAAAAGAGAGGCAAGAAGGTGTGAGAGGACAATGTCTTCTTCAATGAGCTCTCATCTAACCAGGCCCCACCTCTTAAAATTTTCACCACCTCTCTTACCAAGGACTGGTGAACAAGTTTTTAACACATGAGTCTATAGGGGACATTTCATCTCTAAACTAGAAATGTACAAAATTAAAGTGGAAGCCGCAAAGACAGACTTTACTTGGGATAACAGAAGTGGAGTTATTTAAACTATATCATAAAAGGTAAGTAATATTTAAGAAATGCCATAAGGGATGTGTAGGGAATTTTATGGAAGCACATTAAAGTAAATGAAATAGTACCATTCTTCTATGCCTAAGTTTTGGAATCCTACTGTGACACAGCAGTGAATTGTATTGTGATAATCATGATGTGCACTCATGCATTTGATGTTATTGAGTGCTATTCTCTGTATCTGTCATTATTTTAATAGTTATGACTTTTATCTCCCCAGAACTTGGTTTTTAATTGGAGTGGGATAGTTTTCTCTCCTTCTTATCTGCATTGTAGCAGTTTGTAAACCACCATCAACTACCAGCTTTCAAAGTAGATGTTTCAGACTTTCGTAGTTGTTATTGTTGCTATTGTGACACTGAAGTATTTCTACAGCCAATTTCACTTGGAAATGCCATGCTTACACAAGATTCTTTTGAACATTTTCTTTCATTCTATTTTTGGTAACATACAACTAATATACATAAGAAATATGACAATAACTGTACTTAGGTGTAGAATTCCCCTAAATCTCTCCATACCCTGCACAAAAGTTGAAGATCTTCTGATGGAGTTAAATGTAAAAAACTAGCATATTAGTTTTATTGCTGAGACCAATATCACATATAGTTTTCATAATCCCAGATTAAATTCAAGAGCAATACCTAATTTCTTATGGCTATGTATATCTATGCAGCCATATTTTCTAAGGAAAAAAATGCCATTTAAAGAGTATGGCTTAGTTAATTTTGAAAGTACTTCAAAAATATTTAATTTCTGGATAACCAAAAAAAGCTCTAATCCCAAACAAATAATAATTCATAATAGACATGAAAAGAAAAAACACTAAAGTTATTTATTAGCCTATTTCTTTATCCTTTTTTTACAATCTTTATATATTAATAGTAATTCAGGAAAAAAAGATAAAGGTATGTCATAATTATATATTTGAGATGATTTTCTATGAGCATGGAAATGTGACTTCAAGTCAATATACAAAGCAAATTTGAAGAGATATTTTCAAATGATTATACAATGTCAACAGTATGCAAAGTTATTTCATTGAAAAGCTCCTTCAAAAACTTTAATAGGGATTTCTTTCCAATTCTCACTGAGAGGATAATGACTCATTTTCATGTTAATGTTATGACCCTGGTAGAGGGCAATTATCTCTGAAAGCCAATCAAATATTCATTAGAGCTGAATAAATTTGCTATTTAACTTAACGGCCTTTTTAGAAACTCAGATGCCAATTTAAAATGATTTTATCGGGGTGCTTTACTGTGTCAGTTGGCCATGTTTTAAGGTGTTCTTTATCTATTCTACTACATCATCTTAAACTATTAGCTTACTTCTAGATCAAATTTACATAAAATGGTCACACTTAATATGATATATGAGACCATACAAATCCAGAACAAAATCTAGTAGTGGCACTGAAATTTAATACACTATGTTATAGTTTGGATATGAGGTGTATCTCATGTATGAAACAATGAAAGAAGGCTTAGAGGTGAAATGATTGGGTTATAAATCCTTAACCTAATCAGTGAATTAATACCCTGATAGAAATTAACTGGGAGGTAACTATAGGCAAGTGAGATGTGGATGGAGGAGATAGGCATTGAGAGTATATTTTGCTATGGTGAGGAGATCTCTCCACCCCCACTCCCTGTTTCCTTGTGCCATGTCCCCAGCTGTTCTCCTCCACCAGTCTTCAACCATGATGTTCTGCCTCACCTCAGGGCCCAAAGAATGGAACCAGGCTTCTAGGTACTGAAACCTCTAAAACTGTGATCCCCAATAAACTTTACCTCTTCTAATTGTTCTTGTCAGATATTTTGGTCATAACAAACTGAGTAAAACATACTTCCTTCTGGCTGGACATGCATCAACAAAGATGACATTTAATTTATGTATTAATAAAACCAGCTGAAGGAGCACCTCGAATAATCTGATTTCTCTCAGAGACTACCTGGTAAAATGGAGGAATAAAATGAACTTGCATGAATTATATTCTCATAACTACGTAATAATACATACAATGAGTCACAGAAAGAAGATGTTCCTTATCATTTCTTCCCATCTGAATATTAGTTCATTAACATGTCAGCTATTCTTTCTAAAGAATATCACACATTCTTCATTCGTTTCTTCTTGAAAGCAAACTAAAATTTGGAAGCCAATTTTCTTATAGCTGATTAAAAAGCAGCTTCTGTGGGGCTGGGGTTGTGGCTCTGTGGTAGAGCGCTTACCTAGCACATGTGAAGCACTGGGTTCAATCCTCCGCAAAGATGAAAATAAACAAAATAAATGTTTAAAAAAGTAGCTACTGCACAATAATATATCTTTGATGAGTTGGTTTAGATTTCTTTTATTTACTTAAAAACTGTACTTTCAATGTATACCTGTAAACTTGTCAGTCATCTTAAAAAATTAATATTAGTAGTATTTTCCACCAACTTATATTATCCTCTACTTGCCCATCTTCCTATCCTCTAATCCAGAGATAAGCATTTGCCATTGCCTTTGAAAAATAGTTTTACCACATGTATCCTTAAGTAATATGTTGCTCTTGAACTTCTTGTTTATTAACTCTAGATAAAGGGTATTATAGCATGTTGCATTTTGGAAGTTGTATTTTTCATATAAAATGAAATTTCTAAGATTTTTCTATACCAAATACACTCTCCATATACATACATATTTTAAATAATTTCAATATTTTAACATAATGTTATGGTTTGGATATAAGGTGTCTCCCAAAAGCTCACATGTGAGACAATGCAAGAAAGTTCAGAGGAGACTTAGTTTTAAGACTGGTTTGTAAGAGTATTAACCCAATTAGTGATTTAATCACCTGATAGATATTAACTGAGTGGTATCTGAAGTGATAGGGTGTGGCTGGAAGAGGTGGGAATTAGGGGCATGGCTTTGGGTATATATTTGTATAACAAGAATGGAGTCCCCCTCACTCTCTCTCTCAGATATCTGATCATGTGAGCTGCTTCCCTCTGCCACACTCTTCCATCATGACACTCTGCCTTAACTTGGGCTCTGAGGAATAAAGCTGGCCTTCTGTGATATAAGACTTCTAAAACTGTGAGCCCTAAAATAAACTTTTCCTCCCCACACAATTGTGCTGGTTGGATCCTTTAGTGAAAAAGCTGACTAAAATACATTATAAAAGCTTTGTATATATTTTTTCAGATACGGGTTCTAATTTTTTAAAAATTGTGTGATAATTATAAAACTCATTTTAATCTGTCTTCTTAGTTTTAATGATATAGGGGTATAAAAATAGATATCCCTCAATAGATGAATGGATTAAAAAATTGTGGAATATATACAAAATAGAATATAACTCAGCAATGAAAGAGAATAAAATTATGGCATTTGCAGGTAAATGAATGGCGTTAGAGAAAATAATGCTAAGTGAAGTTAGCCAATCCCCAAAAAACAAATGATGAATATTTTCTAAGGTGACTGACCCATAATGGGGTAGGGATGGGGAGCATGGTTGGAATAGATGAACTGTAGATAGGGCAGAGGGGTGGGAGGGGAAGGGCAGAGGCAGGGGTTTAGCAAGGATGGTGGAATGTGATGGACATCATTATCCAAAGTACATGTATGAAGACATGAATTGGTGTAAATATACTTGGATACAACCAGAGATAGGAAAAATTGTGCTCTATATGTGTAATAAGAACTGTAATGCATTCCACTATCATGTATTTAAAAAATAAAAATAATTAAATATGTAAAAAATAAAATAAAATATTTAATGAAAAAAATAATTTTATTTGACTTTCTAGCCAATCATGGTAGAAAACCTTAACAATTTACCTTGTTAATCATTTTATGTTTTTGATGTTTGTGCTATGCTAGAGACACAAAATGTATCAAGATAATCATGAGGAAGTTCTTCAATTTGTAGGATGACATTATCCAAGACTGGAAACAGAATTCCCAAACATCCAAAGAAAGGTACATTTTAATATGGAGGAGTCACACAACTTTAGGAAGCTATAGGTTTTTACCTATTCAAACTACAATGAGTAGTGGATAATAGCTACATGGTCATTGACAGCATCTTGGCTTCTATTTGTGTGTGGGGGGGGGAGGGTTATGAGGGGGATGGTGGCAGTGTTGTCAGTGATAGTGCCACCCCTGTTTCAGTTTCAAAAGCAGATCAAGCTAGTTGCAGGTACTGAGAAAAGTGAACACTGAAGCTTCTGTGTTGACTCTTTCAATGACAGGCACTTTTTAAGTATAAATTTCAATAATATTCAGTACATGCACATTATTGTAGAATTAGTCTCAGGATTTTTTTCACTTGTAAACAATGGAGGTCTATATCTCTTAGAGGAGTCCTCAAGACTTCCTTCACATAACCCCTATTAACTAAAATTCTCCTTTGTGCATTACTCTAGGCACCTCATAAGCAGAATCTAACAAGTTATATGTGCTTTTGTAACTGGCTTATTTCACTTGGTATAATGTCCTCAAGATTCATTTGTTTTATATCATGTGTTAATCCAATTCTGTAAGTTGCCTTTTAACCTGGTTAATTGACCAATTAACTTTTTAAATTCACTTTTAAAATAAATTCTAAAAGATTTTTCATATGTTATTCTACATTTTATAAATCAGGGTACATGTCCACAATTACTAATGTTTTTCCTACTTTTTATAGTATATATTTTCATTTGATTTCTTGTCTAATTATTCTATCTAGAACCCCAGGAATAATGGTTACAAATATTAATAGCAAAAAATCTTATATTTTATTGATTATAAAATGTTTTAAATGTTTTCCTTCTTAGAATATGGACCTTAGTTTTAACTAAATATTATTTTATATTAGTTTTTTTATTTATAGAAAAATTGCTAGTTTATTACAGAGAATTTCAATATACTTTGCACCTACTTTCCCTAAGTAATACCTTGCATTATTATGGTACATTTTTTTTCAAATTAATGAATGAACATTAATACATTATTATCAATTAAAGTTTCTACTTAACATAAATCACCTTAGTTTAAACTTTCACCACATTTCTTCCAGTTCAGGAACAGATCCAGATGTAACATTGCTCTTAGTTGAGAAGTTTCTTTGAGCTTATCTATTCCAGTTCCTATACTTTCTTTGTGTTTGATGATGTTGTTTTTAGAGATGCTGGTAGGATTTTTGTTTCTTTGTTTTTTGTTGTTTGATTTAATTTGGACTATATATTTTTGCATTGAGATTTTTTGTTGGGTTTATTTGTTTTTTTGAAAGGAAGACCACAAAAATAAGAAGATATATATATATATATATATATATATATATATATATATATATATATATATATATATATATATTTACCACTTTTAACATGTCTTGTTTATCTGTATCATGCGTTGGTTGTAAGATTTCTCCACTGTTAAGTTACCACTTGCAGGGGTTGGGGATGTAGTAGAGTGATACAGTGGTAGAACACATGCCTTCATGCATAAAGGCCCTGCATTTCATCCCAGTACAAGAGAAATCATAAGCCACTATTCACCCCACTTTATACAGTGTGCATTTTGAAACCCAGTTGCTACATAAAACCCACACTTCATTTCTGAGAGGTCATAATCTATCACTTTTATGGTGCAGTATCTTCACAAATTGCTTGAAAACTTATGTGTGGAAAATGTGTCTCTTACCCCATTTATTTGCTTATTCAAATGTTTATTTACAGTAATAAAAACTCAGGGATCCTTGTTTTATATTTTGAATTATAATTTATCATTAACTTATTTACTTTGTTCCTCAAATTATTACAGCTTTGGAGCCTTTCTTTTATTTGTCATTTGGCTTTTATGTCTCTTGAACATACTACTATAATACTCTGTGGTGTGTGTGTGTGTGTGTGTGTGTGTGTGTGTGAGCTTTGAGCTGTTCTGTGGCACTCTGAGATGCTTCAGATTTAATTTGTGTGTTTCTTTACCTGGACCTAAATTAGTTATTTTCCAAGGACCCCAGTTTCTTTCTTTTGGAAAATTGTATTAGATGTAGGTGTTGGTGTAATCATTGATGGGTTCTAGGCTCCATTGCTTCTAGACCCACTCAACAGATAGGGCAAAGAAATATATGTATATTGCTAACTCATGTGTATGCATATATCAACAAAAATTTCTATAAATAAATAAATTCATTCCTCGTGTATAATTATAGCTTCATTCCCAGGCTTATGTATAAATATCCACTCAAAAAATAATAAAATTGGTACTTACCCTCTGCCACCCATTACTTAATTGTTTAATTCCCATATATGTGTATAGCAATATCAGAACAGTTAACCTGTGTTCCTATAAAATATATCAACTAGATTACAGTATTTATGTATAATTTATTTTGCCTTTAGTTTGATATATTCCACTCATTTACATAGTTATTTAAGTCAGCACATTTCCTTCTCCCCCTTCACTGAAGTTAAATACAATTGTAATACAGTTGATTTATTTTGTCACATTCTACATTTTATCTATTTTATCCTAAGTAATTTCTAAAAAGATATTTTAAAATCTGTATAGTTTAAGCTTCTTTTGGAGGGTAGTAAATTTCAGTGGATTTTGGAAAAGGTTTGCACTTGTCATGAAACTGGAATTGTAGCATCACAGAGAATAGTTTAACCTCTCTGAAAAATCACCTCTTTTCCACTTGTTCAACCATATTCTTCTTTCCTAAAATTCTTGTCAACCTCTGATATTTTTACTCTCCCTACACTTGTTGTTTCTATGTTACAATGCAACTTAAACTATATGGTATATATGTTTTAAAGACTGTTTTAAATCATTTGGCATTGTCCATTTAACATCCATCATGTCTCTGAGTAACTTCATAACTCATTATTTTACAGTATAATAATATCCTATTGTAGAGAATTCACACTGACTTTTTAAAATCTGTTTGCTAATTGAAGCACACTAGCTGTTTCTAGTTTGGTTCAATTGCACATAAAGTTGCTGCAAACACTCATGCAGAGGTTTTTTAATGCACATACTTTGCAAACCAGTTTGGTATATACTTAGGAATGTGATAACTGTATAAAAAGGTAAAACAATGTTCAACTTTCAAAGAACTGAAAAACTATCTTGTAAAGGGACATTTGCAATCCACCTGAAAATAAATGAGCATTTTCTTGCTCTGCTTCCTCAGGAATAGTTAATATTCTCATGTATTTTCATTTTGGTTATTCTATTAGTTGCTTATTGGTATCTTGATTCCTTAATTTGCAACTCCTCAATGACATTAATATTTATAATCTCTACTTATTTGCATGTGTTTCTTTTACAGTGAGGTATCTGTTCAGATATAAGCCTATGTTCACGTTGTTGTTGTTGTTATTTAGATTAAAAATTCTTAGTATATTTAAATTCACATTCTTTATCAAATATATGTCTTTTACTTTTCATCCCAGTCTGTAGGTTTTTTTTATATTTTCTTTTCCATGACATTTGGAGAGCAAAAGTTTTTAATGCTAATAATATAATACATGTTAATATTTTCCTTCATAGATTGTGATTGTTGTATATATAAACCTATATCTGGATTCAGCATTACCTAATTTTTTTTTCTACTAGAAATTTTGTAGTTTACCTTGTGTGTGTGTGTGTGTGTGTGTGTGTGTGTGTGTGTGTGTGGTGGGGGTTACTGGTGGTACTGGGGATTGAATTTGGACACTCAACCACTAAGCCATGTCCCCAGCCTTATTTTTTTTTTCTTTTACTTTTTTATTAGTTGTTCAAGACAATACAATGATCTTGACATATCATACATTTGATTCAAATAGGGTATGAATTCTCATTTTTCCACGTGTACAGATTGCAGGATCACATTGGTTATACATCCATGTGTATACATACAGCAATCCTATTGTCAGTTGTATTCTGCTGCCCTCTCTATTCCCCACTCCATTTTGTATTTTATCTGGAAACAGGGTCTCGCTGAGTTGCTTTTAGTGCCTCACTTTTGCTGAGGCTGTCTTTGAACTCACAATCTTCCTGTCTCAGCCTCCCTAACTGCTGGGATTACAGGCATGTACCACAGCTCCCAGATGTAGTTTACTATTTTAAATTTGGGTCTTTGACTCACTTTTTGTGAAATGTACAGAGTTGATTCTAGGTTGCTATAATTTTTGTGGTTTTTGTGGGATAAAATTCATTTATACAGCCAGCTTACTGTTTTTTAAAAACAAACAGATATTAAATAAACTAAAAAAGGTTTTCTTCATCAACATATTTCTCTCTAACATATAATTGAGAAAAATTATGTTTATAGATATTTCTATGTTAAGAATCTTTGCTTTTGTGTAATTAACCTCTTTTTTAGAAGATTTTGTTTTTTTGTGTACTACCATATTTGCCCTGAATGGGAATAATTTGTTTTGATTTTTGTATCTACATTAATGTATGGAATTAATCTGATTTTCAATTTTAAAATTATATTTTAATTATTTCAGTATTTTGAATACAAAATTCACCTCAAAAGATGCATGGCATAAAATCATTTATTTACTTGTACTCTTTAAAGGATCTTGTATAAAAATTCATCTAATGGTATCTTTATTTCAGACTGTTAACCATTGACTTAATTTCTTTGATCAAAAGAGATTTTTTTCAATCTTTATATTTTTGTGTCAAAGTTGTTAAACAATATTTTCTGTACTCTTTATTTATTGAGAAAGAAAGACCAAAAAAAAAAAAGAAGGGAGATAGAAATTGCTTTTATCATAGTATAAAATATTACATTAAATCAGATGCTACTTTATATTTCAAATTAAAACAAAGAACCTAGTTCTCCTGGTTTTTTGAAGGTTATACTAGTTAACATAATTCTAGCTTTGCTGCTTGCAACATTGTTTCAGATGGAACAGGAAATGATTGCATCTTTTTCACACTTTGTAGAGAAAAAAATATACAAACTAATAGATGATTATCTTAATGGTCTTTGTTGAATAGTATCTTCTGTAGTTTACCTACCTTTGCTATATATCAACTTTTAGTACTTATATCATGAAGCGATCATTCAGGTTCTTGAATCTGGATGGATCTTCCGATTCATTTTGACCAATATGATGTGAGGGGAGACCATATGTGACTAGAACTTGAGAGTACACACAGCCTCTGTAGTCATGTTCTTAGATATTTGAACACACTAAGTGTGAGGTCCAGAACAAGTTACTTAAGAAAGAGAAGTCATATGGCATAAACTGGAGACATTTAGCAGGAGTGAAGGGAGATTTTCCCCAAGCCTGTCCATCAGGTGAATATAATCACATAGTGAGTTTTTTTTTTTTAATAGATCATCGTCTAATGAATCCATCAATTTAGCAACTTTTCCATCTTTCTTATAGCTACATCATGCATCATGGATGTTTCTTTACCACTTCCCAGAGTGGCCTCATGTAGAGATGTGAGAATTCCCTTTTCTTATTTCTGGTTGTACCATGTTGTTGATTCAATAATATTGAATGTACAGCTTACAGTATTCTAAAATTCCTACTTGAATAATGCTTATCTAGTCAGTTTTTTCACTTCTATGAACAAAAAACCTGTTGAAAACAATTTTAGAGAAGAAAAAAATTTCCTTTGGGGGCTCACAGTTTTTTATGTCTCAGTTCAAATATGGCTAGCTCCATGGCTCTGGGTCCAAGGTATGTCAGAATATCATGGTGGAAGAGTGGTGGAAGAAAGTAGCTCAGAACATGGTACTAGGATGCAAAGAGAGAGCTTTGCCAACCAGTGACAAAATATAAATCACAAAGGCATGCCCCCAGTGCCCTAAATCTTCTTGCCAGCCCCTACCTGCATATGACCACCACCCAGTTAATCTACAAAAACATTAATTAAGGTAAAGCTCTCATAGCACAATCATTTCACCTCTTAGTGTTCTCATATTGTCTAACACATGAGCTTTTGGAGGACACCTCTTATCTAAAGCATAACATTTAGCAAACATATTTTTCCATAAATTTTCCTTTGGAAGTTTAGATAGCACTTAGACAGTACTCTTGCAGAAAGTTTACACAGTGAAATTCCGATGGAAAACACACATATGAAAAATGTGAACAACAACTAAACCTTGAAAATGACACTAGTTTTGAATTTGGAGGTCTCAAATGAGAAGGCTTTTTCTACTTCAGGTGGGACCATGTATTTCAGGTGACTCAAAATTTTGCGCTTAATGTCATGTCTACAAGTGACTGCAAAAAGGGCTTTTGAATGTTGTTTGAGGGCTTACAAATAATTTTTTTGAGTGATCATGTTTACAAATGTGGATTCTGTTAATAATAAGAATTAATTGATTGAGGCTTCTTTGTGTGTGCATTTTTGTACTAATTTTTTTTTAATTTTACGAAGTGATGAAATATTCCATTTGCTTGATGTATCATTTCCAGCTGAAGTGGAACAAGGTGGTGCTATAACCTCTTATACTAACTCTCCTGCAGAGATAACCAAGAATGAGACTATAGACAAGAGTGGAGCATAGAGCAATAAGCTCTGGCCTTAAGGCTGGTTAGACTATGTTGGAAACTGAGATCTAGTGCTCATAGCTGGGTAGTGTCAGGCAAGTCACTTGATACTGCTGAATCTCACCCTCTATTTTATAAAATGCAGACAATAGAATATACTTAGATGAGTTATTTTAAGGATTTAAAATTACAACCAATTATATACTGCATAGGAATAGATCTACCTATTCATTTATCTATCTATATTTACCCTGGGAACTGTATTGCAATATTTATTAATTTATGTCCACAAAAATTTTACAAAATGTAACATCTGTTAATAATGAGAATTATGTGCTTATACCTTGTGGACAAATATACATTACACATAGGTAATTATATATATATATATATATATATATATATATATATATATATATATCTCCAATTGTGTCTGTGTTTATAGATTGCATTGGCAAAATATGTAGCATCCATACAATGAAACGCTATTTAGCTAAAAAAAAGTACAGAATTCTGACACATGTTCAAAACCATTACTCTAAGTAAAAGCAGCCAGCAAAAAGAGATCACATGGTTTATTATTGCATTTACATGAAATGATCAGAAAAGGCAAAATTACAAAAAGTAGATTAGTGGTGGCCTGGGGCTGGAGGTAGAATGGGAATTAGTTTTTAATTAGCATGACAGTTCTTACTGGAGAGATGGAATGCTCTATTTATGGTGGTGGTTGCACCACTTGATAAGTTTTCCAAAAACCATCAAAAATTGTGGAGTTGTAATGGGTGAAACTTTATCTATCATACATATAATAATTGAATATATAACTGATATATGTTAAAACATATTAATAATAAAGTGAATTTTCTTTTATAGTTCTTTTTATAAATTATCTCAAAGGGGAAATCTAGTTTATAAGTACCTGTTTTAGGTTGGAAAGATTATTTCACTTGGTTTCTGAATTAAATTTCTTGATTGACATGCTTTGTATATTTTTCCTATTCTGGCCTTCTGTATCACTATTTTTTGTTATTACTTATGCATTACTTTGATTCCAAAGTCATTACAGAGCTTTTAAAGCCCAATACATGGCTAAAACTATGATACCCTTTATCATCTCATTTATGTACTAGTTCATTCACTAATCATGACCTACTATGTGATAGCATATCACTAATGCCTAGAGATAGAATGCAAAGTAAATAAACAGAAATTAAAATTAAAGACATGAAAAATATGATGCTCTCTTCTTGGAATTAATTGTTAGAGAATTATCTTTATTCTAGGTCGCACTAGAATTGTTTGTTGCTCAAGAAATTGGCATGATCTCTCTAACCCATGAAAACACTTTGGCAAATTTAAAGTTTTCACTCTAGTTACATTACCATTTGGGAAATTAAATGAATTGAGAAGAAAATTATAGCCACACCATGACTCCATTCACTGATTTGCCAACCTTGGACCTTTTCCTTTGGAAAAGCTTTCTTCATTGCAAACTGGGATAGGTTGCAAAGTGACCATAAGTTGGTTTCCTGTGTCTTAAGTTATAAGTGTATTTGTAAGGGTGACATCTTTATGGTTCTGTTGGGATTCAAAACACCATTTGGATAAGCAAGCAGGATGCTGCCATTGCTTTTATTAAGATGGTCTGTGCAGAGCTCTCACAAACACATTAACAAAAGTTCCTACATTCATTGAAGCTAGTATTCTTCTCTCATCCAGCCACCACAACACTAGTACATGGCAAGTTTGTTGGGGGAGGCTAGATTATAAATACAAAAGATAGATTAAATACATCAAATATTTTCAGGGCAAATTTAAAATTCTATCCAGTAGAATTTTTCTCAAAATATCACACACAAAAAAAGAATCAATTATAATGACTTTCTACTTTTTGTATTTCTTGTTGATATGCAGATCAACATGCAAGAAAATCCTCATGAATCATAATTGTTTTAACAGAATTGAATACATTCAAAGAAAGGATTATTGCCCTGCTATTATGCCTTCCAAAATTCTGCAGTTTCATATAATTGTTTCTATGCTTTTCTGTTTCAAATTTCTCTCTCTGACACCACACCTGAATACTTTCTGCTCAATAATAATGACCTTTGTTTCATGAAATTCATGAAATTTTCACAACATGAAATAGCTTCTAATGGAGTTATTTCCCTTCTGTCCATTAACATCTATAGTGTACAATGGGACGTGAAGGGAGGTGACTAATGCAGTCTGATGTTGTGAAGGTAAAGTCATGGAAGAAAATTGTACTTGGGATGAATATTAATCAATACAGAGCTCAAAAGCATGTATACCAGACTGACACCAAATATGGTTGAAGCAGTGTTAATCAGTAGAAATGACAGAGATTTTAAAGTTGCTTTAGCTCAAATTAAAAGGTAGAATGAGTTAGTGGATAGGTCAAAAAAATATGCAGATATCTTTACTAATGGTTTGGAATTAATATTTTTATTTCTAGCTGATAATAAACTTTTAAAATATTTTAAATTTAAATATATAAACTTCACCTTTATATCCATCAGAAGTTGTGTGAGGGAAGTATTAAAAGGTGGCCATATGTTGGGAAGGCTTTTTGTTGTTTGTTTTATTTTGTTTTCCTTTCTGCACTGGAGATTTAACTCAGGGTTACTTTACCACTGAGCTACACCCCCAGTCCTTTTAAATTTTTAATTTTGAGACAAGATTTTGCTGAGGATGGCCTCAAAATTTCAATTCTTCTGCCTCAGCCTCTGGAATTGCCAGGATTACAGGAGTTTATCTTCATTGCCAGCATTAGGATGGTTTGGTAGGCATATAAAGACAGTTGCTCTTTCATCAAAAAAATGTACTGTTTGTGAGACTAACTTGATAAAAGTTTCCAGCTGCAGAGTCTAAGAAAATTATTGTAATAAAATACCTGCACAGGGAGACCTGTGAAGGAGGTATACAAAGAAACATACAGACACAGGGTACAAGCAGCAGACAGGATGGAGTGGAGAAATGGTGAAGGAGGAGTGCAGAAGTGAAGCGTCCACTCCTCCCTGCCTGGGAGTTTTTTAACTCAAAGAACACATGAGTATATTCTAATTAGTATTTCTTTAACCCTGAGTGCTAGATAACTGAGATAGGGTCCAGGTTAGAATACACATGAGGCCCCTATCCTCCAGGTGGATCACCATGGAGAGCAGTTAGTGCCTGAATAGTTATCTTATTACCTCAGAGGGAGACAGCTGGGCATCCTAGGCCTGGGAAGCAGGGTAAACTTGTGAAGGGCATTGCTATGGCAGCTGGGCGTCCCATGCTTTTTCACAGGAGTTTCCCAGTAGCAGGTATATCCCAGCAGCAGGGCATTCTGTGTCCTGGCACAGAAACTTCTTAGTCAACAAGTATGTCATAATCATAAAGTTTGTAGACCCCAATCCCAAACACAGAACTCCCACAAGTTACCAAAGCATTCAAGCCATAATGCTACTCTTCCTGTGTCAACCTCAGGACATGAATAAACAAAATGGGTTCTTAGGTCATGACCATTTCTATATAATTTGGACTCCTCTTAGGTATAATATTTGCTCCAAATCTCCCTGTTGTGTTGGTCAACACTTTTTTCAGATCTGCATGGCTGTTGAGGACTTTACATATTCAATTCTATTTTTTTCTCATCTTTCCTTTCCCAGTGGGCAGAGAGGTAAGAATTGACTTTCAGTTTGGGGATTCAGCTCAGGAGTAGAGCACCTATTTAGGATGTTCTAGGCCAGGAGTTCAATCCTCAACACACACAAAAAATGAATTTACCTTCTTATTTCTAATTCTTTCAAATCCTCACCTCCATTGTTCTTTCACAGAAGTATTTTGTGATATTAATTTTTTCTTGGTGTTGATGCCTGTTGACTCAAAAGTAAAACATGTCAGGAGATAAAATAGTATTCACATTTTAATAATGAATTCCTATGCCAACTTGTGAAAAAAATACGAAAAAAAGATTGTTGTAAGACATATTTTAGAAGGTCAAATAATGATAATAATATTTTCAATTCCTACTATTTTTTAGCATTCAATTATATTAATGGAATAAATCATAGAGAGATAAAAGCAGGCACATAACACACACAAACATTTATTCCTCATATATTTGATATTATGACTATCCAAGTTTTGTAGTTTACAGGTGAAACAAGGTGAAGTGCTTTAAATAAATAAAAATAAGGGCAAAGAAGAAGAACATTAACTCAAGACTGTGTTCTAAAGTTTGTGTTTTACTCACTATATTAAAAGGTCAATTTTACAAACACATAACTGTAGTTTTGGGAAATAAAAAAGAGAATTTAACAATAATAATTAATATACGTATTTACCCTATAAATAACAGAAAATATGGAATTTGTGGTATGATGGAGAGTGATATTACAGTATGAATGTTTTGGTTTTGATCTAGATAGAGAGACAGTAGGCAGTTTAGTGTTTAGCCTGAAATCCTGGAGAGAGTTCTGTAGAGTAAAATCTTGAGTTATGATCCTGAGTTACTGTCATAAAGGACAGAATTTTTGATAGTTCTTTAATTAGGTGTTAAATATTGAAACTAAGAAAAAATATTTATTCTAAGATTTAAAAATAATGATCAAACTTTAAAAATATCACTGTTATAATTAAATTTGTTATCATATGTTTATAGTGTAACCCAGAAAAAGGCATTGAAAAAGTTACTGGTAAAAATATAATCATGTTATCATAACCTGGACAGTAAGAGAATAAAGTGAAGAGATGATAAGATAATAAATTAATAAATTAGAGTATTTACTGTGGACAGAGGAACCTCCTGATAAACAAGCTGAAAATTAATTTGGAAGGAAAATCATAAAATGAACAAGTAAAAATGACATTGATATATAAACTAAAAAAAGTGTTTGAATTAGTCATTAGACTTCAATGATACTGCCACAAAGTACCTGTTGAAAACTTTTTTCTTACATAACTACATATCAAAATTAAGTTTCAAGTGTACCAAAAATTCAAATTTTTATTACTATGTAATAATGCCTACTGTCATATTAAAAAATTACTAGATGTTGGAAAACTTATTGAAGAAGTGAGGAACACAATTTTTATTTATATTCTAAAATATTTTAAATAATGGGAAATATTCTTTTTATTTTATGTTATGATAAATCTGTTCGTTTGATTACTTAAGCTTCGTGATCAAAAGCATAAAGGTTATGTATTGACAGACAAGGCTAAATTTTGTGTGAGTCATGTATACTTAAGCAAAATGTTAAAATTTGTCAACTTTATTATTAGCATAACAGAGCTTTATTTAAAAATCACATAAAAATTATTTATCTACCTATCTAGGATCTATCCTCTTACTTTTCTACCTAACTATAGGATTTATCATAAAAAACCCTGGAATTCAATAAGCATTAGAACAATGTGAGTTGCTGTCATTAGTATTACTTTGTTTTATTTTAGTATTTAAAAAAACTATAATATTTATGGTTATCTCTTAGGTTGTTTCGAGATCTAAATTATAGTGGTTGGTATATTTGATTGACCAGGGTAGTTGTTATAATATAATAAGTTCTCTCTTCTTTAAAGTTTTTTTTTTTAATCTCATAATATTACTAAAAACATCTATATCTTCTTGGAGTTAAAATAGAGTGAATATTTTTTCAAAAAATTTTGTGTTAAATTTTTGTTCAGCACCTTAATTTGTGAAAGTAACTAAGGATTGCAAGTTTAATTCTCCACTTTAAGTCACAGAGTGATTTTGTTCTAAACTCTAACCACAGTCTCCAAATTATTAATTATAGTGAGCTCTATTATGTCATATCAAACACTGTTTTGTTATTTTTTTCTCACTGAACATTTTTGTAAACTGGTCTTTTAATAAATATTTTTAAAAATCATTGATTTTACAAAGTAGAGTTTACTTCCTAGTTTCCTTTCTCTTAAATTCTAAAGTCATTTTGTATAAAACAGTGAAGAGGGATATAAATATACCAAGACTCATTTAAATAAGCATCTTCACTCTACGTGACTTATGGTTTGCCAGAAGATATCATTTTTAAGATAAAGATAGTATATAATAATGACAGTACTAAATTTATACCAATTTTACCTTCCATTAAAACTATATGATTATATTTATATGGTTTAGTGGAATTGCTGTGCCCCAAAGAGGCAAACACCATGACAGCTAGGCTCTAGTTGTGGTTGTCAGCTTTAACAACTATTCAGATGAATATGGGTTGTACAGAATTCAAAATATCATGATATCTTTAAATCACTATGATTTCCACAGTATTTCTGCTTCAGGAGGCTACTAAATCTTGGGGAACAAAAATCTTGTGTATGTTTTGAACATTTTCACAACAGTCCAATGATTTTTGAAGGCTTCTATCTTTACATGATTCAACCAAGTGATATTGATAACCCAAATCCAATAATCTGATTGAAAACATTTACTTCATCTTTTTTCTCATAGAGATAAGTGCACTGAAATTACAAAGAAATGTTCTCTTGAGTATTTATTTTGTATTAGCTAAATGGTAGCAAGACAGAGTGTAAGACAAATTTTATGAAAGGTAAGTTATATTTGGTCAATAATTTAGAACTACTTCATATATTTTTGAGTATTTCTGAAGGTGTCACTATTATAATACTTTATATCTCTTTTAAAATTTTTCCTTTAAAATAGGTGTAATAAAAGATATGACACATCTATAGAGCACTATAATATTTGGCAACTAGATGTTGAAGAAATATATCATGATATAATTAAATCATTGTAATTATTAACAGTGATTAAATTTAAAGGACATTTAAGATAATAATCATAAGATGTACTTCATTTACTAATGTAATAGAATTGATATATATATATATATATATATATATATATATATATATATATTGCAGTTATTAGAGTATTTATTAAGCAAATATTCTTTTGATATAATATAAGCCCTGGGAATTTTGACAGTGAATAATAAAAAGATATTTTATTATACTTGCTTATTTGGCAAGAAAGATAATATTAATGCAATAATCAAAATAAGCTAATCGTATATACTTATGACTGCTATTATACAAATAAAATGGGGTATAAAAAATCAAGGTTCGGGGGCAGAGCACAGCTGCCGCCCGCCGCCCACACCTGCAAGGTAGGCAGATCTGCAACTGACTGGCAGAACAGGCCCAGTGCCCTGCCGGTGTGGAAGACACATCACCCCAATTGGAGGAAGGGCACAGCTGCCACCGGCAAGGTAGGCAGACCACGCGTCCCAGAGAAGGGGCCCAGTGGCCCGCCGGCCTAGTTGAAAGATCACCCCAATTGGAGGAGGGGCACAGCCACCACCTGCACCTGCAAGGTAGGCAGAGCTGCAACCTGGAGAACAGGCCCAGCGGCCCACCAGCGTGGTAGACAGAACACCCCTATTGGAGGAGTGGCCCAGCCGCCGCCCGGCCCTGCTAGGGAGACTTTGCAACTATACAAGAGCAATATAAATATATAGGGGGAAAATTCAATAACACAACAGCTTCACCAAGCAGAAAGAAACGCGAGCAGTATGAAAAAACAAGGAAAGAAAGGACCACAAGCAATGCAGGTCAACTCAACTTTAGAAGAGGTAACAGCTGCAGCAGATGGAATGTCAGATAAAGAATTCAGGATTTACATGCTTCAGATGATCTGGAGTCTCAAGGAAGACATTAGACAGCAAAACCAGACAATGAAAGATCACTTCAACAATGAATTACATAAACAAATACAAGAAGCAAAGGATCAACTATACAGGGAGATAGAGGTTATAAAAAACAAACAGATAGAAATCCTAGAAATGCAGGAATCAATAAACCAACTTAAAAACTCAAATGAGAATACTACCAGCAGAGTAGAACACTTAGAAGATAGAACATCAGACAATGAAGACAAAGTATTTCAACTTGAAAAAAAACATAGACAGCTCAGAGAGACTCTTAAGAAACCATGAATAGAACATCCAAGAAATATGGGATAACATAAAGAAACCAAACTTAAGAGTCATTGGGATACAGGAAGGTATAGAGGTCCAAACCAAAGGAATGAGCAATCTGTTAAACGAAATAATATGAGAAAACTTCCTAGACTTGAAGAATGAGACAGAATCCTAAATCCTAGAAGCCTACAGGACGCCAAACGTGCAAAATCATAAGATATCCACACCTAGACACATTATAATGAAGATGCCCAACATACAGAATAAGGAGAGAATTTTTAAAGCTTCAAGAGAAAGGAAGCAGATTACATTTAGGGGTAAGCCAATCAGGATAACAGCTGATCTTTCAACACAGACTCTGAAAGCTAGAAGATCCTGGAATAACATATTTCAAACGCTGAAAGAAAATGGGTTCCAACCAAGAATTGTGTATCCAGCAAAATTAAGCTTCAGGATAGAAGATGAAATTAAAACCTTCCACGATAAACAAAAGCTAAAAGAATTTGCAGCTAGAAAACCATCTCTTCAAAACATCCTTGGCAAAACATTACAGGAAGAGGAAATGGAAAATAACAATGAAAACCAACAGTGGGAGGTAGTACATTAAAGGGAAAAAATAATCAAAGAGGAAAAACAAACCATGTTAAGTAACATAAATAAACAAATATGGCTGGAAGAACAATCAATATCTCAATAATAACCCTAAAAGTTAATGGCATAAACTCACCAATTAAGAGACACAGGCTAGTAGAGTGGATCAAAAAAAAAAAAAAAAAGATCCAACAATATGCTGCCTACAGGAGACGCATCTGAGGAAAGACATACATAGACTGAAGGTGAAAGGTTGGGAAAAATCATATCACTCATATGGATTTCGGAAACAAGCAGGAGTGTCCATACTCATAACAAATAAAATAGATTTCAAGCCAAAGTTAATCAAAAGGGATAAAGAGAGACACTACATACTGCTCAAGGGAACCATACACCAACAAGACATAACAGTCATGAATATATATGCTCCAAACAATGGTGCAGCTATGTTCATCAAACAAACTCTTCTCAAGTTCCAGAGTCTAATAGACAACCATACAATAATTATGGGAGACTTCAACACACCTCTCTCACTGCTGGACAGATCTTACAAACAAAAGTTGAATAAAGAAACTATAGAACTAAATAATACAATTAATAACCTAGACTTAATTGACTTATATAGAATATACCAACCAACATCAAGCAGTTACACTTTTTTCTCAGCAACACATGGATCCTTCTCAAAAATAGATCATATATTATGTCACAGGGCAACTCTTAGACATTATAAATGAGTAGAGATAATACCATGCATCTTATCTGATCATAATGGAATGAAACTGGAAATCAAGGATAAAAGAAGGAAGGAAAAATCATGCATCACTTGGAGAATGAACAATAGATTAATGAATGATCAATGGGTTATAGAAGACATCAAGGAGGAAATTAAAAAATTCTTAGAGATAAATGAAAACACAGACACAACATATCAGAATCTATGGGACACATTGAAAGCAGTTCTAAGAGGAAAATTCATTGCTTGCAGTTCATTCCTTAAAAAAAGAAAAAACCAACAAATAAATGATCTCACACTTCATCTCAAAATCCTAGAAAAAAGAAGAGCAAAACAACAGCAAAAGAAGTAGAAGGCAAGAAATAATTAAAATCAGAGCTGAAATTAATGAAATCAAAAGAAAAGAAACAATTGAAAAAAATGACAAAACTAAAAATTTGTTCTTTGAAAAAATAAATAAGATCGACAGACCCTTAGCCATGCTAACGAAGAGAAGAAGACCGAGAACTCAAATTACTAGCATACGGAATGAAAAAGGCAATATCACAACAGACACTTCAGAAATACAGAAGATAATTAGAAATTATTTTGAATCTTCATACTCCAATAAAATAGAAGATAGTGAAGGCATCGATAAATTTCTTAAGTCATATGATCTACCCAGATTGAGTCAGGAGGATATAGACAACCTAAACAGACCAATATCAATTGAGGAAATATAAGAAGCCATCAAAAGACTACCAACTAAGAAAAGCCCAGGACCGGATGGGTATACAGCAGAGTATTACAAAACCTTTAAAGAAGAACTAATACCAATGCTTTTCAAGCTATTCCAGGAAATAGAAAAAGAGGGAGAACTTCCAAATTCATTCTACGAGGCCAATATCACCCTGATTCCTAAACCAGACAAAGATACTTCAAAGAAAGGAAACTACAGACCAATATCTCTAAGGAATCTAGATGCAAAAATCCTCAATAAAATTCTGGCAAATCGGATACAAAAACATATCAAAAAAATTGTGCACCATGATCAAGTAGGATTCATCCCTGGGATGCAAGGCTGGTTCATTATACGGAAATCAATAAATGTTATTCACCACATCAATATACTTAAAGATAAGAACCATATGATCATCTCGATAGATGCCGAAAAAGCATTCGACAAAGTACAGCATCCCTTTATGTTCAAAACTCTAGAAAAACTAGGGATAACAGGAACATACCTCAATATTGTAAAAGCAATCTCTGCTAAGCCTCAGGCTAGCATCATTCTGAATGGAGAAAAATTGAAGGCATTCCCTCTAAAATCTGGAACAAGACAGGGATGCCCTCTCTCACCACTTCTGTTCAACAGAGTTCTCGAAACACTGGCCAGAGCAATTAGACAGACGAAAGAAATTAAAGGCATAAAAATAGGAAAAGAAGAACTTAAATTATCACTATTTGCAGATAACATGATTCTATACCTAGCAGACCCAAAAGGGTCTACAAAGAAACTATTAGAGCTAATAAATGAATTCAGCAAAGTGGCAGGATATAAAAATCAACACGCATAAATCAAAGGCATTCCTGTATATCAGTGACAAATACTCTGAAATGGAAATGAGGACAACCACTCCATTCACAATATCCTCAAAAAAATAAAAATAAAATACTTGGGAATCAACCTAACAAAAGAGGTGAAAGAATTATACAATGAAAACAACAGAACCCTAAAGAGAGAAATAGAAGAAGATCTTAGAAGATGGAAAAATATACCCTTTTCATGGATAGGCAGAACTAACATAATCAAAATTGCAATATTACCAGAAGATCTCTATAGGTTTAATGCAATGCCAATCAAAATCCCAAAGGCATTTCTTGTAGAAATAGATAAAGCAATCATGAAATTCATATGGAAAAATAAAAGACCCAGAATAGCAAAAACAATTCTAAGCAGGAAGTGTGAATCATGCGGGATAGCGATACCAGACTTCAAACTATACTACAGAGCAATAGTAACAAAAACAGCATGGTACTGGTACCAATACAGGTGGGTAGACCAATGGTACAGAATAGAGGACACAGAAACCAATCCACAAATTTACAACTATCTTATATTTGATAAAGGGGCTAAAAGCGTGCAATGGAGGAAGGATAGCATCTTCAACAAATGGTGCTGGGAAAAATGGAAATCCATATGCAACAAAATGAAACTGAATCCCTTTCTCTCGCCATGCACAAAAGTTAACTCAAAATGGATCAAGGAGCTTGATATCAAATCAGAGACATGGCATCTAATAGAAGAAAAAGTTGGCTACGATCTACATACTGTGGGGTCGGGCTCCAAATTCCTCAATAGGACACCCATAGCACAAGAGTTAATAACTAGAATCAACAAATGGGACTTACTCAAACTAAAAAGTTTTTTCTCAGCAAAAGAAACAATAAGAGAGGTAAATAGGGAGCCTACACCCTGGGAACAAATCTTTACTCCTCACACTTCAGATAGAGCCCTAATATCCAGAGTATACAAAGAACTCAAAAAATTAAACAATAAGAAAACAAATAACCCAATCAACAAATGGGCCAAGGACCTGAACAGACACTTCTCAGAGGAGGACATACAATCAATCAACAAGTACATTAAAAACATGCTCACCATCTCTAGCAGTCAGAGAAATGCAAATCAAAACCACCCTAAGATACCATCTCACTCCAGTAAGATTGGCAGCCATTATGAAGTCAAACAACAACAAGTGCTGTTGAGGATGTGGGGAAAAGGGTACACTTGTACATTGCTGGTGGGACTGGAAATTGGTGCGGCCAATTTGGAAAGCAGTATGGAGATTTCTTGGAAAGCTGGGAATGGAGCCACCATTTGACCCAGCTATTCCCCTTCTTGGTCTATTCCCTAAAGACTTAAAAAGAGCATACTACAGAGATACCGCTACATCAATGTTCATAGCAGCACAATTCACAATAGCTAGACTGTGGAACCAACCTAGATGCCCTTCAATAGATGAATGGATAAAAAAATGTGGCATTTATACACAATGGAGTATTACTCTGCATTAAAAAATGACAAAATCATAGAATTTGCAGGGAAATGGATGGCATTAGAGCAGATTATGCTAAGTGAAGCTAGCCAATCCCTAAAAAATAAATGCCAAATGTCTTCTTTGATATAAGGAGAGTAACTAAGAACACAGTAGGGAAGAAGAGCATGAGAAGAAGATTAACATTAAACAGGGATGAGAGGTGGGAGGGAAAGTGAGAGAGAAGGGAAATTGCATGGAAATGGAAGGAGACCCTCAGGGTTATACATAATTACATACAAGAGGAAGTGAGGGGAAAGGGGAAAAAAAAAACAAGGGGGAGAAATTAATTACAGTAGATGGGGTAGAGAGAGAAGAGGGCAGGGGAGGGGAGGGGAGGGGGGATAGTAGAGGATAGGAAAGGCAGCAGAATACAACAGACACTAGTATGGCAATATGTAAATCAGTGGATGTGTAACCGATGTGATTCTGCGATCTGTATACGGGGTAAATATGATATATCAAGAACTATGTAATGTTTTGAACAACCAACAATAAAAATAATTTTTAAAAAAATAAATAAATAAAAATAAAAAAATCAAGGTTCAGGGTGCACTGTATGTGAATGGCACTGATAATTGCTATTTTATGAAGATGAAAATGATTTCCACAAAAATTGGAAAGTCAATTACTTTTGTAGTTTATGACTATGATATTCATATGTTGTTGTTTATAATCTGTTTTTGTCGGTCTTCTTATTATTCAGTATTAATTAAGAATATATTTTCTAATTATATAATAAATTTGTTACACCAGTACTTTTGTTTAAATTCAATTCAGAAAATAACACCTAGAATCTCAGGCATGTACACTGTGAAGATTCACCCCCTCTACCCACTCAGGAGGTAACCTTGACTTTAACTTTGATGGCCCCTATTAAGATAATTCACACATCCAGTAATATTACTATACAGACAGTGTGGAATTCTATTCTACCCTGAGGTCTTTTGCCATATTTCTTATACAAATTCAGTTATTCACAGAATGATTTAGTGCGGAGAGCCATAGGCCAGTAGGAATGACACATGGCATTTTTGGTTGAAAGGTGATGCCAGCATGCCATTGAGATGATAATGTTTATGTTAAGATGTGTATTCAATTGGATATTAGACCCCTGCTGTCCGCCTTGGCCTGCTACTTTGGAGCTCTCAAGGGGACTCCTGGAGAGTTCCCATTGGTTGGAGAAGTGCGGTAGGAGGGATTTCCTGTTGGTGTGGTGTATCCCGGGAGAAGGCCGCATGCATGGCATTCGTGGGAGTTTTGGAAATAAAGTTTGTTCCTGCTTGAGTGGCTCATGATTTTGTGCCCAGCCAGACTGCGGCAATTTAGAATAAAATTAAATTCACTGTCTTCCTATATTCTTTAAGCAAAATTTATGTTACTAATTTCCCATGACCCATCACTAATACCATGAAACATTATTAATTCCTCAAGCCCACACTAGGTTGTAACAGTTGTGAAATATTAAAAAAAATAGGATAATAGTCTTAAAAAGATTTTTCAAATTTGTAGAAAAATTTCAAACATTGAGCCAATGAGCAAAGTTAAACCAAGCATTCATATTTTAAAAGTTGTTGATACTTCAGTAGAAAACAAGTTATTAGCAATAAATAATTGCAAAGGCCTCTGGTCTATTAAGTTTGATTGCAGATAGACAATAGGCAACTCCAAGACTAGAGGTGGGGAAAACAAAATGAAATTCGAGAAAATTATTTCTTTATTAGGGAGGATTTAGTTACTTACATACTCAAAAGAAATAAATATGATTAGAAATGTATCAGGCAAAATAGTGTCTGCCATTATTTCTACCATCTGTCATTTAACCTCCCAGCATGAGTATGTTATTTTATATGGTAAAAGAAATGATGCAGATGCAAAAATATTTGTCAGTTGAAATTAACACAGTGAGGAAATTATGGATTGTCTTCTGGGTCAATTCATGTAATCCCTTGAGAGCAAAAAGTGAAACCAAAAGGGAATTTACCCAAATCCTTGGTCTATATCTAAAAGATCTGAAATCAGCATATTATAGGGATATAGCCACATCAATGTTTATAGCAGCACAATGTACCAGAGTCAAGTTAGGGAACCAACCTAGGTGCCCTTCAACAGATGAATGCATAAAGAATATTATACACACACATACACACATATACAATGGAATATTAGCCATAAAGAAGAATGAAATCGCCACATTTGCTGGTAAATGGATGTATCTACAGATTATCATGCAAAGTGAAATAAGACAGACCCAAAGAGTCAAAGTTCAAATGTTTTCTCTGCTGTGTGGAAACTGGCCCAAAATGTGGAAGGATAAGAAAGAGAGAGAAAAGACCAAGAAAGGAACAGGGGTGGGGGATTCCATCAAAACAGAAAAAGGATCAGTGGAGTAGACAAAGTGGATTAGGACAGAGGGAGGAGGGATGGGATAAGGGAAGAACAGAGGAATAAATCTGACCTAACTTTCCTATGTACATATATGAATATACCACAATGAATTCACCATTATTTGTATCTATAACAGTATAATTTTAAAAAATAAGTAAATAGCAAAAAGATCGGGAGAATAAGGGAAAGGAACAGTGGGACAGAAGAGGAGAAATTAAGGGGGAAGTACTGGGTATTGAATTAGAACAAATTATATTCTATGCCTTTATAATTATGTCAGAAGGAATCCTTATGTATGTATAACTAAAAATAACCAATAAATTATGTATATTTTAAAAACAGGAATTTTAGGGACATTAAAAGTATGAGAAAGATTCAATATACCATTGTCAATTAGTAATGAGGGAACGTGGATTAAAGATTTGGGTCCCTTGCTTTACAAGAGCAAGGAGTTGAAGTCTACTTAAAATTGAAATGTTGATGATGAAAGAAGACCCTGATTTAGAGATGAGAATCCACAGTCCTGGATGATACCTTGTAAATCCAGTTAAACAGACTTAGATTATCTGTGCTTTATTAACTTTAGTATAATAAATAGATTTAGTGTAAGCTGATAAGTTATGGAAAGTTATTAGAGCAACAGTAAAAAGCAAATTTGTTATGTATCTGTGTTTGAGTTAGCACTAAAATGTAATAAAGCCTAGATATCAGCTTAAATAAAAGAATAGTTTTTAAGAATTATTCTGGATATTCTTCTGTCAGAAGAGAAGTTAGCATTGATTATCTCCCATTCAGTATGTTCCCTTTTGACACTCATCATTGTTTCCCTTGATATGAAGAAGTTTTTTTTTTGTTTTTAATTTAATGCCATTCTACTTAGTAATTCTTGGTTTCATTTTTTGAGATGTAGAAGTTGCATTAAAGCAGTTGATTTCTGCACTTATGTGTTGGAGTATGGTGTTTTCTTCTAGTATTTGCAAAGTTTCTGTTCTAATACCTGGTCTGTCATCTTTTGAATTGACATATGTGTAGGGAGATGAGGGTCTTATTTCATTTTCTACATGTGTATATCCAATTTTCCAAGCAAAATTGTTCATAAGGCTGTCCTTTTGCCAATATATGCTTTTGGTACCTTTGTGGAATATCAGGTAACTATGTATAGGTGGTATTTTTTGTGTGTGTTCTATGGTATTCAGATGCCTCCGTGTATGTCTTCATGTTGATACCATGTTGGTTTTACAATAGTTCTGTTGTATACTTTGAAATCAGGCATTATGAAACCACCAGCATTGTTTTTCTGTGCTCAGTAATGCTTTGGCTCTTCTGCATCTTTTATACTTGCAAATGAATTTCATGTCTGATTTTTATAGTTCAATGAAGACTATTACTGGTATCTTGATGGGGGATTACACTGAATCTGAATATTGCTTTGGTAGTATAACCACATTAATGATATTAATTTTGGAAGGTATTTCCTTGTTCTAAGGTTTCTTTCGATTTATTTCTTCAGTGTTTTATAATTTCCATTGTAAAATTCTTTCACCTCCTTAACCAGATTTATTTGCAGATTGTTTTTCTTTGAGGCTACTATGAATATAACTATTTTCCTGATTTCTTTTTCATTATGTTTGATATCGGTGTATATAAAAAAAAGCTTTTTTGTTGTTGTTGCTGATTTTGTGTCCAACCAATTTGCTCAATTTGTTTAACAGCTATAGAAGTCCTCTGGTGGATTTTTTTTTCTTTTTTTGGTCTTCAATAAGTAGGAACGTATCATCTACAAACAGATAATTTGAGTTATTTTTTCCATTAGTTTATGTTTAATCTGCTTCTGAAAAGAAGAAATGAAAACATCTTACAAAGACATAACAAAGTGTTTTGTCTCCATAAAAATCAGAAAAATCAAATCAAAATTATTCTGAGATTTCCTCTCACTTCATATAGAATGGCAATCATCAAAATATAAATAATAATAAATGGTGGCTAGAATGTAGTGAGAAAGGAACACTTATACCTTGTAGGATGGACTGCAAAGTAGTTCAACCACTATAGAAATCAATAGAGATTTCTCAAAACACTAGGAGTAGAACCTAGTTATATGACCTAGCTGTCCAACTCCTTGGTTTATCCCAAAGGAGTGAAGTAAGCATACTAGAGTGACAAATGCATTCAGAATTTATAGAAGCACAATTCAGAGTAGCCACATTATGGAACCAGCCTAGGTATCCATTTGAACAGACAAATGCATAAGTCAGATATGACATGCATAAACAATGAAGTTCTATGAAATCATGGAGACCAAAGGTATGCCATTTGCTGTTAAATATATGGAACTAGAAAACTTCATGCTAATGAAATAAATCAGACTCAGAAAGCAAAGGGTTCAATGTTTTCTCCCATATGTGGATGCCAAAGAGAAATAGAAATAAAAAAGGGTGATCTCATGAAAATAGGAGGGAGAAGAGTAGAGGAAGGGGATTGAGGGTGAGGGAAAAGGAGAGGAAAGAAAAAAATCAGAGGAAGGAAATTGACCAAATTTTTCTATATGCGTGTGTGAACTAGAAGTAATTCAGGTCTCCAAAAAAATATGAAAGATTTGAAACAAGGAAATTAAGGTTTTCCCAGCATGATTTTAAGTCAAATTAGATGTCACTTTGTGATATAAAAGATGGACCTGTGCTATTAGAGAAAATAGAAGAAATATATGTGTAATATTATCTTCAGAAGATCAAGTTGTATTTCGATGGACATAAACAAATATGTATGTGTGTATGTGTTTGTGTGTGTGTGTGTGTATGAGAGAGAGAGAGAGAGAGAGCACAGGAGCACACTCATTGTTTCATTGCTTCATAAATAGCAAATTCTCAAATGTAATATTCATTTAGGTTGACTAAGTTTAAGTGCTATTGCACTCTTCTTGGTCTATGTAAAAATATCATCAACATGAATATTATTTGAGACTGAAATATTTCATTATATATAATTTTAAAATGTGCTACACTATGAAATCGTAGCTTAGGTAGACATATCACACATATACAAACACTGAATGCAAATGTATGTACGTGTATACACATGCAGGAATACATCACAAGTCATATCCACAAAACCCCTGTCCTACTATACACATTAAACATTCAGGAGTACAACATTTTCACATATCTCTGTTTTAAACTTAGAATGTTTGAGTATGTACTAGAAAAAACATAATTTGCTGCCTTAACCTGGAGACTTTCTTTCACTTTGAAATATCCATAAATATATTTACTTTGCCATCTTACATATAAGTTTTGATGCTGGCAACGCTCCAGAAATTGTGTTGGTTTTTTGGAATACTGTATTTGAATATGAAACTTAAAAGAATAAAGAATGTACCCTCCTCAAACCTACAGTCTTCTCAAAAACAAAGACATTGTTCAACTAATCACACAAATTAATTTGAACATAAGAGTTGTATCTTATGCTACAAATCAGAAGCTAAATAGGATGTTAATGTTACAAATGAAATTTGAATATTTGCAGGAAATCATAAAATGAGAATTATAAAAGTAAGAGGATTGCAGGCAGAGGAAAAACATTAGAGAGGGAAGAAGCACAATGAATATGCCCAACTAAAAGAACATCAGGGATCTGGTGTGAATAGTCAGAGGGAGCCTTTTTCAGAATAAGGGAGGAAGTAAATTAGAGCCATACAAGTACCTGTAGATTGTGTGGTTTGCTTTTTTTTTTATTAGAGCTGACAAAAGCTTTAGGAAAAGCGCAGATGGATTTGAGTATAGATCATCCAAAGAGGTCTGGTGCATACTCCCAGTGCCAATATGGAAAAAGTAGGAGAAAGTCTAGTCAGTTTCCTTCTGAACTTGCATTTCCCCTTGTTATTGAGTGATTTAATGATTCTGTAGCTGCTGTTCACAGTTTGATAAATTGTGATTAGTCACAGTAAGGAAAGGACTTTGCTCAAGTGATCTTTGATGGAGTAAATTTTACCACACAGTTCTAATATGGTCTAGTGGGCTCTTTTCTAGATTATTACAGTGGTAGTTGTTTGAATTTACTTGAAAAACCATTCACATCTTAAACAGAGCAATATGATATTCCTGAGAAAACACACATATACAACACGAATGCATATATATATATATATATATATATATATATATATATATATATATATATATATTTAGCAAGTAATAAGAAATAATGTAAAAGACGCAGGAATGGAAGCCCAAAGAACAGATGGAAAGAAGGAAAATGATACACTTAAAATCATATCAATGACTAAATTAAGATAAGTGGTCTTAATACTTCAAAAAAGTGGCAGGAATTATCATCCAGGATTTAAGTATGTTATTTTCTTCTATAACAATGAGAGCATCTTAAATATATGGACACATAAGTAAAGGAAAAAAAAATAATTAGGTTTTGAAAATTCTTTTAAAACACAAAGGGCCCTGGATTAGATAAATCAGACAAAGTAGACTTCTGAAAAAAGAACATTATCTCTGAAAAAATAACTTTTCCTTATAATGGAGACAAGCAAACACAAAGATATTGTGTGGTGGTATTATAGATTTAAAATTCATGATGCAAAATCTCACAGAACTGAAAGAACAAATAAATGCTTCTACAATTACAGTTGGGGATTTAAAATTTTTATATTTAAAATTGATAGTGTTATTATTAGATCTTATATGTCCCTTAAAGCCCTGTGTTTTATAGGTGATATGGGGCAATGGTGGTTAGTTTGGGGTTTGTAGCTGAATGGGAGAAAGTTGAACCACTGGGGGTATCCCTTGAGGGGAGAATTTTGCCCGCTGACTCTTCCTATCCCTTTGTGCTTCTCGATTGCAATGAGTTGGGCAGCTTTGCTCTACCATGTGCTTTACACCATGAAGTTCCTGCTTCTCCACAGGGCAAAATCAAAGGGGCCAAGCAACTATGATCTAAAATCATTGAAAACAAGAGCTAAAATAATTCTTTGATTTTTGGAAAACATTCTGAATTAAAAATAAACTAGTGCTTAGAGGAAAAGTAGAAACCACATGGACAAGTGAATAAATGCAGAAAAAAAAAGTAAAATAAAACTCTAAATAAACAGGTAGCCACCCAATTTGTTGTTTTTCTTTGGAAAACTCTCTTAATACACATATGAAGTTAATATTGCTCCCCTTGAAAATTTCCCAAGCTACATGGGAAGGTTGTGTAGTGTGTGTGTGTGTGTGTATTTGTGTGTGTGCATGTGTACATGCAAATACATATGTTCATTATATGCTAAAAACATGGCATGTTAATATTAGTTGGCACCTGATAGAGTCTGTATTTTTATTAATTTTTTTCCAAAGCAATAGTTTCTATATTAACCATGAATCATAATTTATTTTTATTTGAAATTGTTTAGACATAAAATGATAAAAATCTATACAGGGTGTGAGGAATTCTCCATTTTATAAAGAAACAGTTTCCCTGAGCTATTCCATTTTGACGGCAAAGGCTAACGCAGAAAGATTTTAACTCTTCTGCTCAAGTATATAACTGCCCATTTTAGTCAGTTTTTGTGTCACTATAACTGAAATACCTGATAAGAACTACTTAGAGGAGGAAAAGTTTATTTGAGGCCAACAATTTCAGAAGTCTCAGTTCATCATTAGCCAGCTCCATTGCTCTGCGCCCAAGGTGACAGAACACATATGGGGGAAGGGCATGGCAAAGAGAAGCTGCTCCTCTCATAGCAGCAAGGAGGTAGATGTGAAAGAGGGTCCATAGGAAAAAAATACACCCTTCCCAGGAATACCTCCAGTGATCCACCTCCTCTAGCCACTCCCTACCTGAATACAGTAATGTCCCAGTCACTCTATTCAAACTAGAATTGACTGATTAGGTTACAGCTCTCATAATCTGATTATTTCCCTTCTGAATATTCTTCCATTGACAGGAGGTTTTAGGGAGCCCTTCATATCCAAGTCATAACATTATGCCTTTGAACCCCCAAAACAATTGTCCATCTCATAATACAAAATTCATTTAGTCCACCTCCAAAAGTCCCATAGTCAATAATTGCAACATTGCTTCAGAGTCTCTTCTGAGCCTCAAGATAAACTTTAATCTGTGATATTCTGTAAAAAACAAAAGCAAGTTATAGCGAGGCACAGTGGCACATGCCTGTATTCCCCATGGCTCTATAAGTTGAGGCAGAAAGATTGCAAGTTGAAAGCCAGCCTTAGCAATTTAGCAAGACCCTATCTCAAAATACAATTTAAAAAGGGCTTAGGGCTATGGTTTATTTGTTAAGTGTCCTTGGATTCAATCACTGGTTCCTAAAAATAAAATAAATAAATAAAAATGGAAAGCAAATAATCCAAAATACAGGTGACAGAGAGTGAACATTCTAATTCCAAGTGGGAGTAGTGGGGCACAGAAAGTAGGGATGAGGCCAAAGCAAGACCAAAACACTGCATGGCAAGTAGGGTCCAAAACCCTATCTGTAATACCACTCCACATACAACATCTAGAACACTTCACTGTGAAAAGTTATGTTCAAAGGGCTCGGGCAGCCCTCCCCATTTGATCTTGCTTTTTGTAGCCCACACACCCTCTCTTTTAACCTGCTCTCTCTGAAGCCAAATAATTTTCAAGTAGACAGTCCATTTTACAGGCATCTCTTAATTCCTCAGGTCTTCATTTCAACTTTGTCTTCACATTTACAGCTTTAGACTTTACCCTTTAAGGGTCAGTCCACATGGATTTTGACCCTACTGCATGCACTTTGGCCTCCAGACCTTTCCTTGAAATCTCAATGGAAGCCTCCAGAAGTTAAGCCTCTTAACTTGAGTTAAGCCCCTTAACTCAAGCATCCTTTATTCCTGCAGACCCAGCACCATGTGAATGTGGCCAAAGTCTGACTCCAGCTTGGGAAATACCTGGGATCTCCAGAATCAAGTTCGCAGCAGCCTCCAAGTGCCTGTGTGGCATAGCATGATGAAACATCTTTCTAGGCTCCTCTGTGAGATCTCTTCTTAGAGGAATTTTCCTTCTTTATCCTTTAACCTTATATCCTTTAACCAGCAGTGGGCATGGTCTTGCAAAGTCCAAGGATGCCCTCAATTCTTTCCTATTGCTTATGTTTAAAGTACTTAACATGTCTTTATGAACTCTGATCTCTTCAAAAAGCATGTGTACCTTGGCCCCACCACACATGCACATTTCTCCTCAGCTGAAATTTTTAAATCCCTTAGCCTTGCTTTTGCTCCAAATTCTCACATTATTGTAGGGCATGATGTAACTTGGGGCATGTTGCATCAGAAAAGAGGAAACTTAACTTGCTGGCTGCTAGCAGCTTCCCAGTCCTGGGGCCAAAATTAGCCAGAAGGCATTGCCATGGGATGTGATGAAGAATCGGACCACCTCTAGGACAGGCTCAGAACACTTCTGCCCTCGTGGACAGCTAGTGTCACCCATAACTACGTGTAGGATGGGTGTACACGTGAACTCTCCCCACCCTGCTGACCTTTGTCCTGATTGGCTCCTGTCCTTTCTTGGCTCTTCCTGGTTGGGGCGTGCTTTCCCCATCTCTCCCGCAGGTTAGGAGGAAACGGGGGAGGGGGGGGGGCTAAAAACCCTGACACAGTATACCAGGCTAACAGCTTCCAACAATATCCACTCCACTGACTCAATGCTATGCTGTCTTGAAATTTCCTCTGCCAGATTAATTAGAAAATCACCTTTAAATTCAGGTTCACACATAGTCTCAGGACATGAACAAAATGTAGCTGATTTGTTACATTTGCAAGAATGTAACATCAGTGGCCTCTAGCCTCATTCTCAGCTGACTTCCTTATTTTCCTCTGAAAACTTATGATCACAGTCCTCATTCTAATTGCCATTCTGGTCTTCTAAGCTTCCTCCAGAATCATCCTTTAAGCTCTACTTACAACATTCTAAAGCTTCTCCAGCCTGAATTTCCAGAATTTTCAAAATTCCTTCTTCAAACCAGCTCCAAAGGCCTCAGAACCCCATGGTCAGTTAGTACCAGCAATAACCCCACTCTCAGTATCAATTTCAGTTTCAAGCAAATTTTGTGTCACTGTGACTGAAATACCCTATAAAAACTTAGAAAAGGGAAAGTTTATTTGAAGTTCACAGTTTCAGAAGTCTCAGTCCATAGATGGCTGACTCCATTGCTCTGTGCTCAAGATAAAGTAGCATTCCATAGGTGATGGGAGCAGCAGAGGAAATTTGCTTCCGTTATGGAAATGAGGAGGCAGAGAATGGGGTACAGAGTGCCACAGGGAAGATGCATTCTTCCATGGCATGCCCCCAGTAGTTCACCTCCTCTAAACCCTCCTTCTACAGTTACAAATCAGTCAGTTCATTCAAACTAGGTTGAACTCATCAGGTTACAACTCTCATAATCCAGTCATTTAACTTCTGAACACTTGGAAAAAATAGGAGATTTTTAGGGGCCACCTCATATCCGAACCATAACACCAGATCCTGAACATATATATGGGAGAAATCATATAGGGGAAAAAAAAAAAAACTACCTAGATTTCTCCAAAAAAGCAACCTCCTGCTGTATAGGACAACCATAAGTCACAAAATGACAAATCAATTAATTGTTCTAATAAAAAATCACCACCTGTAACTTATTAAATTAAATCAGAGTTGCACAGATGCATGGGCATATCAAACCAATATTGGAGAAACAGGTCCCATTAGCTTATCAATCACACTATACCAGTGAATGATGCAATGTTCTCACCAAAAACAAGTAAAAGAAAGATACCTAATCAGTGGTATGGCCATGCACATACCTAAGTCTGGATAACGTGGTGAGGTGTCATAAGGTTCACAGGCAATGAATTCCTGACCTTAGCCCCAGGTTTTTAGCTCAGCTTGATCTCCCAGATCAATCCATCCCACTTTAAACCTAGTTGCCATGTGGAGCCTTTGGTCTTTTCCCTTGAACAACTTTGTTTGAATACCTCAGATCTCTGAAGAGCTCTATGTTTTAAATAAGTTCAAGCCTCAGTAAGTTCTTTAGCTGAATTCTATCTGGCTACCTACAGTGACTCTTTTGCATCTGTACCATTTCTCTAAATTTAATTTCAGCTTTACCTCCCTAAACCCTATGGCCATTGTTATCTCTTTCTTAGCTGTTCTGTAACCTATGCATCATTGTGTGGAATGTGATGTGTGACTTGGAGGTTATAGATATAAGCAATTAATTGGAATAGAACAAAAGAACTTGTGATTGCCATTGTCCAGATGCCAAGGAACCATGACTATTCAGTGACTTAAAGTTGGAGAAATTGAGGTAGCTTGTGTATTTACTATTATTTAATAAATTCTGACATTGTGGAAAGACACAAATGTGTCCTGTGTATTAATGGTATAGCTCACTGTAGACATATGCTTTAAAGCATCTTAGTAAACATATCATCAGCTTCTTTTCTATAAGTTTCCCATTTTATCCAGATTCTTTGTAAATTTGAGGGTAATGTTGAATCTTAATATAACTTTTATTTTAAAAACCCACTAAAGGAATAAACATGTAAACAAATGAAGAGAAAAATAATTATGGAAGGTAGAATCAATAAATAACAGATAGTATTGAAAAATGTTCATTAGTCAAGATTCAAACAACTGATACCTAAAATAGGGCCACACACTATTCCAAACACACACACACACACACACGGGTGTGTGTGTGTGTGTGTGTGTTTGGAAATATATATATATATATATATATATATATATATATATATATATATATATAGAGAGAGAGAGAGAGAGAGAGAGAGAGAGAGAGAGAGAGAGAGAGGTGGGGTGCACCTAAGAGAATTTAGGAGAATAAATAGCATTTTATATTTCAGGGATATGTTAGCAAATCCAGGGACTCTACAACTAATCTTTTCTTTTTTTTTTTTAATTTTTTATTGTGGGTTGTTCAAAACATTACAAATTTCTTGACATATCATATTCCACACTTTGATTCAAGTGGGTTATGAACTCCCACCTTCACCCCATACACAGATTGCAGAATCACATCCGTTACACATCCATTGATTTACAAATTGCCATACTAGTGTCTGTTGTGCTCCACTGCCTTTCCCATCCTCCACCCTCCCCCCTCCCCACCTCTCCCCTCCCCTCCCCTCCTCTCTCTCTACCTCCTCCACTGTATAACCCTGAGGGTCTCCTTCCATTACCATGCAATTTCCCTTCTCTCTCCCTTTCCCTCCCACCTCTCATCCCTGTTAAATGTTAATCTTCTTCTCCTGTTCTTCGTCCCTACACTGTTCTTAGTTACTCTCCTTATATCAAAGAAGACATTTGGCATTTGTTTTTTAGGGATTGGCTAGCTTCACTTAGCATAATCTGCTCTAATGCCATCCATTTCCCTGTAAATTCTATGATTTTGTCATTTTTTTAATGCAGAGTAATACTCCATTGTGTATAAATGCCACATTTTTTTTATCCATTCGTCTATTGAAGGGCATCTAGGTTGGTTCCACAGTCTTGCTATTGTGAATTGTGCTGCTATGAACATCGATGTAGCAGTGTCCCTGTAGCATGCTCTTTTTAGGTCTTTAGGGAATAGACCAAGAAGGGGAATAGCTGGGTCAAATGGTGGCTCCATTCCCAGCTTTCCAAGAAATCTCCATACTGCTTTCCAAATGGGCTGCACCAATCTGCAGTCCCACCAGCAATGTACAAGTGTACCCTTTTCCCCACATCCTCGCCAGCACTTGTTGTTGTTTGACTTCCTAATGGCTGACAATCTTACTGGAGTGAGATGGTATCTTAGGGTGGTTTTGATTTGCATTTCTCTGACAGCTAGAGATGTTGAGCATTTTTTCATGTACTTGTTGATTGACTGTATGTCCTCCTCTGAGAAGTGTCTGTTCAGGTCCTTGGCCCATTTGTTGATTGGGTTGTTTGTTTTCTTATTGTCTAATTTTTTGAGTTCTTTGTATACTCTGGATATTAGGGCTCTATCTGAAGTGTGAGGAGTAAAGATTTGTTCCCAGGGTGTAGGCTCCCTATTTACCTCTCTTATTGTTTCTTTTGCTGAGAAAAAACTTTTTAGTTTGAGTAAGTCCCATTTGTTGATTCTAGTTATTAACTTTTGTGCTATGGGTGTCCTATTGAGGAATTTGGAGCCCGACCCCACCGACTGTAGATCGTAGCCAACTTTTTCTTCTATCAGACGGCGCGTCTCTGATTTGATATCAAGCTCCTTGATCCATTTTGAATTCACTTTTGTGCATGGCGAGAGAAAGGGATTCAGTTTCATTTTGTTGCATATGGATTTCCAGTTTTCCCAGCACCATTTGTTGAAGATGCTATCCTTCCTCCATTGCATGCTTTTAGCCCCTTTATCAAATATAAGATAGTTGTAGTTTTGTGGATTGGTTTCTGTGTCCTCTATTCTGTACCATTGGTCCACCCGCCTGTTTTGGTACCAGTACCATGCTGTTTTTGTTACTATTGCTCTGTAGTATAGTTTGAAGTCTGGTATCGCTATACCGCCTGATTCACACTTCCTGCTTAGCATTGTTTTTGCTATTCTGGGTCTTTTATTTTTCCATATGAATTTCATGATTGCTTTCTCTATTTCTACAAGAAATGCCGATGGGATTTTGATTGGCATTGCATTAAACCTATAGAGAACTTTTGGTAATATCGCCATTTTGATGATGTTAGTTCTGCCTATCCATGAACAGGGTATATTTTTCCATCTTCTAAGATCTTCTTCTATTTCTCTCTTTAGGGTTCTGTAGTTTTCATTGTATAAGTCTTTCACCTCTTTTGTTAGGTTGATTCCCAAGTATTTTATTTTTTTTGAAGATATTTTGAATGGAGTGGTTGTCCTCATTTCCAATTCAGAGGATTTGTCGCTGATATACAGGAATGCCTTTGATTTATGCGTGTTGATTTTATATCCTGCCACTTTGCTGAATTCATTTATTAGCTCTAATAGTTTCTTTGTAGAGCCTTTTGGGTCTGCTAGGTATAGAATCATATCATCTGCAAATAGTGATAATTTAAGTTCTTCTTTTCCTATTTTTATGCCTTTAATTTCTTTCGTCTGTCTAATTGCTCTGGCCAGTGTTTCGAGAACTATGTTGAACAGAAGTGGAGAGAGAGGGCATCCCTGTCTAGTTCCAGATTTTAGAGGGAATGCCTTCAGTTTTTCTCCATTCAGAATGATGCTAGCCTGAGGCTTAGCATAGATTGCTTTTACAATATTGAGGTATGTTCCTGTTATCCCTAGTTTTTCTAGAGTTTTGAACATAAAGGGATGCTGTACTTTGTCAAATGCTTTTTCCGCATCTATCGAGATGATCATATGGTTCTTATTTTTAAGTCTATTGATGTGGTGAATAACATTTATTGATTTCCGTATATTGAACCAGCCTTGCATCCCAGGGATGAATCCTACTTGATCATGGTGTACAATTTTTTTGATATGTTTTTGTATCCGATTCGCCAGAATTTTATTGAGGATTTTTGCATCTAGGTTCATTAGAGATATTGGTCTGTAGTTTTCTTTCTTTGAAGTGTCTTTGTCTGGTTTAGGTATCAGGGTGATGTTGGCCTCATAGAATGAATTTGGAAGTTCTCCCTCCTTTTCTATTTCCTGAAGTAGCTTGAAAAGTATTGGTATTAGTTCTTCTTTAAAGGTTTTGTAAAATTCTGCTGTATACCCATCTGGACCTGGGCTTTTCTTAGTTGGTAGTCTTTTTATGGTTTCTTCTATTTCCTCAATTGATATTGGTCTGTTTAGGTTTTCTATATCCTCCTGACTCAATCTGGGCAGATCATATGACTTAAGAAATTTATCTATGCCTTCACTATCTTCTAATTTATTGGAGTATAAGGATTCAAAATAGTTTTTGATTATCTTCTGTATTTCTGAAGTGTCTGTTGTGATATTGCCTTTTTCATCCCGTATGCTAGTAATTTGAGTTCTCTCTCTTCTTCTCTTCGCTAGCATCGCTAAGGGTCTGTCGATTTTGTTTATTTTTTCAAAGAACCAACTTTTAGTTTTGTCAATTTTTTCAATTGTTTCTTTTGTTTCCATTTCATTAATTTCAGCTCTGATTTTAATTATTTCTTGCCTTCTACTTCTTTTGCTGTTGTTTTGCTCTTCATTTTCCAGGATTTTGAGATGAAGTATGAGATCATTTATTTGTTGGTTTTTTCTTTTTTTAAGGAATGAACTCCAAGCAATGAATTTTCCTCTTAGAACTGCTTTCAATGTGTCCCATAGATTCCGATATGTTGTGTCTGTGTTTTCATTTATCTCTAAGAATTTTTTGATTTCCTTCTTGATGTCTTCTATAACCCATTGATCGTTCAGTAACCTATTGTTCATTCTCCAAGTGATGTATGCTTTTTCCTTCCTTCTTTTATCGTTGATTTTCAGTTTCATTCCATTATGATCAGATAAGATGCATGGTATTATCTCTACTCCTTTATATTGTCTAAGAGTTGCCCTGTGACATAATATATGATCTATTTTTGAGAAGGATCCATGTGCTGCTGAGAAAAAAGTGTAACTGCTTGATGTTGGGTGGTATATTCTATATATGTCAATTAAGTCTAGGTTATTAATTGTGTTATTGAGTTCTATAGTTTCCTTATTCAACTTTTGTTTGGAAGATCTGTCCAGTGGCGAGAGAGGAGTGTTGAAGTCTCCCATGATTATGGTATGGTGGTCTATTAGACTCTTGAACTTGAGAAGAGTTTGTTTGACGAATATAGCTGCACCATTGTTTGGGGCATAAATATTTATGATTGTTATGTCTTGTTGGTGTATGGTTCCCTTAAGCAGTATGTAGTGTCCCTCTTTATCTCTTTTGATTAACTTTGGCTTGAAATCTATTTTATTTGATATGAGTATGGACACTCCTGCTTGTTTCCGAAGTCCATATGAGTGATATGATTTTTCCCAACCTTTCACCTTCAGCCTATGTATGTCCTTTCCTATCAAATGCGTCTCCTGTAGGCAGCATATTGTTGGGTCTTGTTTTGTGATCCATTCTACTAGCCTGTGTCTCTTAATTGGTGAGTTTAAGCCATTAACATTTAGGGTTATTATTGAGATATGGGTTGTTCTTCCAGCCATATTTGTTTATTTCTGTTACTAAACATGGTTTGTTTTCCTCTTTGATTACCCCCCCCCTTTACTGTCCTACCTCCCACTGTTGGTTTTCATTGTTATTTTCCATTTCCTCTTCCTGTAATGCTTTGGCGAGGATGTTTTGAAGAGATGGTTTTCTAGCTGCGAATTCTTTAAACTTTTGTTTATCGTGGAAGGTTTTAATTTCATCCTCCATCCTGAAGCTTAATTTCGCTGGATACACAATTCTTGGTTGGAACCCATTTTCTTTCAGTGTTTGAAATATGTTATTCCAGGATCTTCTAGCTTTCAGAGTCTGTGTTGACAGATCAGCTGTTATCCTGATTGGCTTACCCCTAAATGTAATCTGCTTCCTTTCTCTTGTAGCTTTTAAAATTCTCTCCTTATTCTGTATGTTGGGCATCTTCATTATAATGTGTCTAGGTGTGGATCTCTTATGATTTTGCACATTCGGCGTCCTGTAGGCTTCTAGGATTTGGGATTCTGTCTCATTCTTCAAGTCTGGGAAGTTTTCTCGTATTATTTCATTGAATAGACTTCTCATTCCTTTGGTTTGGAGCTCTGTACCTTCCTGTATCCCAATGACTCTTAAATTTGGTCTCTTAATGTTATCCCATATTTCTTGGATGTTCTGCTCATGGTTTCTTAACAGTCTTGCTGAGCTGTCTATGTTCTTTTCCAGTTGAAATACTTTGTCTTCATTGTCTGATGTTCTATCTTCTAAGTGTTCTACTCTGCTGGTAGTATTCTCCATTGAGTTTTTAAGTTGGTTTATTGCTTCCTGCATTTCTAGGATTTCTGTTTGTTTGTTTTTTATAACCTCTATCTCCCTGTATAGTTGATCCTTTGCTTCCTGGATTTGTTTGCGTAATTCGTTGTCGAAGTGATCTTTCATTGTCTGATTTTGCTGTTTAATGTCTTCCTTGATACTCCAGATCATCTGAAGCATGTATATCCTGAATTCTTTATCTGACATTCCATCTGCTGCAGCTGTTACCTCTTCTAAAGTTGCGTTGACCTGCATTGCTTGTGGTCCTTTCTTTCCTTGTCTTTTCATACTGCTTGCGTATCTTTCCTGCAGGTGCGGGCGGCGGCTCTGCTCTCTTCTTATTCCAATTGGGGTGTCGTGGCTACCACGCCGGTAGGTCACTGGGCCTGTTCTGGGAGCTGGCGGCGGCTCTGTTCTGCCCCTACTCCAATTGGGGTGACGAGTGTACCACGCCGGCAGGCCACTGGGCCTGATCCGCCGGTCGGTTGCAGGTTTGCCTACCCTGCAGGCGCGGGCGGCGGCTCTACTCTGCCCCTACTGCAAATGGGGTGACGTGTCTGTCGTACCGGCAGGCCACTGGGCCTGTCCCGCTGGTCGGTCGCAGATCTGCCCACCTTTCGGGCACGGGTGGAGGCTCTGCTCTGCCCCTACTCCAATTGGGGTGTCGTGACTACCCCGCCTGCAGGACACTGGGCCTGTTCCTGGCACGGGCGGCGACTCTGCTCTGCCACTACTCCAATTAGGGTGGTGTTTGTACCACGCCGGCAGGCTCCTGGGCCTGATCCGCAGGTGCGTTGTAGGTCTGCCTACCTTGGAGGCGCGGGCGGCGGATCTGCCCTGCCCCTCCTACCACGCCTGCGGACCCCTGGGCCTGATCTACAGGTTGATCACTGGTCTGCTCACCCTGCGGGCACGGGTGGCGGTTCTGCTCCGCCCCCGATTGGGGTCACGTGACCACCACACCGGCAGGGCCTGATCCGGGCGTGGGAGAAGGATCTGCTCTGCCCCTACTCCAGTTGGGGTGACTTGTGTACCACACTGGCAGGCCACTGGGCCTGACCCGCCAGGCTGTCACAGGTCTGTTTACCTTGCACGCTCATTCGTCACAGCGCGAACCGCGGCTCTGCCCTGCCCCTCCTACCACGCCCATGTACCACTGGGTCGCGGGACTGCCCACCTTGCGGTTGCGGGTGGCAGCTCCGCTCCGCCCCCTCTCCAATTGGGGTCACGCGGTCACCACGCTGGCAAGCCGCTGGGCCTGCTCCGGGCGCTGGCGGCGGCCCGGCTCCTTCCCTCTGGCTCGACGACAAATTGAGGAGACTCGGGTGACTGTGCCTCACCCCCCCTACCAGGAGACCAACTGCTTATGTCACTACTGGTATTGATGAAGTTCCCTCCTCCGCAGCTTTCTGCAGACATCAGATCTCTGCCATGTTGGTATCCTATGCGAATGGCAGCATTTCGTTCCCCTTGCCGGGCAACCAAAGCACCGGGTGAGTCCTGACTGGCCCTCAGCAGGACCCGGACCGAGAAACAGTTTCCGCGGGCTCCTAGCCCCGGGCCAGGGAAGTTCCGGGAGCCGGAACTCGGCCACTCCGTGCTCGGTGTAAGCTCCTATAAATGTAAGCTCCAAGAAGCAGTCCCCGCGGGCTCAGTTCCGGGAGCCGTAATTCGGCTGCTTAGTGCTTGTTGTATGCTCTGGTAGGCGCAGGGTCCAAGAAGCAGCCTCCGCGGGCTCAGCAGCCGCTCCACACTGGGTATTCACTCCTATAAGATCAGGTTCTAAGAAGCACCCAGGCGCTGAGCCCTAGCAATCTGTCTGCAAGCCGCAGGCGAATTGCAGCCTGAAATTACCTGTTCTATGGCTGAATGAGCTGCGGTCAGTCGAAAACAGCGGTGGTGACGTCAGTTTACCAACATGGTGGCTGCTGGCCTCCTCTGTGGTCTGACCGGTGTGGAGAACCGAGATGGACCGCTTCCTTCCCCCGTCTCGAACCCAGAATTCAGCCCTGAGTACGGTGCTTGCGCGGCTGGCAGAAACTGCAGCGCTGTAACCCTGCGTCTCTATCCCAGCGCACGCTGCAGATTCTAGCCTCGGGCCGATTTGCTGAATAAGCAGTGCGACAAACCTCTCGCGTTTGAGTCCCCGTAGCTGCTCCTCGTGCGATGGAAATCCTTCCTCCAGGTTCCGGAGCACCCCACTATTGCTGGAAATTCCTAACAAGATATCCTTTAGCCGTCCTGACTTGTCATACTCCCACACAGTGAAGCAGCACACGGGGGCAATGCACTCCCCTCGCCGCCATCTTTAAACTCTACAACTAATCTTTTACTGCAATTGTTGCCAACACTTTTTTTAATATCACAATGTATGATTACTTATGAAATCCATCTAAAGAATTAAAACTTTCAACTAGGTAAAATCTGCTGAATCACATCTTTTAAAAAGTACTTTGTGTGGCTTAGCCTTGCCATGAGAAATTTGTAAAACATCACTGATTCTTCATTTAAAGTTCATAGATCCTAGTTAAACATCCTGATTTAATATTACCCTATGTATATGAGACAGGAGATGTGAATCTAAGGAATTCCAAATCTACTAGCTGTTATCATATACTTTACCTTTTTTATATCCTATGTGTAGATGAGATTGGTTGAATATTTTAGAAATTATATGTATGTATATATATATATATGTGTGTGTGTGTGTGTGTGTGTGTATATATATATATATATATATATATATATATATATATATATATATGGGTTTTGAGGTCTTGTGAAGGTATGTCATGAATTTTTAACATCTAGTACTTAAAGATGAACTCAAATAAAGTGAAAATGTGTTCTAATACCCAAGTTTTACTTTGTTATTCATAGATTTTTAAATAGAAATTAAATGAATAGATATGTGTTTGTTCATTTTCTTCTGCAAAAACAAGATACCTTATACTGGTTAATGGAAAAAAGATTGGTTTATTTCTCAGAGTTCTGGAGGCAGGGAAGTCCAAGATCGAGGCACTAGCATGTTTAGTTCTCTGGTTCCAGCATGATATTGTATTGCTGTTTCCTCTGGCAAAGAGGAATACTGTGTCACCAAAATGTGTGAGAGGAGCAGAGAGTAAAACGACCCTCACTAGGCTTTTGTATGACTGTGATAACCACAGTGGTGCAGCCCTCCATGCCTGAACATCCCCCATTATGCCCTCACTCCCAATGCTGCTGCATTGCGGATTAAGTTTCTAACACACAAATTTTGAGAAACGCATTCACATAAAAGTAAGAATTAATATTCAGAGGATAAAATGCAATGGGTTTTGTCTGAATGAGCAAAGGCTGCTACTTAGTTTAGTTTTGCATTGCCCCAATACAGTTCATTACAAATGGCAGAATATACACATGACATTTTCTTACATTTCTCCATAAATTGAATAAGCTACAAATTAGAGTTACCAGCACTACTTTGGATTTGATGTATCCAACATCTTATTTCTTTGCAATATATGTATTACAGATAATGGCTTTAAATTAGAATATGTTTACACCACAGAATCACTTACTCAGTTCTCCACAAACACAATTATAGACTCAGCCTTTCAATATTTTCTAAAGCAGAATTAATACTAAACCCCATTTACCACATTGTGTAAATTCTATATTATTTTATGAATTTCTCCAAAGATTGTTATTACAATTTTAAAAAAAAGCATATCTCATCCTTCTTAAATAGTGTATGGAAGTAAAAGGGAGACTACCAAAGAAGAGGATGAAGACCAGGGTAGAGTGAGTGAAGACAATAAAGGTTTATTGGGGTGGAAATGACTAAAGATGTTGTATGTATGTATGACACAATACAATGAATCCCATTTTTTTCTATATAATTAATATGCATTGATAAAAAAAGAAGCCAATGAGTTACCATTATTCATACTGTTATTGTATTCTATTGTTCTAAAAATTAAGTCTTGGCATATTTCCATGCTGCTATTAAAATCAGCTTTTCATTTGGTCTATATATTTCATTTTATTGGCATTTCTAATTTTAAAAATGCATACTCATCAGCAGACTGATTTTATGTACCTATTAAACCTTCATTCTGTAATACAAAGGAAGCCAAACTAAAATTTCAAGCATAAATTCAATCCAACATGGCACAGTTGTAATTTGGAATATGCTACTAAAGAAGATACTACATGCTTTTTGAGCTATTTCATGATATTTTGCTGAAGTCATAAAGAAAACAGTATCATCACAGCTGCAGTACTTGACCCTAAATGTGAGGATAACAGAACATCACTTTGAACTAATCTCCATAAGAAATACTTACCTAGAAATATGAAAGTCTTAATAAATAATGAAAGCTTATCTGACAGATGCTGTAAGAATTTATACTATCTGTACTTCTTAGCAGTCTCATTTCATATATTTTTCGCTACTTTCCTAAGTGCAGCTAAATTAATTACAGTGATTACATTGAATTCCTTATCTTGAATTGAGGATAAAAGGCTGTTTCAATTTGTAATAATGACTATCTGGGTCTTAAAAGATAGAATATAACTTTATTCAACTTGCATTGATCTATGGTAATTCTGGTTAATTAACTACTTCAAAATTAAGAGATTTCTTTCTATGTGACTGCATGAAAGAAAGAAAAAAAATATAATTATAGTATGACACCATAGATTTACCTGTATGTTTAAAAAAGTTTATAAGCTATAAGGCTACAATAAGAATTGCCGATTTTCTTGCCCCTTAGTCACTACTGAAATCTCAGTCACAATTTCTAGAGATTTGCTTGTTCATAGTCCAAAGAACATACTTAAAATTAAATTGTTATTCTAAATTTTCACTTAAATTAGAAAACTAATTTTTATCCATTTTGTAAATGTTAAAATTAAACCAGACTCAAGGCATGGATTTTTCATCTTAGGGTGGTTCTATCACTTCACATTTGTATAATAATTATTTTTTATGTAAATATGTATTTTGGATGCAATGGCTTTCTACTGAAAACTAGCCCCACGATTGTTCAAAAAGAAAATGAGCTCTGCCCTCTGTTTTTTTTTTAATTTAATTTATTATTTTAGTTAACCAAGAAGAATGATATCAGCAATCTTAAACATGGTAGTGTTCATAGTTTTCTAAAGTAGCAGCAAAACATGAAAAAAGAGAATAAAACAAATAAGAAAATTAGTGAAATTTCCCCTTTTCTTTTTATAAATTCTGAAGCAGTGTTTGCTAACATTTCCACAATTAAATTTTATAAGAACATAGATTATGTGTTGACTTGGCTGAACCAAGGTGCCAGATAAGTTATTTTTCTGACTTTTCTGAAGTTGTTTTGATGATATAATTAAGGTTTAAATCAGTGGATTTTGAGTAAAGTAGATTATTCTCTACAAAGAATATGAGTCTTATCCATTGGGTGGAGGACTTAGTAGAACAAATACTGACCTTCTAGAAGTAAGAACAGATTCTTCCAGCTGACTTCTTTTGTACTCAGCTTGCACTTTTCCTTGGGCCTCCTGCACAGAGAGAGAGATTGAGAGACATTAAGAAATCTATCGCAATGTACAGAAACATACTTATAAACATACATACACACATACATACATACTTCCTGTGTGTTTTATTTTTTTCTTGGCAAAAACATGAATCATGCATGTATTTAGTAAATATATTTAGATAAGAAATTTGCTTTCAGATATGAATTTGAGTAGAAGTGCATCTATTTACCAATGTTTTATTGGTGCATTGTAATTATACATAATAGTGGAATTTGTTTTTACATATTTATACACAAGAAGCATCTCTTAGAAAGCAGGGATTAATTTGTGATAGGGATGACATACACCTTTGTGGTGGTTTGATCCAGATACCTACCAAATATAAGATACTGAAAAAGCATCTATACACTTGATAATCTTCCCAAGAAAGCCATTTTTATGGTGGATAATGCATTTTTAAAATTCTCCTGCCCTAATTTTTTATTAAATAATAAATACTCAATAAAATTGTATAATTTCTTGATTTGGGGATATATATATATATATGCCTAAGGTCTATTTTACTTTCAATAGAAAATATTTTCTTTCTCTCTTATTTACTTCTCAAAATGCCTTTTAAATAGGCACAATTCTATACACATTTACATTTTATAAAAATCAATTTTACATAAACTAAAGTAACTCACTTAGAATTTTACTAAGTTCAGTGGACCTTGATATAAACATGAGACATATCAGTGCATGACACAGGATGTAACCAAACTTATGTTTTACATTTTCCCACACTGCTAAATGTGTGTTACTTTGTCTCCTTCCTTCTTTCTTCCTCCACTTCATGGTTTGATTTCTCAAGAATTGTTTACATTCTTTATTTTCTCAACTTTAATTCTCATAAGTCTATTTTGGCATTGGCATTTATTGAACATAAAAAATGTTTCTTACCACATTTACTATTTTTAATTGGTTGACCTTTCCATATAGTTTAATAGGTCAACTGATAATTTATTTGCCAACCATTAATTTTACCAGGACACAAAACTCTGTGTTACCCTTCTCTCAAACTCTAGCCAGATTTTTTTCTATTTTCTTTTCCTCCTCCCACCCCCATGATAAATCCAATGCTTAAGCATTGAAGTATCTTTTATCTTCATTTTGGGCCTCTGAGATTTTCTTTACATATTCTCATTTTGGTACTTCAACAAGTCATATGACTTCCATCACCTTGCCCAGGAAAAGAACAACTTCTTCTTTCTTCTTTCTTCTTTCTTCTTTTTTTTCTCTAGTGGAAAGCCCTCTGCTGGCAGTGTGTATACCTGTTTGAGTAACAACTACAGTTGGTGTCACATTACTCAGAATATCCAGAGTTTGGCCTGTGAAGCAAACTACCATCTGTTTTTGCTAAAGTCAAAAAACCTGTGTGTCCTATTTAATTTGTCTACTCTTTGTTGCCTACTCGCAATCAATTACTGTATCCAACTTATGTGCCTTTTATCTCTTCTGTTAGCACCAAAACTATATTCATGCTAGAGTCTCAAATACTTACCTTTCAACTATTCCAGTCTTCCTTATATTTCTCAATGTTGTCAGAATTTTCCATGGAATATAAATCTTATAATGAAATTCTGTAGCTTTAAAAATCCTCCATGTCTCCCTATTTCACTAGAAAAATATTCATAAAATGTCCTACAAGACACTGCAATCTAATGCTTCTGTTACCTCATTCACTTCATCATCACGTGTGTGCTAGCTAGTCTAGCTACTTGCTCTTTCTTTATTCCTACTCCTTCTTCATCTCCAATTCTTCTGACCTTGGTATTCTTTCTCTATATGGCATTTAATTTATATCAACCCTACTCATCATTTTCATCCTCACTGAAAGGTAGGTTTTCTACTTTATGTTAGCTTTCTTTATTATAAACAGCTGTAAGTCTCTTTCATTGGTAGTTTGTACATCAAAACACATATAATTTCTGTAATCATTTTCCCTTAGTTCAGTTTAACTGCATAAAAGACACAAAGTGATTTTCTTGTTCAAAGACATAAATGAAGTGATAAAATAGGAAATGATAAAGATGGTACTTGAGACATATTTGGTAAGAAATTTAAGTATAATATTCAGGTAAGAATTTTTAGTTTAATAAAATCTGTTGTTTTAATGTTTTTCTGATATTTTATAGTGTTTTATAAATTATACCTAAATTATTTATGGGGAAAATTCCTAAAATTTCTTAAATGAGAAAAGAATAATAAAAGAATAAGTCAAAAAGTTACTTAAGATATTGTTAAAACCTATTTGAATATTTGCAGTACCAAAGTTATCCTTTTCCTTCTCCTCTAGTTTCTATTTCAAAGTTTTCCTCAAAGAGTTACTTTAACTCCTGAAAGTCTTTAGAGTAATTTATTTCTGAAAAATGATTATATGGGGAATATGATTTAAGGTTTAGCAAATCATATTCTTAATTGTGTGTGTGGTTTTTGTTATTGATGTTTGTTTGTTTGTTTTTCAGTGTTTTGTTTTGCAGTGCTGGAGATTGAACCCAGGTTTCACACATGTCAGGCAATTGCTTCTACAACTGAGCCACATCCCCAGCCCTTGTCTGCTTTTTGTTTGTTAGTTTCTTTTTTTATGTTGACAAATTATAGTGTACATGTTGATGAGGTGCAATGTAGCAAAGTTTTAATATAACGTGGAAGGATCAAAGTGCATTAACCAACCCTTCCCTCACCTAAAACATTTGATATCTTTCATTACTACAGCATTTGAGATCTATCCTTTTGGTGGTATGGCAATGTACAGAACTCAGTTGTTAGCTATATTCACCATGCTGTGAAATAGAACTCAAAAAAAAAAAAAAAAAGAATAATCAAATCTATTTCTCCTGTTTAACTGAAGTTTTGTACCCTTTGTTTATCCTTTCCTTATTTCTCCACCCTTCTATTGTTTAATGATCTTTGATCATATTCCTGGGGATTCTTTAACATGAAAGAATGGGTTATGTTCTATAAACCCCTGAATCCCTACTAGATTGAACAGGGATTGCCTAGTAGGATGGAGATACTCAATAATTATTTAAGTCAACTAATTTTTAATTTTCATTAAATTTAATAGCTATCATATGTAATAAGCAGGTTACCTTATTAAAACAATTCAGTACACTTCAAGGAAAAGTTATTAAAATCTTATTTGAATTTTGTTATTATGTTTCATTGGACCAAGACCAAACTGACCATCATTTCAGCTCCAATAGCCTGATTATGTAATGAGAATTAGGAAGACAATTTATTCAAAAACACCTAACCTGTAAGTTATACTACACCAAACTAAATACATTCTTAAAGCAATAAATTGCCATCTGTTCACTTTTCCAAGGGCTAAACTGTTTGAGATTAAGCCAATTTCAAAGGGGAAAATGATGTGATGCTCAAGAATTACAGACTGTGAATTAGGCAGTTTACATTCCATTGAGTATTCAAAAGAATACATAAAATCATGTGAATATATTAACATTTAACTCTACATATTCTGCTTTCTTTTTAAAGTCCTTTTAATTAGGATCAGTATAAGCCTCAATAATGTAAATCAGTGTAGGAAACCATGATGGTTTAAAAACATATTCTGAGTAATCTATTCATGCATATATCATCATAATTATGCAATTTTGTTCTATTCCTATATGAGTTTGACTTTTATCTTTGGACAAAATTCAAGTTCAAATATTAAAAGCGATTATATTTTACATGATCATGAAAGCTCAGAATTGCTATAACATTTTTTTATTTCTGTTTACTGATTAGTTAAACCAAATTGAGAAAACATGGCCTCATCCACACTATTACCAGTATAGTATTTGGAACTTAGTTTAAGAGTGTAAATGAATGATATATAAAGATGATGATTGCCAATCTATGTCAAAAAATGCTAGTTTTGCAATTTGAATACAACTGACCCTTCATGTATATTATTGTGAGGATAATTACAGTTTCAAATGAAGTCAGTTCCAAAAGTTTTTCTCTTGACCACACTAATTCTTGTTCCTCTCTGGCTTCAGTTTCCTAGGTATAAACTTATAAATTAAAAAATATTTGTTGAGAACAATATCTGATATATATTTATACATGATAAGAACATAGCTCTCACTTTTCAACAGGATCTACTTTAAATATTGTGTGCCACTCTTAGCTTTGGTGGCCCAGTTACACACTCATTAGTGGCTTACGTATTCCGTGTTTCCACTCATTTCTGGATCTTTACACGTTCTTGGCTTTAACTTAGAAGTTAACCTCTAAATACCTTCAACATGCACCAGTGGCTCTCAAAAGTTTCACATTCACAATTCAAGAAAATATTCAAATGCATGATAAGAATATCTGCTTCCTCTAGATCCTGAATTTTCTTAATGAAAAAAAAAATATTTTCTCTTTAATACACCCTGTGCAGATCAATATCTTAAATAGAGAAACTAAAACCATTTTCACAATTATTACTTTCCCATATTTACTTTTGTTTTAGAAAATTAATATGAGTAATATGATAAGTAGATATTTAAAATACTAAATTTGTGGATGTAGTGGGAAATTTTTCATGTTTGCACATACATAGCTAAAGGAGCAAAACACCTAAATACAAAATTAATGCCTCCTTAAAGCTGAAAGTTTAAGAAAAGTAAAGAACATAGACAAAATAATTAAATAAAATATATAATAGAAAGTAGTAAGTGCTATGCAAAAAAATACAACAATGAAATGGATAGATAGATGCAATATTAAATGGTAGCTATGAGGGCTGTTTAGCATTCACACAAATACCTAAATGCTATAGTGAAGTGAATCACGTAGTTAATTGGGGAAATTGGCCCAAGCACAGATATAATCAAATGCAGAAGCCAGGAGTTTGTGTAACTGGATTTTTTAAAGGAGAGTAAATGAGACAGTCATATTCATTTGTTATAAACATGCACACACATACACACACATACACACACACACATAAGCATTGTCAATAGAAACTCAGAAAGTAGGAAGAAAGAAAAATACAAATGAGAGAAAGACATACATAAGACAGGAATCTGGAGGCTCAGGTGGTAGAGGCATATGAAGACAGTTTAAAGAAAAGAGACATATAATGTTCAACCATAAATTATTTTCTTTATTAGTGCTACAGATCTATTTACTATGGTTAATATTAATATAATTTCAGCTCTACATATCTGGCACCTATGAATACCATATTCATAGCCTAGATCAAGGAGAGGGACTGTGTTAAGTGGAATGATGCTCAAGTTTAGGAAAAGGGAAAAGTATAGGTTATACTAGAGATTGATAATTCAAGAGCAGGCAGAAATCAGAGTTACAGTTGAGGTTCAGATACATAATCTTTGAGAAGTTGTCTTTGGCAAATATGAGGTAAATGTGCAAAACCTGTATATCTAGATCCATTGGGATAAAGTTATTCTGAGGTTGCCTTTGGCTTAGTGTAGGTGTTGGGTTGCAAAAGAAGTTTTCTTAAATTTCCTCTTCCAATCTCAGCTTTTGACTTTTCTGATGTGCCTATGTCTCAGAGAAGGTCTTTTCCAACCTCTTTTCCCTTCATCAAGATTGTTTTTTACCTTTTTACTTCTTTGGATATATTATGGGCTGAATTTTGTCTTCTCTAAAATGTGTATGTTGAAGACTTAATTCCTAGAACCTGAGAATGGGACAATATTGGGATTCAGGGCCTTTTTTTCTCCTTCTACTGTGAGATCAATGCTTCTGCAATTCCTAGGAATTCTATACTCTCACAGGAACTCATACTATGTTAGCATTACTTTAAAACTTTATATGGAATTTTATTTTTGCTATGTCCCAGGTAATCTTGTGCTTCTAACCCATCCCTTCTTGGTGATACTTTTCTTTTCTGAGATTTAAGAGTTCTTGTTTACATTACAATCTTACAATTATGATGATTTCAAGAAAGATATGATTTTTAATTTCATTTATCTTTGCTTGTTGTTAGGGTGAGAAATATCCTCCTTTCAACTTTTTATATCCTCTGAGAAAACCAATCAAGAAACAATAGAACTATGTTAATGAGGACCATTATTAATAATGGAAAATTAAATAATTTTTTTCCAAAATAATTAATAAATAAATGGAAAAATGGAGTTTGACTTTCTTCATATGTCTCAAATCATAACACAACAAATACGCTAAAGCTCACACTGAAGAAAAACCAGAAGTTGTGTATACTACATAGATTATGCTAATTAAAGTTATTTTTACATTGCTCATCAGATTAGGTATTTTGAAGATCATCAGAGACTGCTCTCTCAGGTAATTCACCACTCGCTATTTTCACATCCATCAATTATCTGACCTATGGGAAATTCTTTATGTTACCAAAGGAATCAGACCACGTATGTAACTACCTTACTTGATTTGAAATATATCAAGTTTCCCACCTGTTTTTTAATGCAAAGCTTATACATACACCAACTTTTGTAAATTAATGAGTTCCGAACAGCTGCATTCATAATGAATCTAGTCCCTGAACAGGAATTTACACTGGGTTAGATCTGGACTGAATAATGAAATACATTTTTTCCACCTCTTTTCTATTCTGATGTCCAGTTCAACACTTCTAAATTAATCCTGTGAATTTCTAGGACCCTCTTCAACCATCCTCCTTGCTTCAGATGTTCTCTCAAATTCTACCCATCACATTTTGTCAAATTAATTCTCCTATTTAATTTGTAATGAAAAAAATCTACAAAAAGTCTGTTACACAAAGAAAGAATATGTAAGATATTTCAGATCTCTTTGACACTATTTATCACCAGAATGGGTGACTCAGGAGTGGTCTCTACAAGGAAGACATTGAAAGGGGAGTCAGTCCATGGAATATATTCTAAAATTAAAAAATGGCCTCACCTTTGCTTTTTCCTCCCTACTCCCCTAAAGATTTGATTTCTTTAAAACTAATGTGTAGTAGGTTTTGGAATTATCTTCATGAGGGAAAGAATGGATTCAATAAAATGAATTTTGGGAAAATTACCAATGAAACATTAAAAATTCACAGTAATGAATCTGAAGAGGAGCCACAGTATTAAAGTTAGATCTTGGGGAACTTCTGAGAATGTCTCCCACAATGACCCTTTTTTGTGTGCCCAAGCAAACAATATAAACTTTGAAAGTCTAGCTTTCCTACTCTGACATGGCCACTTGGGATATGGAATGAAAGGCAGATGGAGAAAAATAATAAAAAGTGAATTAACAGAGGACCTAGAATTTCCCATTATGAGATCTGCAGAATCATTCATTATATTTAAAAATATATTTATATTTTGACTCAGCCCCATTTTCCTCTTCATATTTTTATTTTACATGGTATAAATCCCAGACCATTACCAGATTTATGTTCTGAATGAAAGTCATAACATGACATATTTACTAAATTCTACATTTTAAAAATTAAAACCTACTTTCTGTAATTAGTTGGAAGATATAGTTTTGCCTAACTTAAGCAACTTTGACATTTCTCTTCTCTTTATTAAATTTTGATGTTTTCATATGTCTAGGTTATCACCCTTAGGAAACACCTGTGTTACTTTAGTGATGCTGAGAAGAAAAACAGGAGACACAGCTCAAGGTGTGATTGTGCTATAATTTTCTTGTTTCTTTACCTGCAATCTGAATACACATCTAAATTAAAAGAGTGATTCTAATGCTAGAAATGTTCGCTATTATGTAAAATCAGTTCAAAGGAAAGAGAAAGGAAATGGAGAGAACTTTGGGACCTTGGGTAGTATTACTACTTTTTTTTAGGTATGTCATATATGTTTATATTTCATTAGTTAACACATAATTTGAAAATAAAAGTTTTAAAAATTGTGTCTAATATCTTTCTGGAAATGTGAAAACATAGGAATATTTTTTCCTTTGGGAAAAAGTTAAATTCAACATGAATTTTAATTTTACCTCTACTAAAATAGGAGTAGGAAAATGATATTTGCAGATTTTATCTCCATTTCAATAGAATCCTAGAGATAGCTCTAAATTGACAAAAATAAAATAGAAAAATGTGATTATAATTAGAACTCAGACTACAGAAGCTGTTTGAGTAATAAATAGCCTAACTTGTCACCTAATCAATGAGGTAACTTTTGATCCCCAATTCAATGTGGTTTTTGTTGTTGTTGTTGTTGTTTTGTGCTTCATCTTTTTGTTTTGTTTTCTGTTTAACCATAACATTGTGTGTTCAGGTAAAATATATTTTGTACACTAATTATAGTACTACAATTTCATTTGGGACTCTATGATATCCCTATACCAATATTTATTTGGTTTGTCAAATAAGAATTAATCAGCACATTTTACTTGAGATTTTATAAGATCAAGAACTACAAGCACTAAATGAACTACAAATCTCCTAATTTTTATAGTGAGCTCAGCTTCCCCTTCTTCCTTATCCATCCCAAACTAACCCTGGATATATAGGAAGAACACAATGGAAACCTCAAATTAAAGATCACATTTTCCAGTAGAATAGATTAACTGGAAAATTTCAGTTCTTCTCCATGACATTCTATTCTTTTCTAAATTTCACACAGCTACTGTGGAAAGTGTCTGTGACTCTGTATAAAACCTGAGAATTTCTTTTGCCTTTGGTGGTAAGTCAAAGCATACCTCAGATAGGATCTCAGCAGAGAAAACCATAAGGTGCAGGATGGTTATGACTTAAATGTGAGGTGTACTCAAAAGCTCCTGTTAATACAGAGATATTCAGACATACCATGATTTGATTATGAGAACTGTAACTTGTAAGTTCATCCTCATTTGAATGGACTAGGTAAAAACTGTATGCAGGTGGGGTATGAGTGAAAGACATGAGTCCCTCGGGGCATGCCCTGGATAGTGCATCTTCTCTAGGTTTCCTTCCCTCCTCTTTTGCTCTCTGCTTCCTGAACCTGCCATAAACTGAGCAATTCTCGTCTTTCATGCCTTTCCCCCATGATGTGCTGCCTCATCTTGGGCCCAGAGCAATGGAGTTGACCATCTATGGACTGAGACCATTGAAACTGTGAGCTCCAAATAAATTTTCCATCCTGTAAGTTGTTCTTATTGAGTATTTTGGTCTTAGTTACACAAAAGCTAACTGAAAGAAGATTCTTCACATCTGCTTGTGATCATAACGATAATGACAACTGTCACTTATGGTCATTAATTGCTTACTATCCATCATTCACAGTGATAATCACTTTATGTACTTTCCTTTATTTAACTTTTGTAAAAATTTTGTGACCTCACTGTTATAATGAATCAGAAAAAGAGAAATTGAGTCTTAGGGCAGTAAAAGATCCATATTCACTCTTAAACTTAGTATATGTGAAAGGTGTCCATGAATTTACACATTGCCCAATCTAGGACACCTGGTAAGGATACCACCTACAAATGCAAATGTCCCTGAGATGTCTCTTGAAAAGGAGTATGTTATCTACAATAAAAACATTGATGGGATCCAGGTGCTGTGGCATGTGCCCATAGTCCCATTTACTGAGGAGGTTGAGGCAAGAGGATTGCTTGAGCCCAGGAGTTTAGGCCAGCCTAAGAAACATAGTGAGACTCTGTCTCAAGGAAAAAAAAAAGATTGGTAAGTATGGTATGTATAGTAGTTTAAGATACAAATTCTTTTACATGCTCTTCCACATTAGAGCCAAAATACAATCCACACCATCTCATAAGTAAGTTTGCTGAACCTAATGACTGACTCCTAATTAAGCTAATGAGCTATTATGTGTGTGTGTATGTGTAGTGTGTATGTGTGTGTGTTTGTGTTGCTATGTGTTGAACCCAGCACCTCATGTATGCTAAGCACATGGTTTACCACAGGGCTACACATCTAGTCATACTTTTCATCAATATTATCTGGCATTAAATAGTGAAAGTCATTGCAGCTTCAACTTCCTGTCTCTCTTATATCAGTCACTTGGAGAAGCCAGCTGCCATGTCTTCAGGACACTCTTAAAGTAGCATTGGCAGGACACAGGGCCAAAGGAAGCTGAGGCTTCCTGCCAACTGTGATGTGAGTGGGCCAATTTGGAAGCTTCTGAAGACTACATGCAGACTGACATATTGATAGCACCCTTATTAGAAATATAGGCACAGATCCTTCTATGTAAGAAAATCTTGAATTGCTAATTTAAAGAAACTGTGAGGTTTTAATTATGTTTATTTCCATATTTTTGAATGATTTGTTATACAGCAATAGAAAACCAATGCAGAATGGACTATTATTATTATTATTGAACTCACCTCTTAAAAAAAAAAAAACAAAAACAAGTGGAAAAAGCTTTTTAAATGAATAAATAATGAACAAACTCTCCCTCTTAATAGTTCTATGGTTTAGGGTGTAAAGGATACCAAATAAGCCAGACACCTATAATCCCAATGGTTGGGGAGGCTGAGGCAGGAGGATCCCAAGTTAAAAGCCAGCCACAGCAACTTAGCAAGGTCTTAAGCAATTTAGCAAGACCCTACCTCAAATTTTTTTTAAAAAAAAAATTAAATTAAAGGGCTAGGGACATTGCTCAGTGGTTAAGCACCCCTAGATTCAATCCTGAGTACAAAACAAAGAAAAAACCAATAACAACAAAATTAAAATAAAGTAAAAGATACAAAGATACAAAACAGTTTAAGTTGCCTTCTAGAAAGCATGTAAGCATGGAAAGAATACCAACACACACACAAAAAAGGACAAGACATTTTAGCTGACCAGATTAGAGGTTTTATTGCAGAAGTAATGCAAGGACTGAGATTCAAAGTTAACCATTTGACTTCTTTGTGCAAGTTGTTAGTAGAATGCTTAATAAATGATGTGTTTAAAATCAGAATAAGTCTCACAACAGATGTTCTCCTTTATTAAGATTTGTGAGATGAAGATTTATATGTGTATCAAGAAAAGAAATTTGGATAGCTGGCTTTATTAAGTTCCTGAAATGAAATTTAAAGTAAAAATGGTCAGAGGCAAACATTTGTTTTCTCTAATGAAACTCAACTAAAATTTAGCATGTAAGCTAAAGACAACTGGCTAACAAGAAGTAAATCTGCATTTTAATAACTCTTGTGTAAGCCATTCTCCAGGGCACTGATTCTGAATGAACTCTTAATGTTGGGTTACTTGCATGCAACATAATCTCACCCAAATATATTTTCTCTAAACAAGTCTGTTAATTTGCCCTTCTGAAAAATTAATTTTCATCCATATTAAGGATATTGAATCATCTTTGGATGAAACGTTTAGTATTCATGAACTTAACACTTTTCTGCTATTGAGTCTAGCAGTTACTGTGATTTTACTTGGAATAATGCACTTTTTTTATAAGCAGTCTAATATTACTCTTTAGTCAATTTCATAAACCAAAGTAACTCATAGGTCTAAAAGAATTCTTAATTCTGTCCAGAAAACTAAAATCAACAGCCTGACCACGAAATTCCTAATACTGAGTTTTATTTCAAAGTAGAATAATATGAACTTACTGAACCAGATCAATTTCTCTTTCTTAGGCACATGCTCAGTGTGCCTCCAAAACACTTCCTAAGGTTACTGTGGCTAGTAGAAATTAAGGAAACAAACAAAAAATAAAACATTGAAAATAAAGTAACAAGAAAAAACAACAGTGTAGAACAATTTCTTTGAGGAGAGGAAAAGACCCAAACATTTAAAAGGTGGTTGTAAAGCCATCAGTGACCTGTTCTAGTTACTTATTAATGTAGATTTGTTTGCTTTAAAGAAAAAAAAAAAAAAAAAAAAAACAAGAAAATTTTGAATCATATGAAAGAGATTTGAGTCAGGACTGAGTCTCTTATTTACTAAATTGTAAAGCTAGTTTAAGATATGTCTGTGTAAGCTAGTTTAAGATATGTCTGTCTCTATTCCCTTGTAAAGGAAATAAGAGAGTAATAATTTCTAAGTTTGCTCTTGGTATTAAGTTATACACATAAAATAGTTGAATAGAATATAATACACAAAACAAATATTACATTATATTCCTCTTGGCTGGGAGGCCTTGGATATGAGGGATGAGGAAAAACTTATCCTTATTGCAGTACTTATCCCAATCAGTGCCAAATAAGAGGGCCATACATCTGTGCCTTAAATCTGCTCTGAATGATTAAAAGCAAGCAACTTGGTTTCGTTTTCTAAACTCTCTATTACAACTATATATTTTCAACTCTTATGATATTAAGAGAATTATTTTTTAGTTGATCTATATTCAGAACTAAAAAGTTACTGATGACATATTTTTAATTTATATGACTTTTTTTTTCTCATTTAGTGTCCTTGATGAAATTCTCTTATATATCCTGACATGGTTACAAATAAAACAGAAAAGTAAAAAAAAAAAAAAGACTATAAAATTAACATACTCAGTGGCAAGAAACAGATGGTGGTTTAAACTGATCTAATTGCAGGCCAAGAAACAAAGAGAGTGCCAGGGATTGGGATTAACATAAACCGATCAGCAGTGAATACAAGTCTAGAAGTTTCCCCCATGGATTCCTGGAACAGAGAATCAAGGATTCTAGGACTATTCAATACTTGTATATGACAGAGGTACTCATTTGTCCATAATGAGAGGATCTCTGGAGACATACAATATGGCATACATTATAATCCAAAACATTTTAAAGATTTAAGATGACATTTATGCTAATCATTTATTGTATAATGAAGTTCCCATTTTGAAAAACTACTTCAGTTATGTTGAAAAAAATAAATGTGAATTAATTTCACCTAACTGAACTGGTTTACTGGCAATATTCTAATGTTTAAAATTTAAGGTAAAATATTCAAAACAAAGACTAGTGTATAAATAAGGATTTCAATAACAGTAGTCTCCATTCCTTGGGGCTCAACATGAGGCAGGACATAATAGAGGGAAAGTGTGGTACAGGAAGGCAGCTCACATGATGATCAGGAAGCAGAGAGAAAGAAAGACTCCACTCTTTCTCAAAATATATACCCCATAGCCACTACCCTAATGAACCACTTTCTCCAGCCACCTACCTTCAGTTACCACCCAGTTAATACCATCAGGGATCAATTCACTGATTAGGTTAAGACTTTATCCCAATCATTTCTCCTCCTAACCTTGCATTGTCTCACACCTGAGCTTTTGGGGGACACCTCACATCCAAAGTATAATACCATATATAGTGGGCTGAAAGCATTCTACCTCTAACAGTTGTAAATGTTTATTTAAATAGAAAAAAAAGAAAATCATCACAGAACAATATTGCAGTGATTTGTTCAGTTAGCATCTTTAGCTGTGTTATGCCTACAGTAGATGCCTCCCAAACACTCATCTGTGAGAGAGTGTAAGAACATTTAGAGATGAAATTACTGGGTTCTGAGAATCTTAACCTAATCTGTGTATTAATCCACTGATAGGAATTAACTGGTGGTAAATGGAGGTAGGTATGTATCTGGAGGAGGTGGGTTTGGGGGCATACTTTTGGGGTTCATATTTTATTGTAGTGAGAGTTCTTTCTCTCTCTGCTTCCTGGTATCATACTCTCAGCTGCCTTTCTCCAACACACTCTTCCACTCTGGTGCTCTGCCTTACCTCAGGTATTAAAGAATGGAGTTGGCATCATGAGCCCTCAAATAAACTTGTTCTCCTCTAATTGTCAGATATTTTGATTACAGTAGAAAAAAAGCTCATCAAAACAAGCTATATGCCAAAATAATCATTTATATCCCAAGATCTTCTAGAATTTTCAGAAAAAGACAATTTTACATCATTTATTATTTTTGAAAGTAAACTCAGCAATGTTTTATTCATTTATACCCTTTTTCCTATCATAAGATATACTGTTGTATTTTGCAGTGAAAGGGAATACACATTCAACAGCCAAATAATATCCTTAAATGCTACAAAGCTATTCATTCTTTAATAACAACAATAATTAGAAACTACCAAAATGTGCATTGAGTTAAATACTCATTTGGTAAAATTTATATAGCAATGAAAATCAATATTCAGAACTACATACAATAATATGAATGAATCTCATGAATATAATTCGAGTGCAGAAAATCAAGCATGAGGATAAAATTATAGGCAAATCTAATTAATGCTCTTAGATTTCAGGACAACACTTGCTAAGTGGGAAGATATAGATAGAAGGTAAACTAAGGACTTCAAGATTTTATGTAATGCTCTTTCTTGGTTCTCTATCTCTGTGTCTAATGGGTGTGTTTGAAAAGAATCATTGCAATATTATTTATTATTATGATACAATTTCCTATGGGTCTCTTGCATTTCTTCCTCTCTTATGAGTAGAGGAACTGACTCCCATTTCAGAGACTATCTTTTTCTAAGATATTTATAAATAAATATCCTTGAAAGACAGAGAAATGACTCCCTTCAGGCCTGGGAGTTTTTTCTTGACTAGTATGATAAAGATAATGCTTCTCTAAAGTTAGAGTAGGCTAGTTTATAGCTCACTTACGAAACATCAGTTTTTTTTTTAGGGTTCCCCTCCTTTGACTTAACTCACTGCCTATATAGAGATCTTCAGGTCCCTGTTACAAGGGCCTGTGGGATTTTAAGTTCAGGAAATGTGGGCAAGGATTGTAAATTTACTGCTACTGCTGTGAGCAGTAAACTATCCTTTTTTTTCTGTTTCAGTAGTCTCATAGTTGCCATCAGCACCCATGAAATGTTGACAGACTAATATAGTAATTTAAAATTAGGATAAAATCTCAGATCCTTCACATTTCCTAGAATTAAAATAGCCACTTTATGTGTATAGTAAATGCAACATATTTAATTAAGAGCTCAACTATAGTTCTTCATACTTAAGTTTACTTTTCTATATAGGTACTATTGTTTAATAGAATGTTTTACATTACTTGGAGGGTCCTGGTTATTATAAATCCCAAAGAATGAAAAAGTACGAAAATGTAGAAACTACAAGGACTTCTTTTTCTGGAAGATGCACACACACACACACACACACTCAAAATAAGCTAAATACTGGAATGATCACTGTGTCTAATGTAAAACAATAAATAAATGATGTCATATTGTTTTCTTCAACAACTGTATTCCTAGAATGATAATTAACATCGTGGGCCAATCATTGGTTACTTTTCTCTGGAACAAGGTGTTACTGGAGATCATGTATTTTTTAGAAGTTTTTCTGATTATATAAAACTTTGATTAAATTTTCATTTAATATTGCCTGGAATATTTACTACTTTATGTTCCATATTACCAATTTCAGTTTTACATTTCCTCCAAATTAATAACTATTAGAAAACTCATCAAGATTTTAAAATATTATAGCTTTATTTTATTAATTTTTTTGTTACAAAAAAGCAAGGATGAATGTATGATTCCTTGAAAAAGCTATTGGTTGAAGACACATTTTGGTTGAAACATGAGTCTGACAATAACTTATTTGAGTCAACTTTAAGTTATGGGAGTAAATTAACTCATATCACATGGACTTGACTATTTATTTTGCAATAAAATATAGCTTATAATGGTTCTTACCATGGTAATTAGTAAAACTGAAGTAAAGATATTTTAATTTGTATTTTCAAAATTACTTAACAATTTTGTAGAAGAGATATTTAAACATGGATCTCACTAAAATTCCCTGCCTTCATAGTCATAATTTTACCTAAAGGGACAAAAATTATTGTTCTTCTCTTTAAGTAATGAATTTATAATATTAAGTGGTAAACATTTCTATATGTGGTAAGTCATTGCCATTTTTACATATGAATATTTGTCATTTCCATCAGCTAAATAGAAAAGTGATATTTATTGAAAATTCAAATTGTATTGAAAATAAATTATTAAAACTGAAATTCGAAAATTAAAAACAATAACCATATATGCTGGAAAGCTAATCTATCCTTAGAGCTTCACATCCTATAGTGTGCCGTTTTCGGTAAAATAGCAGCAATGACTCAATTCATCATAATGATGTTTGCAGCAACAACAAAGCCATAAACATGGCCTGATAAAATAGAAGTTATCTTTGGCTGGTGAAAATGGATTCTGTGTGAAATATTTTGTACAGTACCCTGAGGAAATCCTCTCAGCTGTACCACTAGGCTGCCTTTATAGTGAGCTCTTCTCTTGGGATATTTGGTTTGCTTTTCAGCTTTAACTTTGATAAAATAGAACAGATGAGAATATTGAGTTGGATTGGTTGCCCACTCTAGGGATATGGGCTTGTGAGCTTTTAAATAGTCTTCTCAAAATAAACAAATACAGTTTTTGAAATATTAGTAAAATGTTCTTATAATTTGAAGGAAAAAATTGGTTTTGCATGTTGATATTTTTATGGTTCTTAAATCAGTGCCTTCACCTCACTGCTACTCAAAACAAATACTTTTGATTAATAAACAGATATAATTTGCATCCTATTAGTGTATTCAGATTTATGGTACTTTGATTAAATTGTTAATATATCTCGACTTTAGTAAATTATGCTATGGATTTAACAAGATCATGGTGGTGTAATTTCTTCAAAACTGGTTTTCTTTAAATCATATTAAGAATTTTGCCCTGATAAGAATACTCATTTGCATTAAAGAAACCAAAAATTTCCAGTGGGAATTCAAAGTTCATTGAATTAACATACAAATAAAGATGATCCATACATTTATAAAGGACTGCTTTGCAAACAAGTATATTTTATCTTTCATAGTAATAGATTCTTGAAAAAGACTCTGTATTGAGCCACTGAAAACGAAGAATAACAATCTAATTTCATGGCCCATTTTCCTTTCTTTCCCTCCCTCACTCTCTCTGTCTCTCTTTCTATATGTGCATGTGTCAAGAGATATAGCCATTGGAATTGTACTCAATAATTAATTTATTAAAATTAAATAGACTTTTTGCTTTAAAATGTTGTTAGCTTAATATTTCATGTGAGAGAGTGGTAAGCATACATTTTTCAGTTTCAGTTGACTTTATGATGGGTCTGGATCAAAATAGAAAGTGCCCAATACCAGCTGTGTTAATTTAGTTCAGTGACCCTATCAATGAGGTTCAACAAACATTAGTGTTATCATGGCCAGCCATGTGTAAGTACACAATGCAAATCTGGTTTCTTGGATCATTTTCACACAGAATGGACAAGATGAATAAGCTTACTGCATTGCAAAGCTTTTCATGAATGTAGGCATGGTTCTGGGCAGTGTCTCCTAGTGCTTGCACCCAAGTTGGCATGAATTCTTCCATGGCAAGGATATTCAAAATGTGCATTTAACCAGCAAAATCTTTCCTACTAGGGAAGGTAATGGTGAATGGGGTTTAAAAAAAAAAGTGTCATTTTTTTAATTAAGTATACTGGCAATGTGTTTAAATATAGAGACAGAAAAAAAATTGGGCTTTCAGAAGTCACTACATCCTGACTATGCCCTATAATTCAAAGCATAATTTAAATTTTACTTTAGTCTATTTCAAATTTAATGGTATTTATTAGTTCAAAAGTTTGGCAATATATATTGTACTGTGATTTAATTCAGTAAATATTTAGACATTTGTATTTCATTTTTATTCAAAGAATTTAGAACCTATAAGGGGATAACTGATAATTAAATACCCTATTTTTTTCTCTATGGTATCTTAGAAATACGTGGTGTAAGTTCAGGAAAATCTTCAGAGTTTCATTAGAATCACTGAAACTTATCTGTATTATGAAACATTTAATTTTGACCATTTTCTTCCAAATGAATGCTATGACCAAATAGCCAACACCTTGGAGAGTATTCTGTAATGGAAATCCTGCATTAAAGTTGACTAAAACAACTCTAGAATTTAAAGCTTTGATAAAAGTAAATTGAGCTTATGATCATGTTGTACATGGTCTATTCCTTGAAAATGAACAGCTTGAGGGAAGTACGCATTTTTAGAATTCTGCTAAGTTTAATAAATTTGCAGGTTTGAAGTTTTAATTGTGATTTACATGAAAATCTGTAAAGAAAGCCATGTATACAGCTAATTAATTAGTAATTAACCAGACCCCATATGTTTATTGAACCAAAAAAAAGTTGCCATTTAGTGTGCAATTTGGTGTAAAGTCCATGCAGGGAAATAATAATACTATGTGTATATGAACTTCTAATTGTATGTTTTATTTCAGACTTAAAACATTTTTATAAAGTAGAAGCCAGTGGGTAGCCACAGCTGGTAAAGGGAGAAAGCATTTGCTACTGCAGAGAGCTTGTTCTTGAACTGCTTGAGCTGAGTTAAAATGAAGAGGATCCTTTCACAAACAAAGCAGACTCTGGAAAGATGTAAGTATGTTCTTCATTTCGGGTTTGATTTTGACATAAGTATCCAATGTCTTTTTTTTTTTTTTAACCTTTTTTATCATCTTCCCCATGGATGTCATTTCTGTGAAATTTGAAGCTCTTAAAATCAAGAAATGAAAACTTGAGAGTGCCACAGGAAGTAGAATGTGTAAAAATATTGAGTGCCAGATTTATCAGTAATAAGGTATTCTCTTAACACTCTTGCACAGAACACTAACACTGCTATTTCCATTTTGAAGGTAAAAAAAAAAGAAAAAAACAACCACCACCACCACCACAACAAACAACTTCTACATACCTACTGACTTTTTAATGCTTCTCAGCAAGGAGAATGTCAACCAAAATAAAAATAAAAATTTTCTTTGAGATTTGACAACTTCTTCCGCTGCTCATTCCTCACAATCCCAATTCATTACACCTCCAAGGAAAACTAAGGTAATATGCCTAAAGTGGCAACAAGAGAAAAAAAAAATCAGTTCATTATTAAGAACTTCTAAGAAAAAAAAATTAAAAAAATTTAAGTACCTTTGGGTTTTAATTTTTTGTTTTTAGAACAGCATATTTTTTCATAATTATTTTTAAGTTTTCAATGTAATATATGGACATCTCTAATGGTTCTCTTGATGTTTATAAAAATGTACAATATGTAGGAACATTAGGTTAATATTTTATTTTAGGTATTTTAATGTTATATAGAGGACCTTAGTGGTGTATGTAATTGATGTACATAACAACATTATTTTTCACTTATCACATTAATTAAATTCAGTAACACTGTTTTTGAAAGCTACTGTTTTGAGTACTTAATTATATATGCAGTGTGAATATAATACAAATTATTCATCTACTTTCAATGAAGAACATTGGCTTTTTTTCCAGGTCTTTACTATTTTGTCCAGTGCACCTATACATAATCTTGTGCATGTCTTCTGTTATAGGTGCAAAAAACATTCTTCTGTGTATAAGTTTCCTTGTAGAATTTAGGTTAAATGCCAGATGAATGTTAAAATTTTAGAGGTGATAACAAGCTGTTTTCCAATGTGTTTTGACTGATTTTTTGCATCTGTGAATAACTCTGGAAAGAAGATACACCACTCTGACCTGAACGCTTGTCTGGAATTTTAAGTGAGAAAACAATCTTCAGTTGCCTAAATCACTTCACTTTTGAGATTCTGTTAAGACATCCTAGGTTACTTTAACTAATGAATCAATAAGATAGAATATGATATACAATTTCTTCATAATTTCATGTGGGTTTACCAGTACATATCATGATACATGTTCTTTCATAGCAACTTAACAGAATAAATGCATGAAAATGCATTTTTGCTTGCAGGTATTTTCCATATATTAATTTAAATCCAGAGACATCAAAATCACTGATAAAATTTAACAAGATGCATTTTGAATCTCTAGTTCTGAATGTTATAGTTACATAGGTCAAAATTAGATACTAAAAATTAATATAAACTTATATATTCAAATAAATGGATGGTTGGGCTACATAGACATGTTTGCAAACCATAGTTTTATGGTCATTGGAAATCCTGATAACATAATAAAATAAGTGTCTGCATATTGTATCTTTCTAAGTGTATCATTCTTTGGACAGTTTAGAAATTATGACAAGGTTTCCAAGATTTAAGAGGATATTTATGCTTTATCTACCTGAGCATAGAAATCTTGTTTTAATTTTTCTATTTCTTTCATGTATTGACAATCATCACAATGTGAACTCCTATAATTACCTGCTCAGAAACTATACTCATATGTGATGGAAACCACTTCTATTTTTCTCTTTTATGTGGGAAAATGTGGAAATTATACTACAACTGGCAATTAAAAAGTTAATTTAATTGTGAATTTCTCAGGCATTCTTATTTTATACCCAGCAAATTCACTTCTATTGGTCAAGTATGTACAGGGTATAAACTCCAGTTTTAGGGCCTCAACTAATAGCCAAAGATACTTACACTATGTGATTCCTATAAATAAGAACATAACATTTCCAGCCCAATCAATCATTGGATCCTCAATCTGTGATTTGATACTTATCAATAATTAATATCAACTAGATCTTTAACCATATTTCTTTCCAAAGAAGCTGACCCTTGTCTTGTTCTTTACTATTTTATTTTTCTTTTATTTTGCTATACTCTAATACAACATACACTCATATCAGATTCTTTCATTTCATCAAGACTATATGTCTCAATAATCCATTAATTTGGAAGGTCTTCCTTGAGAAGTTTTCCCAAAGCATTTTCAGACCTCTTGCCCCTCCCCTTCTTCTTAGTATGCTCCATAAACAAAATCACCTGTCTTCATTTAATATTACATATTTACTTTCTTATTTTGGTTCTTCCTTCATGAGTATACCAGATATACAATGATAGGGACTTTAAATTACATGTAATAAACTGCTTACTAAGAATCATTATTTGTAGTAACAAGTAAACATAAAAAATTTGTACGTTTAACCTTTTGATTAATCACTGGCCTTTAAGAAATGTATTTAATCAGAAGAACTTACCTTGCCTTTGTCAGGATACATTTGATCCTGTGATTATTGCAAAATTGCTTAAATATCTGTAAACCGTTTTGGGTCATTCCTAATAAAAGAAACTGGTTATATATAAATGTGTATTAGGCATACAGTATATGATAGAGAAAAAGAAAGAGAGAGAAAGGGGAGAGGAGAAAGGAAAGGAGGGGAGGGGTGGGGAGGGGAGGGGAAAAGAAAGAGAGAGTTTGTGTGTTATGTGATATCCCAGGTTGAAGAATGGCAGAGGAAGCAATCTTCAGCATGATTATTATCGGAATGGTTTAATTTCATTGAGTTATCCTATTTCTGTCTAGACTAAAATTTAAATACAATTTTTTAATGTTTTAAAAGTTTAACACAAAAACATGAATGTTGGCTCTAATAATGGAGCACTATGTATTATTTGATATCTGAGTATACTTTATAATGTTTAAAGCAGGTTGAACATTTATCTCTCCACATATCTGTCATGCCTTTGTGGTAAAAATAATTATATAATAATTATATAATATATATAATATAATTATTTTTTTGAAAGAGGATCTGACCAAATTACCCAGGTTCCGGGATAGACTTCTGCCTCAGCCCCTCAAATTACTAGGATTATAGCATGTGTCCCATACCAGGCCTCTTCTAGATTTTTGGAATGTGGAGCACTATTTCAATAGTTTAACAAAGCATCTTGCTACTACGTAAAGGTAACTTAGTATCTATTTATGAAACCCTCCTCATCCTACCCTCCCACATTCTTCTCTCCCCAGCCTCTGGTAACCACCATTCTATCCTAACATCTATGACTTCAGCCTTTTTAGAGTCCACATGTGAATGAGATCATACAGTACTTATTTTTTCACTGCCTGATTTCTTTCACTTAATATAATGATCTCCAGTTTCATCCATGTTGTTCCAAATGACAAAGTTTTTCATTCCTTTTATGTCTGTATAGTATTCCATTGTGTAAAAGCACCATATTTTCCTTATCCATCCTTCAGTTGATACACACTCAGTTTGCTTCCATTTGATGACTATTGTGAATAGTGTTGCACTAAACATGGGAGTACAATTATTTCTTCAGCATATTGATTTCATTTCCATACACAGTCATGAAATTGCTGGACAATATGGTAGTTCTATTTTTAATTTTTTGAAGGACCTCCATACTGTTTTTTCATAACAGGGAAAACATTAACTTAGATAAGGTGATATCTCATTGCGATTTAGGTTTGCATTTCTATGATGTTTAGTAATATTGAACATTTTTCATATATTTGTTGGGCATTTTCAAGTACCAAGTCTACATAATTAGGATGTATATATACTTTTGAGAAACATCTAATTAATGTGAATCTATCATAATATCTGCTATCTTTGTTGCCTTTCTATTTTCATTTATAAACCAAGTATAAATCAGTAACTAATACACGTTCTCCATGTATTTTTGAAAATAGTTATTATTAGCCAATAATGAGTTTACATCAATCAGGATGCACAAATAGGTATGGTCTAATAATAAATCATGTTGAATTTGGATAAAGAAATTTTCCTCATCAAAAGATTTTTTTGGTATCATGGGAGTATTAGAAAACGAATTTGTACAATTACTTCATGAATAAAAAAGCCCAAAGATGGTCATTTGGCAAGATTAATTTTGAGGAGTCATAAAAAGTATGATTAGGTCATTTTTATATCTTATATTTGAGTAAAATATATTGTTTTTCTCTTATAAAAATATTTTTTATAAAAATATAAGCATTCACTTAACTAATAAATTTAGCTGTGAGTTTTTTCTTCCATAAATTAAATTACATAAGTCAGAAAAGCCTACAGAACATAAATTTTAAGAAAATGAGCCCAAGGCTTACTCCATGCAGTAGGATATAATTTAACATCTTGATCTTTAATTTAAATAGATATTAATAAACGTGCCACAAAACAATACCAAAAAACATTGTAACATTTTTCTAAAATGTTTTTAAATACAGTAATTATTTATCCAATAATTTGGCAAAATATTTATTTTTTAAAATTTCAAAGATGCCTTCTTCTATTGAAGATGTATAGTTTTTTTTGAGAATATATTTTTAATCAAGTATCTTTTTTCTATTGCTTTCTCTAGTTGGTTTAAAAAATGATGTGAATTAAAAATAGGGATAATTATTTTATCTGAAGAGATTAAAACAAAGTCTTTATGATTTTATTAAGTATTCCTTTTGAATTTTTGAAAATAAATGTCTCTTGATTCCATTGGTTGTTCATTGGCTCTCAGCCAATAAACTATTAAAGGAATTATTTGTTATTTTCTTTCAAATAATATCTTAAGCAAACTATTCTTTGTCCAGTTTTCTTCTACTGGGGATTCAAAGGAAAGTACTAGCAAAAAAATTGGTCTATAATTAATTTTCAATTAAAACTGTGACTATCTTAACAGTACAAATATAAAGATAACTAGCCACTTTCTTAAGGAAGCATATACAAATACACACATACCCACCAAAACACTTTATCTGGTTAATGTCATTTTGCGTTTTATTAAACATTTATTACATCTTTTACTTTGTGGATAATACTAAAAAGTTATATTTTCACACAAGCCTTCTTATTTTAATTATGTTCACATGCTACTATAATTTAAAGCCCTAATTTTACCAGCTTTTAATTAGCTGCTATAATCAGTTAAGTTGAAATTGTGTTTTTATATGTAAAACATGAAGGCTATCAAAATAAATAATTTCATTAAATATAAATATTTCCATAATTATTCCCATACTAGGCTTTGGAAAAGTTATGTGGCTACCAGTAAACTTGTCAAATCTTATAACTTCAATGTCCTCAAGATGAACAGACTAAAAAATTAATAAGGTTTTAAAAATTCATCTATTAAACAATTAATTATCCTAATGTGAACATAAATGTCATGGAACAAATTCCATAGCTTAAAGTATTGATTAATTGCATGTATTTTGCTTTGAAAACTGCATAAATTTATGTATTTGAATATATTTTATACCTTAAATTAATGGAAAATCAATATTCTACCTATATTACAATCATATAAAATTACTGGGTATCCTTAAATATAATTTTGTGTGGTTTGCAAAACCACAATGTATATGTGTTTGATAAATAAATATGACAAAATTGAAAGAATGGCAAAATTATTTATTTCTAAAGAACAGAATCCAAAAATTTTGTCAAATGTAACTATAAAAAATCTATAAATATTAAGATTTATCACATCTGGAAAAATCTTAATTCATATAATAATAAAATTTAAAACATCACCTTAATTTTTATCATGTATTTGAAACAGACAATCTTTGCTTGCTAAAGGCAGTATCTACTTCACTTAACTAAAATTTTGACCTTGGATTATAAAATAAACGTTTATTTAATGTTTAGGTATCAAAGAATAAAATAAAAGCTCAGGCAACATTAGTTTTATTTATCTGTTTCCCTTATAGTTCACCATTCCTTTATTGTTTATTTAATTTGAATACAAAGTAGGACAGTAATTTCACTGGCTAATTAGTGTAATAATGCTAATTAATGTGAAATTCTTAATTAATATAATAATGCTAATTAATAATGCATTGATGCTAATTAATTACTGTGAGATTCTTAGATAAGATGGTTATATACTTAGTATTTTATCAATAATTTCACTGAGATACATTTTAAAAATTATATTTAGTCACGCATCATTCACTTTCTCTAAAAATGACTGCCTTGTTGTTGTTGTTGTTTTCCTAGTATTGGTGTCTAAGAGATTCTTAGAAAAATTATCAACTTGAAATTTAATATTCTGACAAATATGCAATTCTTGCCTCTTCAGCTTCTGAAACGAAATGCTGGTAATTAAGTTATATTTCTCTTATTCTGCCAATCCCTCTATTGTTATTGAAATGATTGACTAGTATTAGCTGCTTACCACAAGAAGTGATGTAGATGTTTAATTGTTTTAAAGCATTATCCCTAGGATAGAAAACTCTTTAATTCCTTATTATAGATACTCAAAAGTAACAGAGATTTTGACATTTTGGAGAGAGAAAAGAAATTGAAAATTTACATCTCAAGTGCTTATAAAGAAGATGCACTATAACTATACTTTTCAGATAAATAACATTGAAATTACCTCAGATTTATTCTTGTGAACCTATTTTATGAGATGACCCTAATTTTTAACACATATTTCATAAGTTTGGTTTAAGAAATAACACTCAGTGGCAATTTAATTCTTCAGAAATGTATTTTTTTCAGCAAGTAAAAGTGAATATGTACATACGATTTATTAATTCTCAAATTGTTATCTTGAATGAATTAGCTATACAAATGGAAAGATATTTATAAAAGTGAAAAATAATGCTATTAGTAAATATTTTAGGAACTATTTTAAGACCATGTATCATCCTTGTTTTAAATTTTTGTTATTGTCAAAATAAGCTTGCACACAATGCATTCCAGGTATTTTAAAGTCATGATTGTAAGAAACTATTTTGTTAATAAATGGCATTGTCAACTGTAAACGTTCAATAGGAATCATTAGTTGAATATCCATAATGATAAAATTGCAATATTAAGGGAGAGTAATATCAACTAAGTGGTTAGATAAAAACCTCCAGAACTTGCTCCCCTGCAGAGACACCTACTAAATAGGCTAACTAAAATGTCTTCATGATAATTCCAGAAACCAGTTAATAAGTTGCAGTACCCTAGGAAAGTTAAAACCAAGAATAGCGTCTCTGAATTTGAAAGTTGGAAAAGCTGTTACATATCAGCTGTGAAGCTCTATGCAAAGCTGGCACAATTTAGTGACATTAGGAGCAAATACTCTGTTAGTGGCTTTTGCTTTGGGAATTAAAGAGAAAAGTGGAGTGTTTTCCAACTTGCCACATTTTCTAAAGGTTGGTCAAGTGATTGGTTTCTCTCTTGCTTGAACCAAAATACTGATGGTGAACCAGAATCTTTTGTATGCCTTAAGGTGGCTGAGAGTAAAAGATAGTTAAGCATCTTATTTTCACAATGAAAATTGGTAGTGGCACAGCAAGATCCTGGCATAGCTCAGTAAGAAGAGGAGACAGTTTCCACTTCATGAATGTCAGGTGAAACATGCATCCAACATTGATGATTTGGGGGAAGCTGCATGAAGGAGAGGTTTGGGCATTGCCTAAATCATAGTGCTCAGAAAATAAACATACTTTGTATGTCTATGTACCGCAGATAATAAACAAGAGCTCAGAAGACTGCTTTCAGTGACAGAGAACCTGCAGTGTCACAGAGAAATATTGAAGGGTTATAAGATAGTAGAAACTCTTGAAGGAGACATTGAAAAATCTCTCTATTGGTAAATTAAATGCAGAAGCAAAGAAAAGATGAATCTTCATAAAATAATTGAGAGACTCCAAAAAAAATTTAGCTGCCCTGATTGGTGGAAGGATTTTCATGTATGAAACATTCCATTACAACTGGGGAGGTGAATTTTTTTTAATGCATAAAACATAGTAATAATTTACCTGGGCCATAAATAACCAAAAAACATGATCCAATTGAAGGAGCAAAATATTTTTCATAAATTTATCTTAAAGAAATGGAAAACTATGTGTCAAAGTGTTCAAACTTCTTGTCTTAAAGGGAGTTTAAGGATATAAGTTCTCAAAAAAGAAATTACAGGGGAATTTAGAAAATATGTTGTAATAAATGAAAATAATTTAAAAAACCAAATAATTAAGTGTACCACAACCACTAGTAAGAGACAAACTTATAATGACAAATGTCTTTATTTATAGAGGACAATGACCACAAATCCACATAATAATTCCAACCCTCAAGGAACAAAGAACAAAAAACAACAGAAAGTACCTAAGCTAAAAGTTAGTAGAAGGAAGAAACTAATAAAAATTGGAGCAGAAATAAATAATAGACTAAAACAATAGTATAAAGATCAACAAATTTTAGAGTTGATTCGTTGAAATACCAATACAATGACAAATTTCTAGCTGGACTGAGCAAAATAATAAAAAATAAATAGTAAAAAATAGAAATAAAAGATTACTGAAACCACAGAAATAAAAAGGTTCATTTGAATGCTGTTAATAATTTTATACTGCTATTTGGGTTTACTAGAAAAATGTATGAAATTCTAGAAATACACAACCCAACAAAACTAAATCATGAAAAAAAAATTGAACATATGTATAACCAGTAAAGAGGTTGCATCACAAATTCAATATTTCCCAAGAAATAGAAGCCCGGGTCTAGATGATTTTATTTGATAAATATGTAAGACATTTAAATCAGAAAAAACACTAATTCTTCTATAAATCTCCCAAAAACTTTGAAGATGAGGTAACACTTTAAAAACATTCTAAGATCAGTATAAGCTTAAAGCTAAAATCATAAAAAGAAACCACACTTAAAGCCCAAACCTCTACTCCTGATAAATATTGATGCAAATATCCTCATCAAAAAACTAGCAGGTCAAATTCAATCATACATTAAAAATGCACACAATGATCTAGTTTGATTTAACAATGGAAATCAAGGTTGTTTCAAGATATGAAAATTGATCAAAGAATACCACAATAATATAGAATGAAGAAAACAAGCACATGACTCTCTCAGTGAAGAAAGACTCTCTCACATGAAGAAAGAACATGTAACAAAATCCCAAATCCTTTCATGATAAAAACCTCAGTAAACTGAACCTTAATATAGGCCATATATGAAAAATTCACAACTAAAATCCTAAAATCATGCTCAGTTTTTTTTTTTTTTTTTTTTGGTGCTGGGGATTGAACACAGAGCTTGTATGCATGCAAGGCAAGCACTCCACCAACCGAACTATATTACCCAGCCCTAATTATGCTTAATTCTGAAAAACTGAAAGCTTTTCCTCCAAGATTGGAAACAAGGCAACAATGATCTCTTAAACACTTCTATTTAACATACTATGGAAGTCCCAGACAGTAATGAAAGAAAAGAAAAGAAAGGGATAAAGAAATTAGGAAGAAAATAACAATAACAAGTATTGAAATTGGAAAATAAGAAATATAATATCTCTGTACTCAGCTGGCACATTTTATGTATAGAAAACTTCAAAGATGTCACAAAGATGTAAAAAGTAATAAGCAAATTCAGCAAAGTTGCAGGATATATGACTAACAAAAGTCAGTTGTGTTTTTATATTAAAAATGAATAATCCAAAAAGAGAATTAATAAAACCTTCCCATTTGCAATAGCATGAAAAAGAATAAATTACTTAGTAATAAACTTAACCATGGAAGCAAATGATCTGTACACTAGAAACTGCAAAAATAGTGCTGAAAACAATTGGTAAAGATACAAATAAATAGAAATACAAATTCTAGTCATGGATTGGAAGATATAATATTTTTAATGTATTCATAATATCAGACTTCATTTAAAGATGTGATGCAATCCCCACACAAATTCCAGTGCCAAGTTTTTACCCAAATAGGAAAAACAAACTATACTGAAATTTATATGTAATCTAAAAAATTCCAGAATAGCAAAAACGATCTGGACAAAGAAAATCAAAGATGAAAATATCATAATTTCTGATAAAAAAATACTACAAATGTACAATTATCAAGAATATGGAACTGGCAAATCAGCAGACTTATAGATCAGTAGAACTAAGAGCCTAGAAATAGGGCCTGGGGTTGTGGTTCAGTGGTACATCACTGGCCTCACATGTGTGAGGTACTGGGTTCAATCCTCAGCACCACATAAAAATAAATAAATAAAAACATTGTGTCCATCTACAACTAAAATATGTATATTTGAAAAAAAAGAGCCCAGAAATAATGAACATATGTGGCCAAGTGTTCAATATGCAATGTGGGAAAATCATCCAAAATGGTGTTGGGAAAACTGGATATTCATATGCAAAAGAAAGAACTTGGATCACTGTATTTTACTACATATAAAATTGATTAAATAATTTAAGATCTCAAACCATAAAATTCCTAGAAGAAACAAAAATAAGACTGCATACCATTGGATTTGGTAATGATTTCTAAGCTATGACACCTTAAGAACAGATTACCAAAGAAAAAATTTAAAAAAAAATGAGTACATTAAAAAGTTATACAACAAGGGAAAGAATCAACAGAGTGAAAAGGCAACCTAGAGATCAGAATATATTTGTAAGCCCTATAACTGATAAATAGTTAATAATCTAATTAAGAGTGTACCTAGAACTGACTGATTCTCTCTCTCTCTCTCTCTCTCTCTCTCTCTCTCTCTCTCTCTCTATATATATATATATATATATATATATATATATATATATATTCCCTAAGAAGATATAACAACAAAAAATATGGAAAGATTTTCAACATCACTAGTGATGAAGGAAATGCAAATCCACACCATAAGGATCCATCACCTTACACCTGTTAGAACAACTTTTATTGAAGGTGTATAAATTTTAAAAATTAAAAAAAAAAACAGAAAATGATAAGTGTTGGCAAGGATATAGAAAAATGGCACACTGTTGTAAAATGGTTCAATCACTATGGAAAATAACGTGAAATTTTCTCAAAAAATTACAAATGGAATTATCATCACATAAAATATGAGACAGTAACTTCCTATTTAGATTACCCAAATATTAAAGAATGACCTCATTTTACATGAGTTATATATTTAGATATCTATTGGTTTCTTCTAAGTTGCAAATGTTTGACTTATGGAATTTAAAAACACCTATGAAATGATCAGAACAGTATAATTTGCTTTTCATTTGGGATAAAGAACTGCCACAGAAGTCCAAGTTGTTCAGTTTAAGGTCATTTGTCTAGGTGGATGAGAGTGAAATAAATGATAATTGAATGATATTCCAAAAGGTTTCATTTGATAAAACTGGAATTTTTGTCTGGTGTTGGATGTCATATCTAGGGTCAGTAAGATCTAAGAAATTTACTTTTGTTTAGGATATTCTTAGAAAAGCATGAGAATGAGTATGTTGAAACCTAACAATTCTAATAAGGAGGGGGGAAAAGAGAGAAAGGTACATTATGGTAAACAACAGTGTGGTGCCTAGAAAACATGAGAGTAATAACTACAAGCAAAGACATAAAAATACAAAACAGGAATTTGACTTGAGTCTTGGTTTGAGATTTTGGGTGGAAACTTTCACTGCTGAAGTCAACACCTTCTTCTGAGGATGCTAGGTTAATGATATGCTATTCCCATTTGCAATAGCATGAAAAAGAATGAAAGACTTAGTAATAAAGTCAATCCAGGAAGCAAATTACATGCACTTATTACCCACTGTATTCACCTACATCTTACTCCTTAGATGATAATAATATTAAAAATTAAATATTAAACCACAGAATAACTTATTGACATTTTTGTTTTGTTTTCATTTTGTACCCTAACAAGGCATTGCAATTGTTATGACAGCACTCTGACACATAGCTACATCTCACATTTAAAAGAAAAGGGAATCTCCAAAAAAAAAAAAAAAAAAAGAAAGAAAAGAAAAGGGAGTCACCCAGGGAGTTGTCAACCTGTAATCCAAGTGACTCAGCAGGACTTGAGAGGAGGATCACAAGTGCAAGAACAGTCATTTAATTAGCAAGACTAATAGCTGGTGTGCAAAAGCTCAGTTTGAACAAGGTTTTCAAACATAAAAGTAAAGTGTATATTTGTATGCATCTGAAAGAGGAAATTAAAAGAAAAGTTAGATTTCACTAATTAACTTTCAATACAAAGCATGTACAAATTTCATGTTTTTCATTGTTTCTTTCCAAAGGAGAATAATAATATGAACATAAGTTTACCTAAAATTATAAACAGAAATTTCAACATATGTTTGATTTCATGAGAAAAAATGTTTCTTTTTCTGCTTCTCCTTTCTACCTTCCTTTCAACCCTTCTTTTTCACCCAATGTTTAATTTCTACCTTTTACTGAACACTATGCTACACAAAAATAAAGAAAAAATACTCTTCTCATTTGCTAAACACAAAGGGAGGAGGATTTATACTAAAAGAAAACAGAATGAGTAGCATTATTTTTAAATTGAGTTCATGTATTTTAAAATGATGCTATTTAACTTAGCAACTTTCTCAAAGTGAATCAGAAATTTAATTTGGGAAGTAGAATATAAGCATTTCTAATAACTTCCTTTGCTTAATGTGCATGTATTAAAAAGTACAGATTCAACTAAATTATAATGCCAAACAACTTCATATCTCTGTAATTGTGATAAATAATACAATTATGTAAATATTCCTAAAAATTTATTTGGCTTTTTAAGAATAATTTACCAACATTGGAAATCTGTGTATTAAGAAGCTTGCCAGTGAATAAAACCTAAAATAGAACACAAACCATTTGATCACCAGATTTGGAATGTAATTGAAAAGCATGTAGTATAAATTTCATTCCATAGTAATCATTTTAAAAAGGCTCAGTCTCAAGGACGATCAGTTGCTATTTTCATGAGAAATTCAGGTTAGAATCATAGTGGTTCCAGAAGATGAGCCAAGTTCTGTTGCTTCATGAATATCCTTAGCAGGATTAATTGAATAAAGGCAAATATATAAATGTCATCTCTATAAAATGTTGCTTGTGTAATACAACTCTTTTGATTGTAAAAATATTTATGAATTAAATTATGTATATGTTCTATAGTAGTTACTCGGCTGAGCTCTTCCAGCATTTTCTGGATTAATTTAATTTTGTTTATATGTTTAGTGTCTGTTTTTGATTAGGAATATGAACTTGCAACAAACTGTGGAGTAACTGCTGTAAATGGTTTCATCCTTCTCTTAATTTCCTTCTCCTGTTAGCATTATTATGCTCTTTTTTAGATACCATCTTGATCTTTAATTATTGCTCTATAATTGTCCCTGTGGGAAAACATCTGCTGTTGCCTACTTTCTTTCTCTCTCTCTCTCTCTTTTTTTTTTTTTTTTTTTTTTTGCCTGTTGTGTCAGATTCCCTGTGGACTGTATTACATCTTGTTGACATTGCATTCTCTAGCTGCCTTTGATGATTTTCTACCCCCAGGGTTCTTCAAAGATCAGAATTTTAATCTGCCTTATTTCCTGTGGCAATTCAGATATTTTTCTTTCTAAGTTACAAACATGCTATTGGATTCATGAGATGACTTTAGTGAGAATGAGAGTAATCAAATCATTTTACATTGAGTTTTGTTCTGTTAATAATTTTAAAAATTTTAAAATTCTAATGTAGCTTCTACTTATGTTTTGTTCTATTTTAGCATCCAAATATTTCTATGTCTTTTACAACCTCAAGTGTTTAAATATGTTTCTATCCTTAAAATACTATTTTCTGAGCATAGCACATTTCTTTCTCTTTCATTATTTTTAAAAAGTCAATGATACTTTATCAGAGTCAGTTTTCAAAATTTGTGAGTTTTTAAGTTGTCTGGTATTAATTTAACAATTTTCAGTTACAAAGTTTTACGATTATTCATGCTTTATATCTCACATCAATATAATTATTTCATATCTCAAAATTGTTTTTATATTATATTTTATAGCTGAATATAACAAATTTTGTTCATACTAAAATATGCCATTCAAATTTTGGTTATATTATAAAATTAATTATGCTATAATATAGCATCATGTTAATAAAAACTTATATTACATCATGCTAATTATCACTTTTTACTTTCCAAAATAATTTATATAAGCCAGATATTTAAAAGTATGGCCAAATGATTATTTTAAATTCAATAGATTTATGTTTACATTAATTTAAATATAATACAGATATATATATTTATTTTATATCTGCATTTCTATGGAAACCATTTCCACATTTATATTTTAAACCTACATAAGATGTGTGATCATTTATTGGAATTTAGAAGACAAAGATTCAGTTACATGAATAAAATATACTAATAGTCAATGAAATATTTAGTATAATCTTTATCAAAAGAATTTATTTTCCTCTCTGCTTTGTCCTTTGTTTTTATCTTTTAGTTGTAGTTGGACACAATATCTTTATTTTACTTATTTATTCTTCTGTGGTGCTGAGGTTCAAACTCAGGGCCTTGCACGTTCTAGGCGTGTGCTCTACCACAACCCCAGCCCTCTGCTCTGTCCTTCTGAAAGTACTTTCAATCAGAGTACATCCTGTCAATATCAGTTAATATTAAAAATTGTATCCTATAGAATTTAAGGAAGATTACCATACCTAATGTAAGATCAAAATTAATGGAATACAGCTTTGCTAACAGGAAAACAAATAATTCATTCATAGGAAAGTTTTATATGTGGGCATGCTACTGTGTTCATATCATAAAAATCTGGATAATGATTTATTTTCACAGATTCCTTCCTAATCTGTAGTTAAATCTCAATATGTAGGAGAAACATACAAGTGTATTAAACTGTGGAAGCTTTGTCCAATTGAATTTTAATTCCCTAATGAAACCATATATGACTAATATCTTATCAGCTAACAGTCTTTTATGATAATCTTATAGCCACTGAGTATTCCATAGATTAGCATTGCCTATATCCCTATTCCTTTTAAATTGTCTTTGTAAGATCCTGTTTTAGTACTTAGTGTATCACCAGTAGCAGAATGCTTCCCTTGCATGTTTGAAGAACTATATATATCTTTCATATTTCTTCTGCCTAAATCCTCTGCTTTACATATCTAGTTACCTTGAAATGTGAGCACACAGTTGATATTGCTATATTGAATAAAATATTGTTGCAATACAGTGTTCCTTAAATTATAAAAAGGCATCAAACATTGGTGAAATAATTCATAGTCCTGTGAAATATTCAGCCTTTTTTATATACTATATTTATATTATATGCTATTTCTGAAAAAAAATAAGTCCAATATTTCCATCATGAAAAGTCATGCATTGTTTTGGTGTTTGTTTTATTTTTCATTCAAAACTTTATAATATAATATAATATTATATATATATATATATATATATATATATATAATATTACATTTGAATATTTCAATATATTTTAAAAGGTTTATAATACCATTTTATAATATTTACCTAAAGTTTGTTTGAGATATGTGGGATTCTCGGAAAATTATCAAGAAGAGAGAAATTTAAAATACAATTACTGATACTGATGCACAGGGGGAGCTAGGTTCGTGTTCAGATTTATTGATGAGCCATTCCTTACATAGGAAGCAAATCCTTTGGGGCTGGGGATGTAGCTCAGTTGGTAGAGTACATGGCTACCCTGAACAAAGCCCTTATTCAATACCCAGCACCAAAAAAAGAAAGAAAGAAAGAGAGAGAGAGAGAGAAAGAAAAGAAAAAAGAAAAAAACACATACTTTATTTTATGTCATTAACTGTTTTCTTCTAAGTTTATTATTTAAGTTCAAATGGATATATTTTTAAAGGCAACCAAGTTTAATTCTATAGAATCAAAAAGTTCAAAAGGAAACAAAATAATGCAATTCAATGAATTATCTTAAAAAGTATTGAATATAAAACTTAGATTTTATATCTCTAATTACAAAACTACTGCTAAAGTATCTATCATTTATATTTGACTTAGAGGCTTAAATTTATCTTATAAACTCTGTAGAAATAATGGACTATTTCTTTATAATGCATAGAAATCTATTGAATAAAATGCATGTAGGACATTCAGGGGAGGGATGTACCTAAATGGTGGAGAAAATGGTTAGCATGCAAAAGACCCTGGGTTAGATATTTCACAGGAAAAAAGAAGCAGTAGCAATATAGAATGCATTTTTTTTCTGTTAGGTAGTTTATCTATTCTAGGTGTTCATAGTCAAGGTTTTTTGGTATTGAATCTCCACTGAAGTACAGGGCTTGATAAAATATTGCAGATTGATATGATGCTTCTCACAATACAGATTCAATATACAGAAATACTGAGCAGAAACCTGTTAACTGTGGTTATTGCCAAAATAATTTATACATAGGTAATTTTTAAAAAGATAATATTAAGTAACACTTTCAAACATAAGTCTAATGCCATATAATTATTGCTTTAATAATATTTGTGTTATAAAGTAAATATAAATACAATATTTATATTTAAAAGTCACTCTAATATTCAGGTTAATTTTAAGTTGTAATTTTTCTACAGAGCAAGTTTTATTTTCAACTAAAAGCAGTATTTTTGATATAAGTACAAAATATAATGACCTGTATTTGTCATTGGTGGGTTTCACTATTAAACTCATTACCTGACCTAAATATCTTTTTTTTTTTTTTTTTGTACCAGGTGTTGTACCCAGGGACATTTAACCCATAAGCAACATCCCCAGCCTTTTTCATATTTTATGTTGAAACAGGGTATCAGTAAGTTGCTTAGAGCCTTACTAAATTGCTGAGACTGCCTTTGAACTTGCAGTCCTCCTGCCTCAGCTTCCCAAGCTGCTGGGATTACAGGTGTACACCACCACACCTAGGTGGACCTAAGTCTCTACTTAATATTCGAGTATAGATTTTTAGCTATGCACATAGGAATACTTTATGAATTTTTAGATTATTACTTTATTTCTTTTTTTAAAGAAATTTTTATATAGGTAATCAAATTTCATCCTTGCCAGTGATGGAAGAAACATAAATGTTTATGCATCAACTTTACCATAGGTAATATAATTATTGAAAATAATATCTATATTATATGTGTGTGCGTGTGTGTGTATACTTTGTGCATTTTCAGCCTAATTCTGTTTTTATAGGCAATACATTATTTAGAAAGAGAAAAAAATAGAAAAATAATAATGGTGACGATATGTTATTTTGCTTGCAAACATTCTTATGTTACTGAAATTCCAGGCTTTTGTATGTGTATGTGTGTGAGTATAGTGACTACCTGTGGATTCCTGCTTTTTAAAGGTAAGATATATGTCTATCACTGTATAAAAATTATATTAAAAGAACAGGATGGCCAACTGGAAAAAATTAGCTTCACGATAGAGACATATTAATTAATTTCTCAGTCACTTATTTTCATTAACAATTTTTAGTCATGACCTGCATGCCTTTTTCAGTTTTTCTCATTACATGTTAATTTTCAAAGTATTATTAATATGAATACAAAATTATTTTATGATAGACACTAAAAACATTAATGCAATTAAGTTAAAACATGCATTTCTGATTGTATTAAAATTTATAAAATGTCGAGTTTTTTCCACTATGGTACATACAACATCTATATCAGATTTGTTTTGCAAATTCTAGGCTAATTTAATCTCCAAATCTACATTGAATCTTGGCAAGTCACACAAATAGACTTATTAATTGACTGAACATTACAAATAAATATTAATCTTTTTTGATTGTGACTCCAGAAAGCAAGTAGAAAAGAGAGTGGCATTTAATTACCATAATTAAGTTTGTATTAATATATTACCCTTCATTAATTCTGTACTGATGCAAATATATTTTTAATTAGAAAGAAAATCTAACGCTTAAAAAACTTGTCATCAACAGAAAAATGTTTCCAAATTTAATGAAAAAGACACCATGAGTATATATCTCTTCTTAGCTAGTTTGTTTTAATACACATCATGGCAACTTTCATATATGCAAATTTCCATATTATGTATAATGGCTTGAATTATGTATACTAAAATAAGATAGTAAATGATGGGTTTTGTCTTCCAAACATTGTATCTGTCTGGAACTAATACATTTTCTCACTGTCATGTAGTAGAGTGATTCAAATAAGTGAGATACTGCAATTTACTAGGGATGCCATATTGACCAAAACACAAGGGACTTTTCTTCATGAAACATAAAGATAAATGATTAAGACCACTATTAAATTTAGTATATCAAATAAATCTGTAATAGGAATTATGATAAGTAAAATAAATGAGAAATTGTCACAAGAAAACTCCTGAGACATATATAAAGAGAAAGTCTGTAAAAAGAAAGGCTTTAAATTGTGCAGTAACATAATAACGCCCTTTTGGTTTTTCTATACATTACTGTAAAATGCATTATTTTATCAATCACTGAAAAGTAATATCATTATTTTTGATAGGGTCAGCTTTATATTGATATAGACACTTTTATATTTAAAAATAATCTATTTTAATATATATCTTTATTTATACTTCTTCCTATAGTCTCTTTTATCAAAATTTCTTTTACCAAAGCAATTTAACTATGCAAATTAGTATACAGAGATCCTTTGTTTATTTCATCTCTGAATTTCAAAAGGAAAGAATATTTTCTTGATCTAATTAAGAAATCCAAATGCAAAAAAACCACTTTCTATCAAGTTTTCACTTTCAGCATGTTTTTCAGTTGCTGATGTTTAACTATCATTAAAGGAATCAAGATGCAAGAGTTAATATAGAATACAGAATTGAACTTGCAGAGACAATAAAATTCCTGAATATTTTTTCTGTTGATTATAACATGATGAAAATTTATCAGCCAAAGTCAATGGTAAGAGAGTAATGAAAACTGTTTGATTTCATAATTTCTAACCTGGCATTATAGGGAGGAAAACAAATGATGAAAATATTTTTAAATGATGACTATCCCTTAATATTCTACTATTTTTTTCATAATATTTTTATATTAAATTGTCCATTCCTAGTTTATATCAGGACTGCAGAATATGCATGAACCATATAAATTTAAGATGCATCATTATATATTCACCATTGATGGCAATTATGTTTGTATATTTTTTCACATCTGTGTTCTTGGCAAATTGAAGAAGAATTGACTTATAACAGAAATTAATAAATAATTTTACAATAATCACTGTACATTCAAAAAACAGGATCCTTATCTTCTCATCTAAAACCCTGACTCCTTCATCTCCCACCTTTTGAGGTAATCATTCAAAACTCATAATATCTTTCCATAACTCCTTCCTACATACATAAAGATTAGATAGAAAGTTTATTTCTTTAAATTGAAACATTATCATAAATGCTATTTTTAAGTTGATTTTCCCACATTACAAGTGATTTTGATGACTTTAAAGTTGTCAGTCCATTCCAGTTAACATTTTGTGAATTTTCTATTTATGTATTTTCCTACATTTTGGAATTTTTAAACTAATTTTTCTTGCAGGTTTGTAAAGGCTAATTGGTAGTGGGTTACAAACATCTTTCCCCAACTTTATCATTATCACTTTGGTTTTGTAAATTTCATACATTTTCTAGGCATAAAAATATTGTCAAATAATTGTTAATTTATCTTTCAACAAAGATCTCCTTTGCTGTGTTATATAATATTGGGAGCAGTGAATGAATTATGGGTCTTTGAACTGCCCAGAGACAAAGGCTGACCCCTCCCTTGGGAATCTCTCAACACAAAAACAAGAAAACTGCCCCTTCTGTATGGTGACGACCTGTTCAAAGGGAAATTCTGTGGTTGCCATGCAGTTTATTAGTTCATGACCTAAAGTTCAGGCACCACCACGGGAGAGGGGAATTGTGGGTGCAAGTTGATGACTGTAATTGGGCTGTTCAAATTTTGATCTCTGTTCTGTTTCCCACATTGAATCCCTTTGATGTAAAAAACTATAAACCAAATGCATTTATGATGAGCATTGGTTTTATAATTTTTTAATTTAACAGAAATGGATTGACTTATGATGGAGGAGGACAATGTTCATTATCAGTTGTCCTCCTCCATCATAAGATGGCTGAACCAAGGGGTCCCGCTTTCTGTATTTCTGTGTTTGTTCATGTTTTTTCCAATCCCCTCACCAGCCCAATTTGGGAAAACTGAGCAAACGGTCACACTTGAAGCAATTATAACTCAGAAATTATTCTAATTCATCATTTTTTACACTTCAGTCTGAAATCATGTGTATGCTATTAATTACAAATAGAGTAAAATTAGAAGGTCTTTACAATCTTCCTAAAAAACAACTAACTTTGTCATCACTATATAGTAAGGTACTTTTCTCACTGTAAAAAAGTGCAATCTTTGTCAAATATTCACATCCCATAAACTTGGATCTATTTCTGGTTTAGCTGAACAATGATTGGCAAGTCAATACCATTTCTGTCATATTACTGGGATTTTTTTTAGTTCATTGATCTTTTTAATAATCTTCTTCACTTTCTAAAGCTTTTACTATTCTGATAAATATTAAAATCATTATATAAAATAAAACATTGTTATTTTGATTTTAATTATTAATATTTATGTATATGCATTTACACAAATAACTGAGTTATTATGTTAGATATTTCTAGTCAAGGTGTTGTTGCTTCTTTTATTTTCACATCATGTGTATTCCTCAAAGCTCTGCTTCAGCTATATGTATTTGTTACAAGATGTTTCATGAGTTTCTAATTTCAAGGAGCATTTTGAAAGAGCATGTGTTTATTGCTATGGAGAAAAATTAGCCACACACACACACGGTTTTATCAAAATAGAAATGACATATTTATAAATTTATCTAAAATGTTAATCTTCATTTTCTTATCATATATTTTTAAGTAAGAAATCTTTCTGAAAATTATCAGGTGTTTTGAGCACTTATGGTTATAATTATTTGCCTAATTTCCTTTAATTTTTTATGACTTAAACTGGATCAATAAACTTTCTACTGCCACACTAATATTAAATTCCTGGTATAAATTCAAAGTTGGTAAAGGTTAATGTTCTTTGCCATTTTACTTATTTTTTACATTTTATTTAAAATAATGTTTATTTTTTATAAAATGTGTTTCATATATTTTTATATTTTACTGTCAGTATAGAATGGTCATGTTAATATTATGATGAAATAATTTGGGAGAATTTCATCTTTTTTGGAATACTTTCTAAAACATTATAACATTCTTAATAAGTTGTTTGGGGAACTCAACTGTGAAAATATCAGTTTATTGTCACATACATAATTATATTTCTTATAGAATCTATGAAGCTGTTCTATTCAATAGAAATAATTTGGATAACTAATATAATTCTATAGAATTTCAAGTAGTGATGTGTAAAGCTAAAACACACAGAAAACTCCTCTCAATCATGTTAAGAATTACCAAATGCATTTCTTCTCATACAAAAATAAAATTCTAGTTCCAGTATGAATGAAGATTTAAAATAATATAGCCCCATAAACTGTTTGTATATTAGTATCTCCTTAAAAAGTTGTAAATGTTTTTCACATGCTTAAATTCTTCTTTAACCTTTTTGATGAGAATCTTCAGGGAGGACCTAAAGAATCTAAAGTACAAATATGCTCCGTAGGTGATGTGGATTCACACTAGCCTGGGGAAATTATGGGCATTTAGGTCATTATAGAATACTTCATATCTGTTTATTTATTGATCTATTTATTCATATCTATTTAATTCATTTACTATTAGTAATTTTAACAGTATTCAAAATAAAATAAACTTTTGTGAAAATAAACAAAACTATATTTTACATACATGTGAGAAAAATACACCAGTACATATTTGTGAGAAAAATAAATACAAAGAATTTTTTCACTATATATTTATTTACATTAAGCAAAAATTAATGTAAAACAGAGTTCAACTAATGCACTCATATTGGTTAACAATAAATAATAATGTACTTGTTCAAAAGTGTATGCTCTTCAGGATTTTATATTTTTGCTATATTCCAGAATAAGTTTCAAATTTGTCATTTCCTGAAAAAAGCCAGAACTCAATTTGATGGATCTGCCTTTTCTTTCTTTCTTGTTCTTTTTTTTTAATATTTGTATCTTAAATGCACAAAAATCAAAGTATCTTCCAGGAATTGATGACTATCTGGATAGAAGTGATGGTTTGCAATACGGCCAAAAGTCACTCTTTGCTAGGTTAAAATGGGTTTTGTTACCTTCTGTTCCTATGAGAAGCTCAGAGTAGAGGCAATGGGATGGATCCAAACTGGCATAATAGAAAGCAGACATTATTATTAAAAAGGAACCCAATTGAGACATGACCAAAAATTGAATGTTTCTGTAAGAAAACACCTGATAGCACAAGTTAAAATAGTATTCTATCCCCTTCCAAACAATATGATTGTATTGTATACCTATCCTTTCTGCAGACAGCCCAGGAAGAAGTGTATGCCAAACTTAGGGTAGACTTGAAAGAGAGAATTTTATTCACACATTACAAAAAGTTATCTTTTTTCCCCCAAAGTAAAACTGTTAACAAGAATCTCATCTATGAAGTGTAATCTATTAATTATTTTTTATAAATTATCTTATCAATAAATGTTATTTTAGCAACACATTTATTTTTTAACACTAATCTAAGAAATCTATAAAAATGTTTTTAGAAATACTTATGAATTGGTAACTTTATATATGTTTCAAAACAGATTTATTTCAATAAGTTTAATATTATTGAGTGAGTCCACTTAATGTTTTTACCTAGTTTGTGAATATAAGTGAAAAAAAAATCTAAACTTATACTTACGTTTCTAATTCCTTGAATATGTAAAGAGATCATCATTTAGGAAAAACACTGCTTTTATTCACATCTTAGTCAATTTTGTGTGATAAATAAAAATGTGGTAGAATAGTTTATTCTACTTTCCTTTATAAAATAAATAGAGCTGGGTGTGGTGCACACACCTGTAACCCCAGAGAGTCATGTGAGACAGGATGATTACAAGTTTGAAAGCCAGTCAGAGCAACTTAGTGAGACTCTTTCTCAAGAACAAATAAATGAATAAATAAATCAAACAAAAGGATTGAGGATGTAGCTCAGTGGTAGAGCACCCTGGGTTGAATAAACAGTACCAGGGGAAAGAAAAAGAGAAGGAAGAAAATTCAGAAACTGCAGGAAGTTGAAAGCATAGTCCTTATTTGAGGAGCATATCTTTGTGTGGTAGGCACTGTGAAGGACCCAAGCTGCCACAGTGCACACAGGAGGCCACTGGGCACGGTGCAGCAGTGTAGTGCTCAAATCTGCCATAGTCATAATTTTCTGAAGTGTGTTCTACACCAATGGAAAAGTTGAGAAAGAATTATTTGTTTGTTTGTTTGTCTATTTATTTATTTATTTATTTATTTATTTATTTATAGCACTCAGGGTTCTCCAGAGAAACAGAATAACAAAATAAATAGGTAAATAGAGTAGATGGATAAACATACAGATACAATAGAGCACTTATTAGAGTAATTAATTCACTCTATAATCAAGACTAAGAATTCCCACCTTCTATTGTCTGCAAGATTTATAACACTGGTGTAATTAAATCTAACTCTGAAGGCAAGAGAAACTGGGAGTGGGGGTGGACAGGTCTGGCAGGTGGGTAACACTAACACTGGAGCCCAAGGGCCAGGGAACTTAAGAGCAGGCAAAAGAGATGTTCAAAAACCAGAGAGAGACATTGATAGTTTATCTCTGCTCTTTATATTCTATCCAGATTCTCAGCTGATTTGATGACACCATTCCACACTGAGTGAGGGCAGAGCTCAGATAGTTGGTCTATTGATTCCAATACCAACATTCATCATAGACACACCCAGAATGCTGTTTTGGTAATTATCTTTGTATCCCTTACACTAGTCAAGTTGACACCTAAATTTAACCAAAACAGGCTTCCTTCTCTTAAAGCTACTCCTAGTAGAGGTATACTAAATAGTTTTTTCATGCTACATTATTAGACTTACCTCTTTGATAAGTGCTTTCTGTAAGAGAAATTCTTCTAATCCAATGTGAACTTCTGTTGCCCCCATATCTCATTATTACCCATTAGCTGTAACTGATTGCTCAGAAAAACCGTCAACCCAAGCTGAATCAACTATTTTCTTCCTCAAACAATTTGTTACTTTATCTGGGACAAACCACAGAAATTCTTTCTCAGGTAGCCAGATTTACAACTTCTCTGCTTGGAGGCTAAGGTTACAATTAAATGTAATGATTTTTCACTGTAGCAAAGAATTAAGAGCAGTTTCTAATTGAACAAGATTTCTATCAAATTTAATTACTTTCTCCAGTAGATGACATATAAGTGATGCAAATGAGGCTACCCAACTAGGCAGAATACTACTTTTATTGCCTAATGAAACTTGAAGTGTAGATGTTTGAATAAAGCCACCTGAATTTTAAATTAACATACCTAATCAGACCAATTTTTCCTATTGTGACTGTATGATGTTATTTGATTTTGACAGCAACATATCTGTACCTATTTACATATCTTCATATATATGGATTATCCTTCTATGAGTTTAAATTAGAGGGCAATTTTCTTTGTTTTTGGTGGATACAAAATGCCCTAGAAATTCAATGATAGTGCTCTAAAGCACAAATAGCCCTGCTTATTGCTTTAATTCTTTTATGACTATGATCTAATAAATGTCTGTAATTTACTCACTTCCACTTACTAATACTCATAAACAAACACTGACAAAACATACAGAAGTCAAGGTTTTGGGAGAGGCACCTTTAATAAGTCTAGGAAACAGGACAAGGAAAGAAGGGAAGTCAATAAAAAGCACATGATTGGAAAGACTAGTCTCGCTGGGAAACTGAGAGAAAACATGGATACCCAGGTGAAACACCAAATAAAACTGGAATATTTATGTACCTGGGAAGTATTAACAACTGTTGAAAGTACAGGGGAAGGATCAGATGCATCACAAGGCAAAGTGCTCAAGAATTTGAACTTGTAAGGCTGGTTTGGTATGCAGATACATAGTCAGGCCTAGATGCTATGGCCGAATCACTGAAGGTATCTCTCTGTAAAGCTCTTTTTTTTTTTTTTTTTTGAATGGAACATATTTATTTAGTCAGAGTCTCTTACAAGGTAGTCCTAAAATAGAGGTTAAGTGGAATAAAAACTTACTGGACATCTATGCCAATGTTGCTGTATGGATCAGATTTATGTTTTCGATTGAGGAATACTATGCAGAAGGATATAAGAATAGTCTGATAGACTAATATGACACAAGATTTTGAAGACTTGAATATGAAACTCTACAGAATTTCAGTTGTATAAGTTTTCACACATACTAACTGGCATTATGTCACTTTTTCAATTATTTCTTCAATTTCTTCTCTTGGCAGTAGGTTTTAACTTTAAATATTATTTTGAAACATTCAAGTGATAACTACGTTTTAACTCATGTTAACTTTTATATCCAATTGCCCTTTTCCCTAGGTTGAAATTTTATCTTCTATAATCAGTTTTGTCACTCCAGAATCAAGACATAATAAATGGTTTAAAATGAATGGATGATTACTTGGGAGTTCCTTTCTGGCATGTCAAGCTGAGTTGATACATATGGAGTTATGAGTGATTGGAGTGAGGTGATTTATGATGTCACTAGGAACTAGGGCACTTTGAACCAATGCAGTCTAATTAAATTTAAAAAATAAGATTGGTTAGAAGAAAATAGAACTTTCCATGCACTCCTAAATGAAAGTTAAAAGTTAAATTAGTTTCAAAGGTCTTTTTAAAAATACCACCACTGATCATCTATTTCACCAGTGGTAATTTATCCCAATGACATATGTGTATATGTCCAAAAAATGTAGTCTGAAGGCTGTTCTTTGCAATATAGTTCCTGTTGCTGAAACAAAACTGTAAACAAACTTACATAGTAGCCATAAATGTAAATACAAATAAATTCTTTGCAAATTTAAAGGAATGAACCAGGTAAATATTCAAAGTGTAAATCTTATTATATGTAATTGATATATTATTAAATTTAATAAGAAAAAGCCTAAGAACATACTTAGGTAACTTTTTGTGTGCATTTTTTAAAAAAGATAAAACATGCCCAACTTTTAGTTGGCTTAGAATAAGAAAAAATAGAAATTTTAGTTTTATGTTTTGAAAGTTTGAGTAGTAATTTATCATACATATTGCTTTAGTTAGCTTTTTCACTGTCATTACTAAAAGACCCAACTAGAACAAGTTTTGGGGAGGAAAAGTTTATTTGAGGGCTCATGATTTCAGAGGACTTGGTCTACAGAAGGCCAGCTGCATTCCTCAGGGCTCAAGGTGAGGGTGAAGAAGAGTGTGGCAGAGGGAAGCAGAAGATCATGGCAGAAGAGTGTATCAGTGGGAAGCAGCCCATGGGATGATCAGAAAGGAGAGAAACTGATCTCCACTTGCCTGCTACAAATATGTATCCCAAAGCCATGCCCCCAATTCCACTTCCTACAGCCACACTCTAACACTTCAGTTACCACTCAGTTAATCCCTATCAGATTATTAATTCACAAATTGGGTTTAAGAGTCTCACAACCCAATAATTACCCCTCTGAATCCTCTCACATTGTCTCACATATGAGCTTTTGGGGGCTATTTCACATCTAAACCATAACTTTCTGCCCCTGGCCCCCAAAAGCTCACAACCATCCCACAATGTAAAATACATTTTATCCATTTACAGGAGTCCTCATAGTCTCAACAGTTCTGAGATTGCTCTAAGTTCAAGTCCAAAGTTTTGTCTCAGGCTCAAGGCAATCTTGCATTGTGAGCTCCAGTAAAATTAAAAGCAATCTACAAGTATCCAATATATATAATTACAGAGTAAACATTTCTAGTTACAAAATTAGGGGCATAGAAGGAAGGTAGAGGACTAAAACAAGTCCTGTACCTCCACATTTAGCATCTGGGACAGATGACATGGTAATGTTCTGTCCAAAGGGCTTGTGTATCTCTGCCCCTATGGTCTTGTTTGTTGCAGCCCAAGTGGCCCTTCTGTTGACTTGTCTCTGCTTGGTTCTTGCAGATTTCCCAGTATTATGTCCCATGTTACTGGTTCTTAATATCAAGGGGTTTCACAGCAGCTTTAGCTTCTTCCACACATCTCTACACTTTGCCCTCTCTGGGGGTGCCCATGGGGACTCAGATCCTGCTGCAAATTTCCTGGCCTCCGAAGCCTTCCTTTGCAATATTGGTGGAAGCCTCCATAACCCACTAACTCCACCATCCTGCATTCTTGCAGAACCAGCACCATGTGGTTGACACCAATATGTGCAACCATCTCAAGCAGTAGCCAAGTCTCCAGGGACCCTGGCTGAAGCAGCCTCTGAGTGCCTGTGTACCTGAGCATGTTGAAAATACTTCCTAATCCCCTTTGTGCAAGAACCATGCCCCACTGGTCTCTTTTCAAGAGCATTTTTGCTTTTTCTTCCTTGAGTCTGAGATGGGTGTGGTCTTGCCAGCTCCAGAGATGCTCACAGGCCATCTTTCTCATTGTCTTTGGGCAAAGTCTTTCGCATTTCTTTAATGGCAGTAATGTCTTTTAACAACTGCAACTTCCTTATGCTAGGTTTTACTCCTGCTTTTGAAGTCCAAGATTTTAAATTTTTCTGTTCTGCTTTCTGCTCCTAAATAGACAATAAACTTGGTTAAAAGCTACTGGCAATACCCCTGCCACTTCCTGAATTCTATGCCATCTAGAAATTTTTTGGCTAAACTAAGAAGGCCATCACTTTTAAAATCAGCTTCACGGAAAGTCTCAGGACATGGGCAAAATGCAGATAATTTCTCAGTTAGAACACATCACAAATGGCTGCTCCTCCGAATTCCAATAGTGTCCTAATTTTACTCTTGAGCCCTGCCTTTAATGTTTACAGTCCTATTAGCATTCTGTTCTTCTGAGCTCCCATCAGAATTGGCCATTAAGCTCCACTTACAACAATCTAAATTGTTTCCAGCTTTCACTGCTACACATCTCAAAATCCCTCTAACCAATTCCAAAAAGCTCAAATGTCTTCTGAATCACATGGTCATGTTAGTCACAGCAAGGGCCTCACTACTGGTACCAATTTCTGTATTTGTCAGCTTTTTCACAGCTGTGACTGAAGGACCCAACCAGAAAAACTTTAGGAGAGGAAAAGTTTATTTGAGGGCTCATGGTTTCAGAGGCCTTAGTCCATAAAAGGCCAGCTCCATTCCTCAGGGCTCAAAGTGAGGGTGATTATCATGGCAGAAGAGTGTGTCAGAGGGAAGCAGCTCACATGATCATCAGAAAGGAAAAAGAGTGGTCTACACTTGCCAGATACAAATTTATACTCTAAAACCACACTCTCACTTTTCACCTCCTCCAGCCACACCCTACCACTTCATTTACCACTATTATTATTATTATTCCCAATTCAGGGTATTAACTCACTAATTGGGTTAAGACTCTCAAAATCTAGTGAATTTCCCTCTGAACCCTCTCACATTGTTTCACGTGTAGGTTTTTGGGGGACATCTCACATCCAAACCATAACAAATATATATATTTGTTAAATTTATAATTTAATGAAATAAATGAAAAATCTCATAGAATTATAAAATTTTAGTGGATTTTTATGCAGGTCACTATGGCAGATAAACTGGTTCAAGACATGAACTTCAGGATGTTCCAAGTCTCCATCTGTTTTGATGATAGTTTTATAAAAGCAAAATTATTCTACAGTTTTATAATGTATACATTGCCATAGATAAAAATCTTGGTAGTGTTTTATAAATTTTATAAAATTATAAAAACAATTTTGACATAATAAAAAATAAAATAAATAGGCTAGGTGACAATGCAATCTGAGCAACTCTGGAGGCTAAAATAGGTGGATCACAATTTTGAGGCCAGCCTTGGAAACTTAGTGAGACTCTTGTCTCAAAAAAAAAAAGGAAGAAAGAAAGGAAAAAAACCTTGGGATGTAGCTCAGTAATAGAGCATCCCTGAGTTTAATATCAAGTCCACTAAAAATTGATAGAATAAAATAACTAAAATTGGTAATATATTAATTATCAGAGTATATTATAATTAGGTAAGATTCAATAAGTTACTTCTGGAAAGTTTCCTTTAAGTTAACAATGAAAACACTACCAAGATTTAAATCTATGGCAATGTATACATTATAAAACTGTAGAATTCAAGTGGGATCAAAGGCTACTGCAACAAATTTAAATAAGAATGTGGCATTATTACCATTTCAGGCATATTTAATTTTAAACACAGAATTGTTTTGAATTTTCTTCTATTGCTTTTAAGCCTTTGTCATTTCCATTAGCACTTACACTTTGCAGTAATAGGAGGCGTTTCTTTTTATCAAAGAAAATGTTTTTCTTGTTATCTAATTCTCTACCTGGATTATAAAATGTCATGAGAAGCCCATTTATTTAGATGATGCTGCCACATTACACAAATATAGAAGTTGCATCAACAAATTTAATTAATCTGCTGCTTCCTGCTTGTGTCCCTCTACAAATGCCCACATTGACTGAATCATCATAATATACCAGTGAAATAAAATGCATGATCATTTGTTACCCTTTTGTTGAGATACAAAAATGCTAATAAAGCGTATATCATCATTTACAAAATTATGGAAAAAATGTGAAATATATTAGTTTACATAATGTTCCCTTTCAATAGAGACAAAAAGATCATTGAATCCCTTGCTGAGAAATGACATGTTAATTCTTAGGCCTTATTCAAGTGACCATGATGATTGTGAAATCATGACCATTAGGAATTCAAAATTAATAGAGAATCATGAATTTCCTGTGGTACCTATTGTTTCATGGTATAAAAATTATCTTATAAAAATATGCTTTGCTTGTTGGATTCTTAATCTGAACCACACAATTTTAAAAGATCATGCAAATAGATATCTTAAACTCAGAAAGAATAGCTATAAAAATAAACAGCAAATAAATACAAGTAATGTAAAACACATGTAATTTCTTGGATATAGTTATTGCATAAAGTGCCAATTTATTTTATTTATATAAGAAATAAATTATGATAATCCCACCCAACCACTGATGACATTCTGATGTATATCTTTTTTTGTTATATATATTTTTCATTTGTTCTAATGAGTTATACATGCCAGGAGGGTGCATTTTGACACATCATACATAAATGGAGTATAACTTCTCATTTCTCTGGTTGTACATGATGTTGAGTTACACAGGTCATGTAATCATATATGCACATTGGGAAATAATGTCCAATTCATTCTACTATCATTCCTACTTACATACTCCTTTCCTCCCTTTACCCCGCTCTGTCTAGTCCAAATTATCTCTATCCTCAACCTTATGGTGAATTAGCATCCACATACCAGAGGAAACATTCATCTTATGGTTCTTTGGGATTGGCTTAACTAATTACTCATAATATTTGTGATGTGTCTGTTCCAACTATTCAGTGGCAATAAGTATTTACACTGTTTACAGAGAATATTCAATTCTTATGATTCTGAAACTACTTTGTAACACTTAATGTCTTCATCTTCTTTTTTTTTTTTTCAAAAATGGATTCCTAGTTGCTTTCTTTTTATTCTCCTGGGATGTTTGTTTTTAAAAAATCTATAAATTTCTGGATGTCTGGAACTGGGGTTTATATTCAGTAGGAGTGTCATATGAGACAATGCATTTTTAATAATCTGACTAGCTGATTTATAAAGATACATATAAGTCTATCTGTTGAACTATATGAGTTATTTTAAATTATCAACATTTTACATAATAAAAACAGAAAAAAATGAATTTTTTTTTAAATCATAATTTTTAGAACTTTTTATTTTTCTCTATTAATATGTAAGATGTGAAATGGGTAAGTCTATCATTTTTCCTCACCAATTGATGACTATTTCATTAATATAACGCCATCCTTAACAAAATTAAATTTTTATATATTTTGGGTTAAATCTTCTATTTCTTCATTCTTGGGAGTTTTATGCTCTTACTGTGTATTTTGGTGGTGCAATTTCACTTGCATTGTTTTTCTTCTGAATTTTTAAATATTATTTTTATTTGTTTTTATATGAACTTAAAAACTAAATTAGCATATTTACTTAGAAGTTGTTATTATTTTGAGATTATGATGAATGTGAAAATTCAATTTACTTTAGTTTAAAGTTAATTTTCAATTGAAATAATTAATTTAATTTTTATACTTTTCTTCCTATATATGAATATGAATTTTCAAACTTTATTTTAGTTTTCCTAAATTCTCAATTAGAAATGAAACTAAAAAAACTTTTACTTAGTAATAATGTTTCCTCTCATGAAGATTTTCATTCACAACCTGAAAGATTATAATGCCAAAAAGAATAATTTTTAACAATATTAATTATAAATCATCTAAAACAAATAAAGAAATATATTTATTATCCAAAGTTTTTGAGTTTTTGAATAGTTTTGTATTATCAAGGGTCAAAATATTTTGTGTTATTTGAAATTATTTTCAATAGACACATGCACATCCAAAGTGTATAACATATCTGGATTTTAGTTTCCCGAAAACCAAAAAGTTCTATTTAAAAAAATATATGCACTAAAAACACTAAAATTTAAATGTATTATCTATAAATGAGAAATAGCATATGGGCATATTCATATGGTAGAGAACTAAATTTTAAATAAAAATTCATGTATTAGAACTTGTTTATTATAGAACAAATTACTATGGGTATAGTAAAGTAAATAAAAATATCTCATAATATCAAAACTCAAAACAGAGGCTAAGTTTACTGTGCTTAATATGTAAAAAGTATACTTTGATAGTTTTAACATAGAAAGCATTTTTATTTAAGAAAAAGTATTTCTGACATACCTATCAATGACTACTATTATACTTTATTATCACAAAAGAACTATTTAGTCCAATAAATTTTATGTGCACATTATTCTTTCAAATAATTGCTTTTGTGGATTTAGACATACACTTTAAAAATCTTTATTTATATATTTATTAAGTGGTAGACATGATGTTAGTAGAAATTTTAGTAGGTCTCACAATAAACTGTCTTATCTCTGTGATCATTTTTTAAAAATAAATGTTAAAACAACCAAAGTTAAGAAAACTATGAGATACTATTCGTTTATTCCATATTTGAAAAAGTAACTTAATCAGAACACTACGATATTTGTGTACAATGGAGCATAACAGAGAGTCAGAAGTAATTAAAAATATTCTCCAGTTTGACAAAAAAGAAAAGAAACACCATCTTAACATAATCAGTGTGAAAACATTTGTAGTTTATTTATAGTGAACTATTTATCATTTTAGTAGCAAATTCTGTTATCCATTTGCAAATTAAATGTCATAATCAAAGTTGCCAAATTCACTTAATCATCTATAAATTAAAGTTGACCTTTCAATTTAAATCTTTTCAAGTTAATGTAGATTAAAATTAGTGGATAAAAAGAAGCATAATTTAAATACACAAAAAGAATGAAAATATTTACCTCCCACATTTAGGTGGATTCAAGGCACTAGAGTAATAATCATAATTTCTTTATATTTCATGATTGTTAATCTAGAAAGGAAATAAGAAAGAATGATCTTTTTAGATTTTATTTATTAAGTAGAAGTTGTGAAGTTTTTAAATTGTCCAATTTGATCCAACCTGCCAGCTTACAAGCAGTCACAAACTAATGAGACAGTGGAAAATTAACTATTCTAAGAGAAACAAGAACTACTTAGTATTAAAAATTCTCGTACAGAATAAGCAGTACAAGCCAAATAAATGCTTTGCTTGAAGACATGTCTGTGAAATTTTTCATTTGGAAACTGAGGTCCTTGATTTTAGAGGGGGCTTCCATCTTTGTTTCAATGCAGTAAAACTGAATAATGCAATGTCCCAACAAGCGAAAGAATGCTTCATGGTGGCTATAACCAATAGTGGTAGGTTAGCAGAGTACACCTGGATCTAAGTAACTCGATAAGCTGAGAAGAGAATTACAACTTGGAGGCCAGCCTCAGAGCCTCAGTAACTTAGTGAGACAATGCCTCAAAATAAAAGAGTTGGGTAGGTAACTCAGTGGTAGAATATTATTTGGTTAAATCCCATTAACACACACACACACACACACACACACACACAATATGCTAAGTTTGAAGATTGCCTATCAGTCTTTGAAGCATTCAGATTCAGTATCATTCCATTCCCTCAGCTGCCTATTTTTCCTTTGGTGAGGAAACCTAGAGGTTACATTCCCTGCCAAACATCATACTTTAAAAACTTAGTACCTGAATGCAAGTGTACTTATATCATAAATCTTATTATATTTAAAATATTTTCAAAAATTATTTTGAATAGCTTTCTGACTGACCAGGCTGACATATTCACGTCAATTGGTAATTTTATACATCTCTGTGGATTTGTAATTGATGTAATTGATGCATATTCACAGTGTATATGCATATCAAATATATGTATGTAAGTGCTATATCTTATGCACATATTTAATGCATATGTCATACTCAAAAGAACACTATTAAAATGAACCTACCAACCTGTCAGTTTAAAAGGATAATTTTACTACACTAAGTATGTTATCTTGCTATAGATCTAATTAGATACAATTCATTATAATTTTATTTCCTTTTGTAAGTGGCTATGTTGTATTACTTCAACACTTTTAAAAGACTAACATTAATAGTAATGAAGTCTTTAATTTTTACCATGCTTTCAGAACAGAGTCATTATATCTGTTTCACAAAAGAGGTAAGTAAAACTCAAAGATTAAGTGTTTAAATTACATAAGCTTCAGAGAAAACTTTAGACCCATGGGGCCAAACTTATAACTACTGTTCTCCACTCTTTCACAATCCAAAAACCATTTTTTCAAAGCACACTTTAAATTATAACCAATGTATGTATTATGTATTTTTAGGTAATTCTAAAGTATTCTGTTCAGAATGATTACTTTAGGGAAGAGGTTTTCAGCTTATGTCAACATAAAAGATGATGGTGACATAAATAATTATGATAGATTGTCTACATATTTGATCTAAATTTAGATTTCAGGCAAACTCATCTTCCTTCTGTTATATTTGGCAAATTTTTAAATTACTTGCTATATGAGCTAGATGTTTATAATCAGCTGTCTTACTAGTGTTGATAAAGATGAATCATTCCACCATATGATGTGCTTTTATTTCTACCTCCAGCTCGTTGCTCCTCTGCAATCAAACATAGCACAGCCCTGTCATTATTAGTAATAATTAGCTTTAGGAGAGTTTAATACACATTTTCTGTAATCTTTTATTGAACTTTTATAGGTTAAGTATCTTTCATTTTCTAACATTTTCAATCCTCACTTTTCTTATGACCCTCCAACTGACTCCATCTTGATTTTCTCTTAATGTCTTCTGTTTTACCTATTTAATGTTGGCTATATATAGCCAATTTTTCAATGAACTGAATGGAATAATCTAAGTAGATGTCAATGCACTTAATCATCTGACTTTAGTTTACTTGTTTATATTATTTTAAAAATGATTACAATTGTTGGTTGTATAAAGGACATCCTTCTCAGCAGACAATTCTATGTACATAATTTCTGAAATTTTAATACTTGTAGAATATATTATGTGATAATACATCATTACATTATAATATTTCTTATTCTTATCTATAATTAAACAAAGATGTCCTAAAAGACCTAATGTCAAATTATTGCGAGTATGGTTATTATTGTAATTGTTGCTGTTTTAACCACTGAAAATGTACTCTGAACTTACAACATGTTAATTAGTATGAATTCACTTATTGATCTTTATTAAAACACTGCTTATGAAGTAGTATCAAAATATTAAAACCAAAAAAGCAGAAGCTTAAATATGATGATAAGTTACCAAAAGTCATATAGCTGGTTAAGTACCAGATTTGTGACTGAAACTCACTTTTCACAATAATGACTGTGCTGTGGTCACCATGATGCTGAATGATGAAAATAAGGTTTTAACTAATACATATTTTATTTTTTAATTAAAATTAAATTTGATTAAATATTATTAAATTTGTTTTAAATTAATACATGGAAAAAATTATATATTAATGGGTTATTGTGATGTTTTGATACATTGTGTAGTGTTTAAATCAGGTGAAACATATCTATCTGGTACTTGTTTATGGTGAAAATATTCAAATTTCTTGCTTCTAACCTTTTAAATATGCAGGTTGCAACCATTTTCTATAGACATCCTACTGTGCAATACCATACCAGAATTTCTTGTTCCTTTCTAATTCTAACTAGATACCCATTTATCAACTTTCCCATTCTATTGTGCCACCTACTCTCCTTGGGCTCTAGTAGGTACCATTCTATTCTTAATATCTAGATGATCAATTTATTAGATTACACAAATAACTAGGATGGTGAAGTACTTATCTTTTTGTACCTGATTTATTTTTATTATCATACTGATCTCCAGTTCTATCCATGTTGTCACAAATGACAGGATTTTATTTCTCTATGACTAAATATCATTCAGTTGCTTAAATGTACCATGTTTTCTTTATCCATTCATATTTTATGAACATATAGTTTTTTCTATTTTGGGATATTAAAAATAGTACTGCAATGAACATGCGAACATGGGAGTGTAGATAGCTCCTTGGCATATTGATTTACTTCTTTGGAAATACATTCATTAGTGGGATTGCTAAAAAGAGTTAGTTCTGTTTTTAAAATTTTGATAAAACTCCATGTTGTTTCCCATAATGACTGTATTAATTTATGATGCCATGGACAGTTTTCAAGGATTCTCTTTTTCCATATTCTCACCAGCATTGGTGATTTTTTCACTTTTTGAAAATAGCTATGCTAATTAGAGTCAGGTGATGGGTCATTATGGTATTTATTTGCATCTCCTTGATATCAAGCGATTTTGGACATCTCTGTTAGTCAATTATTATGTCTTCTTTAGCGAAACCATGTAATCTACCACCAACTGATGTTTGGCAAATGTGCTAAAAACATGTGGTGGAGAAAGGACAGTCTTTTAATTTGAGAGTGCAGGAAAATTTGCATATTCACATGCAGAAGAATGAAACTGAATCTCTACCATTTATGACACATCCATTAATTTCTGTTGCATATCAGGCATCTTATATATTTTTTGTGGTGCTAAATTCTTTCAAGTTTCTTTAAATGACATTGGATTTTTCAGTTACTGATAGATCTTTAAAATTCTCTTAGAATTTTATCAAGATAAATCTATTTTTTTTTTAATTTAGCATAATGACTGTTATGGTTTGGATGTGAGGGGTCCCCCAAAGCTCATGTATGAGACAATGCAAAAGGGTTCAGAGGGGATATGATTGGGCCATGAGAGCATTAATCAAATCAGTGAATAATCCCTAATGGGATTAATTGAGTGGTATTGAGGGGGATGGGTATGGCTGGAAGAGGTGAGGTTTGGGGGTGTGGCTTTTGGGGTATATATTTTGTATCTGGCAAGTGGAGACCTCTCTCTCTCTGTTCTCTGATCATTATCTCAGCTGCTTCTCTCTGTCACACTCTTGTGCCATGATGTTCAGCCTCACATTGAGCCCTAAAAACTGAAGCCTGCACTTTTTCTCCTCTACAGTTGTTCTGGTTGGGTTCTTTAGTCACAGCAGCGAAAAGCTGACTAAAACAAGGACATAGGAGGTACCCCTTACTCCTATGGCTTAGTTTTACAAGGGTAAAATTCTCATTTTCTGGGATTCTTAGGAATTTCTTTATTTGCAGAAGGAGTAGGAATTTAATTGCATGGCTTCTGATATTAATGCTTGAGTTTTAATCCCAGTAGAGCAAACTCTTCTAGGTGTTGTAAAGTCCTGGTTTGCAACAATATAATGACCATATTTGAGGTCCTGAGACAAATTCCCAAAAAGATCTCTGGGAAACACTTTAATAGGGCTTCCTCTTTTGTGGAACCTGTCTTACAAATTCAAGTTCCAACAGCTGTCAAAATATGGGTCTCTACTACATGATCTCTATGAATCTGTTAATCCACTCTGTCTCAATCTCCTGTATTACAGTTTATAAATGATTTCAATACAAAAAAATGTAGCAATAATGAGATTTATTTTATAATATATAGTTTCAAGAATCAAGGATCTGGATTTATTGATCAAATCCTGAATATGCATGCTTTAGTTGTTTAAAATAATTATGTAGTTTTTTGATTGGAAAGGCAAGAATTTTGTCAAACTGAGAAATTAAACTTTCAAAACACTTTATTTAATAGATGAGGAATATTTTATGAATTATAAATAAAAATAAAATATTCAGGAAAATTATTAATTTTTCTTCATCGGTTTGAATTATTACCTTCATATCATGTGTTAATTTTATATCACTGTTTTGATAAAGTGCAACACACTAAATGATTTAAACAGTAGGAATTTATATTCTCACAATTCTGGAAGCTAAAAATTGACATTAAGGTGCCTGCAGGGCTGGTCTCAGGCATGCAAATGGCTATCTTCTCCCTGTGTTTACATGTGAACTTTCTTCTGTGTCTTTGTCTTAACTTCTTTGTATTAGAACATCAATCATATAGAAATGGGGTTCACCCTAATTTGCATTTTGACTTAATTACATCTAAGACCTTATTTCTAAAAAAATCATATTCTCTGTACCGGTTGTTAACAATTTGACATATAAATTTGGTAGTGGAAAGACAATTCATCTCATAATACACCATGCTCAATGTAATTTGATATTTTAAATGAAGAAAGACTTAGACTATAGTGTTTCATATTATATATTTTTTATCCAATATCTCTCTTCTATACAAGTGGAAGTGTTTTAACTATCAGACCCATCAGTCATATAAATTTTTTTTCTAATTCAAAGAAACCCATTTAATAAATCTCTGTTTCAGTAGAAACAGAAGACAGACTCATTGGCAAGTAACCAATAGGCTGAAAAGACATCATTTTCCTTTGTATATTTTAGCTAGAAGAAAACATCCTATATAACTAATCATAGAGTCAAATCATCCAAATAAATTATTTACAACACATAAAAAATTAAAACAATTATATTTATAACTGTGATTATTTTCTAATATTAAAAGCAGTATACTTGTTTATATACCTAAATTCATAACTCAAAATTCTCTGTAAATTTTAAAATATTCTTCTATATCTCTATTATCCCCAAACATGGTGGAGTTATTGCTTACATGTAAGTATTGCTATTAAATTACTTGAAACATTTGTAAAATTATCATTTGACATCTAGAATATATCCTCCTATCATTTCACAGAGAAGTTGGTAAGTTGTTGAGGACTCATGGTCAAGAGAATTGTAGATTGTTTTGTTATTCTAAATACTAAATATATGTGCAATAATTTGTCCTACATTATTGTCCTTTATTATAGCATCATTGGCTGCCAGACTCTCTTGGTTGGAAAATTCTAACATGTGACTTTGGAGAATATTATACTTTTATCAAGGTGTAGTGACAAGAAGAAAAAAAATAGTAAAGAAAACTAAAGGACAGCCAGAAAGCAAATCAGCATTTATTGTTATCCTTGTTCACAACAAAATATTTAAAAGGCTGTCTAGTTTTTAGTAGATTTTTCTTTTTTTTAGCTTGACAGCAAAATCAAGGAGAAAATAATACAATTTTCCTTACATTACTTGTCTCCAAATAAGGGGAAGGGGCCAGCAACTTTTTGAGGGTGGGGGTTCTTCTTCCTCCTGAGGAGGGTGTATGCTACCTAAGAAATTAAAGTCTAGAATAATTAATTAGTGAAGAACCAAAGACAAAGAGTCTGAAATATATTTTCAAAAGCAGGGCCCTGACATGTTTAGTCCATATGGGAGCTGGAAAAAGACAAGACACAAAGAAAAATGGTAAAATTTATCATTGATCTTGATCTGTTCAGAATAGGTCCTATAGAAAGATCATTGATACTATCTTATATTTATTTTTCAACATAGTCCAAATTAAAGCAAGTATTTATTTATTCCTCTGTTTTAATTTTTTATGTTATGGAAGATAATGTTCATCTCAGCTTAATAGAAAACTTCACTGTATGTGTAAGACTCTTTTTTTTGTGAGTAAAAAGCATAAATTGACTGTTAAAGCTGTTGTTATTATGGCTACTATCAAACATAATACAGCTTATTGAATATTATGCTTTATGATGTTTTAGATAAAACACCAAGAAGGATACTAATTATTAAACATCATAAAGCATAATATTCTGTATGGTGCTGTAAATAATACTCTCTGAAAAAAATAATTGTGACCTTAATTAGGAGAATAGAAAAAAAATGGACTTTCAGCAACACCAATTCAACTAAGGAAGGATCCTGGACAAAGCATGACTAATTCAAAGTTCAAAATTTTGCAATAATAGTTCTCACTTTATTTGACTTCTGTCTCAGCAATCACAGTTCTTCTGTAGTTAGTGTTGAATATTTTGGAAGCTATTGTTTGATATATTATTTGTATCATAGTTTTTTTTTTTTCCAAAGAAAACATGTAAGTCTGATTCCTGTTACGGTATACTAGTAAGAAGGATACTAATTATTATTACACTAATTCATGAAGTAACTAAAACCTACCCTATAACATGTGTACACTTTATAAAGAAAATTTTAATTTTAATGTCTTTGAGATTTTCTATTTTATAAAAATTTTCAAAACAAAGTGAGTCACAGTAGCACATGCCTATAACCCCATCAGCTCTGCAGGCTGAGGCAGGAGTATAATGAGATCAAAGCTAACCTCAGCAACAGCAAGGTGCCAAACAACTCATTGAGACATTGTCTCTAAATAAAACACAAAATAGGTTTGTGGATGTGGCTCAGTGGTCGAGTGCCCCTGAATTCAATCCCCAGTCCCCCCCAAAAAAATTAAAAATAGCTTCTAATTATCTCTTGTATTTCAGTAGTGTAATCCATCATGATATTTCCTTTTTTGTTATGAATTTTAGTAATTATAATTTTCTCTTTCTGTCTCTTCATTATTGTGGCTAAGGGTTTATCAATTTTATTTATTTTTTCAAAGAACCAACTTTTTGTTTTGTCAATTTTTAATTATTTTGTTTCAATTTTATTGATTACAGATCTGACATATGACCTACCCAAACTGAATCAGGATAATGCACAATTTAAACAGATCAATTTTAAACAATGAAATAAAAGATGTCATCAAAAGTCTACCAACCACAAAAAGTCCAGGACCAGATGGATTCTCAGAAGAATTCTACAAGACCTTCAGTGAAGAAGTAACACAAATACACCTCAAATTATTCCATGAAATATAAAAGGAGGGAATCCTTCCAAACTCATTTCATGAGGCTAGTATCACCCTGATACCAAAACCAGACAAAGACACATCAGGAAAAAAAAAAAAAAAAAAAACTTCAGACCAATATCCTGATGAACACAGATTTTCCAAATTTTTACTAAAATTCTGGCAAATCACATACAAAAACACATGAAGAAGATAGTGCACCATGATCAAATGGAGTTCATCTCAGGGATGAAAGGTTGGTTCAACATATGGTAATCAATTAACATAATTCATCACATCAATATACTTAAAGAATTATATGATAATCTCAAGAGATGTAGAAAAAGCATTTGACAAAATACAGCATGCCTTCATGTTCCAAATGCTCGAAAAACTAGTGATAGTAGGAACATAGCTCCACATTGTAAAAGTTATCTACACTAAGCCCAAGGCCAATATCATTCTAAAATGAAAAAAAAAATGAAAGCATTCCAACTAAAAATTGGAACAAGAAAGGAATGCCCTCTTTCACACTTAATTTCAACATAGTCATGGAAACTCTAGGCAGAAAAATTAGACAGAAAAAGAAATTAAAAGGAATCAAATAGGAAAACAAGAACTCAAACTATACCTATTTGCCTATGATATGATTCTATATTATGAAAATCCAAAATATTCTACCAGAAAACTTCCAGAGTTAATAAATTAATTCAGCAAAGTAGCAGGAAAAAATAAAGACCCATTAATCAAATGCATTCCTATATGTCAGTGATGAATCTTCTGAATGAGAAATTAGAAAAACAATCCCATTTATAGCCTCAAAATAATAAATAAATACTTGGGAATCAATCTGACAAAAGAGGTGAAAGACCTCTACAATGAAAACTACAGAACACTAAAGAAAGAAATTAAAAAAGACCTTAGAAGATGGAAAAATCTTTCATGTTCTTGAATAGGCAGACTTACTGTTACCAAAATGGCCAATTTACCAAAATTGTTATTCAGATTTAATGCAATTCCTATTTAAATCCCAATGCCATTCTTCATAGAACTAGAAAAAGCAATCGTGAAATTTATTTGGAAAAATAAGAGACCCAGAATAGACAAAGCACTTATTGGCAAGAAGAGTGAAGCATCAGCAGGATCACAGTTTCAGACTTTAAACTATACTACAGAGTCATCATACAAAAACAGGATGATATTAGCACCAAAACAGACACATAGACCAGTGAGTGGTACAGAATAGAAGAAACAGAGACAAACCACATAAATACAGTTATTTCATACTAGACAAAGGGGCTAAAAGCATACATTAGAGAAAATATAGCCTTTTCAACAAATGGTGCTGGGGAAACTGGAAATTTACATGTGGCGAAATGAAATCAAACCCCTATCTCTCATCCTCTACAAAAACAACACAAAGTGTATCAAGGACCTAGGGATTAGACCAGAGACCCTATGCCTAATAGAATAAAAAGCAAGACCAAATCTTCATCATGTCAGCTTAGGACCTGACTTCCTTAACAAGACTCCTAAAGTGAAAGAAATAAAATCAAGAGTCAAAAAGCGATATGAGTTTAAACTAAAAAGCTTCTTCTCAACAAAAATAAATAAATAAATAAATAAATAAATAAATAAATAAAATAACAATAATGACATGAAGAGAGAGCCTACAGAATGAGAGAAAATCTTTACCACACACATACATCAAATAGCGTACTAATATTCAGGACATATAAGGAACTCAAAAAACTTAACAAATAAAATAAAATAACCCAACCAATAAATGCACTAAGGAACTGAACAGAAACTTCACAGAAGATACAGAATCCGTCAACAAATATGTGAAAACCTGCTCAGTATCTCTAACAATTAGAGAAATGCAAATCAAAACTACTCTAAGATTTCATCTCATTCTAATCAGAATGATAATATCAAGAATACAAGCAACAGTAAATGTTGGCAAAGATATAGGGGAAAAGGTGCACTCATACATTGTTCGTGCGACTTAAAATTGGTACAACCACTCTGGAAAGCAGTATGCAGTTTCCTGAGGAAACTTGGAATGGAACCACCATTTTAAGTCCTTTGAGTATAAACGGTTTATACCCAAAGGACTTAAAATCAGAAGATTGCACTGATGCCTCCAAATCAATGATTATAACAGCTCAATTCACAATAGCTAAACTATCGAACCAACCGAGATGCCCTTCCACACATGAATAGATAAAGAAAATGTGACATATACACATAATGGGATTTTACTCAGCCTTAAAGAAGAATGAAATCATGGCATTTGCATATAAACGGATGGAGTTGGAGAATGTCATGCTAGGTGAAATGAGCCAATCCCATAAAGCTAGAAGCCAAATATTTTCTCTCATATATGGATGCTGATCCATAGTGGGAGGGATTAGGGAAGAATGCATGAAATTTTGATTGTGCAGAGGTATATGAGGTGGTAAGGATGGTAGAATGAGTCATACATTATTAGCCTATGTACATGTATGATTGCATTAACGGTGTAACTGTGCATCATTTATAGCCAGAGAAATGAAAAGTTGTTATCTATTTGGGTATAATGAGTTGAAATGCATTTTGCTGTCATGTATAACTAATAAGAACAAAGAGAGAGAGAGAGAGAGAGAGAGAGAGAGAGAGAGAGAGAGAGAGAGAGAGAACATTTTAATGAATTTAAAATAATTGTTTCTCATTGTCTTGTTTGATTTTTATTTTTAGACCTTGTAGAATATGATTATTTCAACAAAATTAGGTAACAAAACATCACAATAATTAGGTTTCATTTTTTCTAACAAAGCTTTGATGCATTGTTATCTGCTCTGACATATAAAGGACTACCTATCAGAAATGGAGAAAGGCATCATGACGCTAAGAATGTTCCCCTGCTGATATTCAGCAAGGGAACTGGTACCTCAAGGACCACTAAGTTTGCAGTAAATTTCTATGTGAAAGAAAGAAAGAAAGAAAGGAAGGAAGGAAGGAAGGAAGGAAGGAAGGAAGGAAGGAAGGAAGGAAGGAAGGAAGGAAGGAAGGAAGAAAGTGTTTTCCTCCCATTGTCTGTAGCTACTCATAAAATATATTTGAGATGTCATGTTTCAAACAGGGATTTAACCTGGAGTATGAAGCATATTTTAATTAGCAATTCTTATGGGGTTGGAAACTACTTTTCTTCTTCCTTACTCAGTGTTTATAAAGCTGAAATGTGGGGACTTCATCTATATATGCAACTCAAGCTGACAGCAGCACATTAGTGTTCAACATCTCTGAAACATCTTTGTAGGCTTTCCTTCCTCATAACAAAACAATAAAATTCCAGCTCATTGAGTAGGTTTTAGTACAGTACATTTCACAATTTTTCTATTAAATTCTCTGCGTGATGTAACATGTGCTCATAGAACACACATATAGAGTAAGGGATAATAACATGTAAATAATGGTATGGTTTCTGAAATCAAAAAGAAAATTGTTTCATAACTATGCAATTTTGAAGCTGTTATACATTCTTACATTATTTATTTGAAATGTGACAGCAGATAAAATATGTTGTGGCAAAGTTTCATAGAATATAAATAGCAAATTGTGTTAATTATTTTCATTTTTTATCTTGAATATCCAAATAAATCTTTGCATATCTTTTGTTAAAAGGACAATAAAATATTGATTGCTTATATTAAGAAGATTTATGCTTAATTGTATACATAATAGAAATCAGAGCCCAGAGTCATTTAAATATTTTCAATATAATGTATCACTAATTTTTAAATTTTTTAATGTTTTTTTATTGGTGTATTATAATTATAAATAGTAGTGGGTTTCCTTTTGACACATCCATATATGCATGGAATATAATGTGTTCCATTTCAATTCCAAGTACTTCCATTTATCTGCCTCGATTCCAATGGTTTCCTGTCTATTTTATTTATTTATTTATTTAGGTACTGAGGATTAAACCCAGGGGCTTTAGCACTGTGCCACACACCCTCATCCCTTTTTATTTCATTTTATTTATTTTTTTTTTATTTTAAAAGAGGGTCTCACTGAATTGCTTAGGGCCTCACTAAATTTCTGAGGCTGGCCTTGAATTTGGGATCCTCCTGTCCATCCACCTGAGCTGCTGGGATTACAGTTGTGTATCAACACCTCCTGCTAATTTTTATTTTTTAAATTGGTGCTCTATAGAAAATCACATAGGTGGAGCTTACTGTGGGTTACTCATATATGCAAAAGCATAGCTAGTTCAATTTTATTTCAGAGTTTCTTCTTTTTCTCTTCCCTCCACCAGTTCCATGGTTAGGGTCTTTTCTGAAACTGAGGAAAACAGAAGGCCCCAATTTTTGGAAACAAGTCAGAAAGATTTTACATATCATTCAGAGTAACAGGCATGAGTTTATTACAAAAGTTGAGAAAGAGAATGGGCACACTCTTAAGAGAGGGAAAGAAGGTATTGGAGAGGAGAAAGATGGTACAGCCCTCTAGTCCTCTAGTTTTATTGAAAGTCCCAAGGAAGATTCCAGAGTTCCACCGGAGTCCACATTTTGCCTTTTGACTGACAGCATAGGACTGCATGAACCACCTCTAAGAAAAGATGGTATGGTGCCCACAGTTTGAGATTTTAAGAAAATTGAACCCTCTTGATTTTGGGTCAATTTCTCAGCCCTATAATGAGTTTGTTATGGAGCTCCCCTGTTTATGCCTCAATTTCCCGCTACTTACATTGGGTTATTATCCTTTGAAGAGCCCCATCATGTTTTCTTTGTGAGGGCCTTGATGTTTCTTTTTCAAGGTGAACAGCGTGAACAAAATCTCTGTGATAAAGAAGGGTCCAGGCTACTTTTTAGGGTGTCACATGATCTTGAAACAATAATTTTCCTTTAGGAGATGCAACTATGGCTGTGGGAGGTTTTAACATGCAAAGACCCCATCTTCCAGGTGCTTGTCTGTCAGACAGGACAGTAGCTTGCAGTCACACTGGATTGTTTTTTCCCTGCTCATCCAAAACTTGGCTGAGTAGTGACCTAACACTTTGTTGGGTCTCAATCCCCTTCTCTACTCCACTGATCTCCCTTCTAATTACATGGTGTGGTCCCATTTTCCTCCTTTTCTATTCTAACTTCTGCATAAGAGATAAAACATCTCATAAAACATGCTTTATGGCAGAGTAAGACTCCATTGTGTATATATACCATACCATATTTCCTTTATCCATTCACCTTTGATGGGCACCTGGTCTCCTGAATGACTGTCACAAAATAAATAAATTAATAAGTAGAAATGTGTGTGTGTGTTTGTGTGTGTGTGTGTGTGTGTATATATATATATATATATATATATATATATATATATATATATATATATCTCCTGAACAACTATGGCATAATTATGAATAACCATTATGTGGAAAAATTTTATAAAAAATTTATAACTGAACAATAAAGTTTCTTTCTTATGTAATTTCTCTACCTTCTCTGATATACACAACCTCATCTATAATTTGGGGTCAAGAAAATCTACACTTTCAAAATACCATTTACTTGGTATTAGCCTTAAAATATTAAAGAAAAAAATACTGGCTTATTATAAATTGCTTGCAAATGTAACAAACCACTTATAAATAAAAGGTATGATATGTGCTTGTATGGTAAGAATTTAACATAAATAATTAAATTCATGAAGTACTCTAAGTCAAAAATATTTTGACATGGCTTATGTACACAAACACTACAAACACGTGCATACATTCTTATATGTATATAGTATAATCAAGGTATATCTACAGTTACTATATAAGGGAGAGCAATTTAGCAATGTGATAAGTGGTCACTTATAATAAGGACCAGAAACATTATTATCAAGGTATTTAAGTGGAATCCAGAGTAAAAAGTGTTGTAGAAAGAGCAAAAGATAAGAAATCTGTAACATCAAATCACATTTCTTCTAGATACATGTGAGGAGAGCTAGAAGATGGATATGAAATTGAGAAGAGATAAAGGGTTTATTGTATATGAAACTATTTTAATAAGCACACATATATCAGAAAGTTTGATTACTAAATCTAAAATCATACACTTTTAATCCAGTCTTTTTGTTTCCTTTCATAACTCATTAAAATTTATTTTGCATAAAACAGGATATATTAACAAAATTGAGAGAATATTGTGGATAAGTATTATATACTTTAATCTAAATTAATCAGTTATCATATGTGTTTTAAAGCATATATAAACAAAGTTCACAAGTTATTATATAAAATAATATATGTCATATGTTACATGTGTAGTATAATATGATGTCACTATTAATATAATATACCATATAGTTTTATAATGCAATATTATATCATATGCTATGTATGTCATATATAATACATCTTATGTATTCATATTTACCTTAATATTGTGTATTTGTTGATATATTTGTGGGTAGGTTTTGGGTAAATATATATGTCTGCCAAATCATTTAAAACTAAGTTTCAGATATCATGATCAGTAATCTATCTCAGCAGGTTTTTCTAATTTCCTAACATGAATGTTTGTTTATATCAACACAATCAATTCTAAAATTCAGTAAGTTTAACATTGATATAACGCACCTAATATACAATAGATATTCAAAATAGTCATTCATCCTAACAGTGTCCTTTCCAACCTTTTTATTTCTTGATTTAACATGGTAAAATAATCCAATGGAGCATGTACCTGTAACGACATTTCAGTCTCATTTAATTTGAAGCTATTCTTTATCCTTTGTCTTCCAAGATATTAACATTTTTAAAGAATAAAGTCCTTGTTCTTCACTGTGGATCTGATTAATTTTTCCTTCATGTACAAATTGATATTATACATTCTGAGCAGAAATATTACATATGTAACATATTTCCTCTCTCAGTATGTCATCATGAGAAGCAGGAGGTTAGTTTGCCCTATTATTGGTAATATTAACTTCAGTCACTTAATTACAATGAGATTTGCTCCAATACAATTCAGATTATCCATTGAAAAGTTATTGTTTAATTTTTGTGATTAATATATAAACTACTTAGATTTTGAAACACTGTTAATAGTTTGTTTCATTTGAGCTAAGACAAATAATTTTTACAACCTTTCATCAACCTTACCTTAATCAAATAGCATGATGATTGCAAAAAAGTTGGGAAATTTTAATTGTAAATAATAACGTTTTCTTTTCATCACTTTTCATCTACCTATCATCTATTTTCTTTCTCTCTCTCACTCTTTCCCTCTCATTTTCTTCCTACTGACCACCTATTTGAATTTTTAATTTGGTACGAATTTGACTTTGGGTTTTGTTTAAATTCAATGTGCTACAACTCATTACTGATGATATTTACTCACACAAATTAACCCAATTTTGCTATAGTAACATCCTCCAGCTGTTATATCTTTTTGTAATATTTCCAAAACATTTGTTTGACTTCCATATTTTTTTACGTGAACTATTATGGGCTTGATTATTTTGTTTTTCATCCAGTTTAAAATGAGCTAGTATTTTTCTCCTTCCATGAAAGTGCCTCTCTCTAAAAATTTCAAAGTTAAAGCAATATAAATTGTAGAAATTAAGTTTCAGATGTTTTTATACTAATGTATTTATTCTTCAAAGTTTAGAAAAATACTTATGAAAAATACATCAGATTTCTGGATTACCTGTTAATTTTAACTGCTTTCTGTGAAATCACAGGTAAAAGAATTAGTATCACTCTACACCCCAGTGGGCAGTTTATAAAAGTACTTTTCTTATTCATTCCTTACTTATTTCCCTTGTTGAGTGCTAAATTTTGTGTAATTTTTAATTGCAAAATAGTTTCTTTGCATTTTGCATTTGCCAATATTTTAAATGTTTACCACAAGCTTAATGATATTTGTATTTATTTTGGGAAATTGATATTTACATAAATTACCCATTTGTATATTGGGAATAATGTTTTCTTATGAAGTCATATTAATGAGTCAAACTCTGAACTCATTTTAATAGCTCCTGTTAATGACTCATTATGAAGTCACATTAACTGTCATATTAATATAACATTAATTATAGTAACTATTTTTAATGTTAATTGAATTTTTCCAGATTATAAAGAAAATTATGTTTATTTATAAATACACTATAACACATGTCTAAACAATTATTTCACACCAATATTTATATACAGAATTTAATGATTAAATAAATTAACCAGAAAATACCACAAGTATGTTTCTGAATAATGAGTGTGTATATGTATGTATGTGTATATATATATATATATATATATATATATATATATATATACACACATACATGTACAAAATTCATGTGTGTGTCTTCTACATACAATATATACATTAATGGAAGATATTCCATAGCTATTTGTAATTTCTCTTTTATTCTATGTTGATAAAACATATTAGAAGATAAAACATAGCCAACTTTAGCTTCTTAATTGAACTTAACAATTTTGATTTTATATTTTGTTATTTAATACATTTACATAATTATTTTATTTATTATTTATTTGACATTTAGTATTATATGGGTATTTGTCCATCAGTCTTTCTTCCTAATAACATACATACATAATTTTGATACACTTATCTGTACTTCAAGTTTGTTTTTAAAAATTCTTTTCTCATTCAATGATATTATATATGATATTCTAAATGTATAATATTATATGATTAGAAATCTTTTCTTCTGTTTTTCTTGATATCTTTTGGTACATGTGACATGCTTATTTTGCTACTGTGCTAAGAAATGTTTTAATGTTTAGTAGAGCTAGTCTCTAGTTCCAACCATTTTTTTCTCTTACAATTAATTTAAAATACCAAAAATTGAAACAATGTGATAAGGTTTGTCACTTAATTTAATCTACCATATTTATTTACTCCTCACACATAAAAAATAAAAAGTACTTCCAGTGCCAAAATTTCCATAGCTGTGCTTCTGTATATATTTTATATTCAATTACTTCTTTCAGAAAAATGTCATATTCCTTTTATGGTTATTTTATAATTAAGAAAAAATGTTATAATTCTCTTCTGTAACTCCAATGTATTTCCTTTTATTTGGAATTATATTTACTATTTCATTGCTGTTGGTAATATTTTTAAAATTTAATGTCAAGCTGGTCATTACTGCTCTTAGAAAAACATCAGTTTCAAGGAAGTATGCTGTATATTTATACTACATCATTTTCTTGTGGGTTTACCTAGGATCTTTATGCAAGCAGTCACATAATTTTATTTAAGTCATTGTACCCTTAATTTTTCCAATTGTTTTAGCGGTGTCAGCTGGCACCTTTGGAACCTCACTGGAATGGGAGTTGCTGTACTGGGATGACCATGCACTAGGATTTTTCTGTTTACTATTGCTTTAACTGTGAAGGTACACCTTTGTTTTAGAGTTTTAAATCAATCCTGATTTTATCAACTTCCTTCTTAGAGCCTTTTAAGTGATCTTAGGTGCTGCATCTTCTAAACTTCCTATAATGGATGATATGATGAGAGATGACCTTGGATAAGGGGTAACCAATCACAGTGGTGTCCTATTAGGGAAGTTTGCCAGGGTTTGGGGTAGAAATGTTCTTATGTCTTCTTATTGGTAATGTCTTACACATTTGCTCAGTGATATTTTACCATTTCTGAATAATAATCCTGTTATATCAAGGAGTAAATGTGATTATATTATGTAGTTACTCTCCTCCCAGCTCTGGCAATAAAGTGTTCATCTAAAAGCTTATTTGTGGCTTATTTTTGTCCTCAGTCCTACTTTTCTTGTTTCCTCTGTAGTCACCACTATCTATATAATTTCACTCCCTCCTTGTCATCATTTTAAAAAACTGTCCTTAGAGCACAATTTTCTTGTAACATGTACTTCATAATAGTCTTCTCATTTTCTTTTTTTTAAATTTTTTTTTCAGTTGTCAATGGATTTTTTTTAATGCGGTGCTGAGGATGAACCCAGGGCCTCACACATGCCAGGCAAGCAAGTGCTCTACTACTGAGCCATAACTCCAGCCCTAATCTTCTGTCTTTAATCGGCTCATGTGATTTACCTCTAGGTTTTTATTTTTTTGCAAAATGGATCATATAAAGTAGACTTTTAATAAAATAACATGAGCAGTAAACATTAGCGTTTTGAAGAAAGTCATCAACTGGTTGTGAGAAATCTATTATTAAACATTCAACAAAGTCTTTATGTTTCTAAAATGTTCTGTTGGATACAATTTCAACACTTCTTTGTTGAGCTATTATTTCAGTGGTGTTAGATTTCCTTGTATTTTTGATACCATTTCCTTTGATTTTACTTTCTTCATGGAGAAAATGTGGAATAATTATTTTATTTTTTTATTAATGAATTTAATTAATGAATACTTTTTGATAAACCTTTTAATGAAGCAGTAATTTATTGATTTTTTAGCTAAAAAGTATCAAAATGTTTTCTTTTCGTGATATCTTAATTTGGAGATATATATATTTGGGATTTTAAAAATGTATATTTTCAAATTACTAAACATATATATGTTAAATGGATTAATGACATGTGATCTGGTTATATAGCTAGTCTTATTTTGCCAAGTACATTGTTTTAACATTTACTGTTTCATATGATGTAATTAGTTTAAGTGCTTTCTAATTCAGACTTTTAATTTCAATTCATGGTCTTTAGATTTTCAAACATAGAAAATCACACTAAACATGACTTCAAATTACTTAATAATATCTAAGATAAAAACTCTTAGACCCAACAAAAATTTTTAAAAATGCATTGCATGTTTCATAAAAAAAAAATTATTATTGGAAAAATGCAGAACATATTTCTTCATGCTATGTATATATAATTAAATTATCATGTCTTTATTAAAATTCCCTGAGCTGTTTCATAGAACATATCTTAACACTGAGTCCTAAGATGCTCTTGTTTTTTAGTTATGAAATGAGACACATTATTATTGTGGATAATTCTCTAGATCAGGATTTGTTTTAAACAATAGCCATTTTTTATTTATTACTCAAAATAAATTGAAGCTCAGTAATCCATTTGTCAAGACCACCCTAGTCATTCATTCAGGTAGCTGGACCGGGCGTTGAGGCCATGAAAAAACGGCAGACAGAAATACAAACACAGAAAAAGCTGGACCTGGTGGTTCTCCATTCCCTGATGAGGGATGGATGACCCAGAGCCCGCTCAGCAAATTTATTATATAGGTTTTAACTTCAAAAGCGTTATTGTGAGACAGTTTCTTCAGAACAAGCACAACCAAGGAAATAGATATGAGCAGCCCAATTATGATTATCAGCTTGCACCCATAATGTTCTACCCCTCGGCAGCTTGTGTCTGAACCTCAAGGTCGAGAACTGAGAGTTCTGTGGCTGGCACAGAATCTGCCATTGAACAGGGAATCACCATAGCAACTGGGAAATATTTTTATCAGCATCTTCACAGGGAAAGTTTCCCAGAAAGGCATTGCCTCTATCACAGGGTAGCGCAAGGACCCTGATTCAGTCACCACTCCTGACATACATCCTTTATTTGTTACTCACAATTATTAACTGAAACTCAGTCCTGGATGAAAGACTTTTTGTTGTTTTTGTTGTTTAGTTTCTTCCTATAATCAACAACTCACTAGGGAAAACAAAACTAAATGAAGACCAAATGAAAAAACTAAATCCACTCTTCTATGGACAACCAGTCCAAATATAGGGTTGGATATCTGCAAATGATATTAGTTATTTACAAATTGATATTGATTTTTCAGATATTGTCAGTTTTCTAGGTGGCATAAGGAATGACTCCATTATGACTTTACGCCTGTTTTACCTTAATCTTCTTCATAATGTCATGGATTTTATTCCAACCATTATAAAATATATCCTTACCTTTAAAATGGTTATATATATATATATATATATATATATATATATATATATATATATATATATATATAGGCACTTAATTCCAACTGTTATTTGTACACATAGCAACTCTTCAACCAATCTCTTGGAAATTTAAGATGCCATCAGCAAATGACATCTGCTGACATTTTCAGTTTCTTCTCTAAAGATTCCCTTCTCTCCATGCTTTAACACAAACTCAAATTTACCTGAAGAAATTAATGTTCTAAGCTATTCTAGTGAGAGATTTTATTAGTTGTTCAAAACATTACATAGCTCTTGACATATCATATTTCATACATTTGATTCAAGTGGGTTATGAACTCCCATTTTTACCCCATATACAAGTTGCAGATTCACATCGGTTACACATCCACATTTTTACATACTGCCATATTAGTGACTGTTGTATCCTGCTGCCTTTCCAATCCCCTACTATCCCCCCTCCCCTTCCCTCCCATCTTCCCTCTCTACCCCATCTGCTGTTATTCAATTCTCTCCCTTGTTTTTTTTTTTTTTTTTCCCATTTCCCCTCACCATCTCTTATATGTAATTTTGTGTAACAATGAGGGTCTCCTTCCATTTCCATACAGTTTCCCTTCTCTCTCCCTTTCCCTCCCACCACTCCTCTCTGTTTAATGTTAGTCTTTTCCTCATGCTCTTCCTCCCTGCTCTGTTCTTAGTTGCTCTCCTTATATCAAAGAAGACATTTGGCATTTGTTTTTTAAGGATTGGCTAGCTTCACTTAGCATAATCTGCTCTAATGCCATCCATTTCCCTGCAAATTCCATGATTTTGTAGATTTTTAATGCTGCATAATACTCCATTGTGTATAAATGCCACATTTTTTTTTATCCATTCATCTATTGAAGGGCATCTAGGTTGATTCCAGAGTCTAGCTATTGTGAATTGTGCTGCTATGATCATTGATGTGGCAGTATCCCTATAGTATGCTCTTTTAAGGTCCTCAGGGAATAGTCCGAGAAGGGCGATAGCTGGGTCAAATGGTGGTTCCATTCCCAGCTTTCCCAGGAATCTCCATACTGCTTTCCATATTGGCCCGCACCAATTTGCAGTCCCACCAGCAATGTACAAGAGTACCCTTTTCTCCACATCCTCACCAGCACTTGTTGCTGTTTGACTTCATAATGGCTGCCAATCTTACTGGAGTGAGATGGTATCTTAGGGTGGTTTTGATTTGCATTTCTCTGACTGCTAGAGATGGTGAGCATTTTTTCATGTACTTGTTGATAGATTGTATGTCCTCCTCTGAGAAGTGTCTGTTCAGGTCCTTGGCCCATTTTTTGATTGGTTATTTGTTATCTTCTTGTTTAATTTTTTGAGTTCTTTGTATATTCTGGATATTAGGGCTCTATCTGAAGTGTGAGGAGTAAAAATTTGTTCCCAGAATGTAGGCTCCCTGTTTACCTCTCTTATTGTTTCTCCTTCTGAGAAAAACTTTTTAGTTTAAGTAAGTCCCCTTTGTTGATTCTTGTTATTAACTCTTGTCTATGGGTGTCCTATTAAGGAATTTGGAGCCTGACCCCACAATATGTAGATCGGAGCCAACTTTTTCTTCTGTCAGAGGCAGAGTCTCTGATTTGATATCAAGCTCTTTGATCCATTTTGAGTTAACTTTTGTGCATGGCGAGAGAAAGGGATTCAGTTTCATTTTGTTGCATATGGATTTCCAGTTTTCACAGCACCATTTGTTGAAGATGCTATCCTTCCTCCATTGCATGCTTTTAGCCTCTTTATCAAATATAAGATAGTTGTAATTTTGTGGATTGGTCTCAGTGTCCTCTATTCTGTACCATTGGTCCACCCGCCTGTTTTGGTAACAGTACCATGCTGTTTTTGTTACTATTGTTCTGTAGTATAGTTTGAAATCTGGTATCGCTATATTGCCTGATTCACACGTCCTGCTTAGAATTGCTTTTGCTATTCTGGGTCTTTTATTTTTCAATATGAATTTCATGATTGCTTTAACTATTTCTACAAGAAATGCCGTTGGGATTTTGATTGGCATTGCATTAAACCTATAGAGAACTTTTGGTAATATCGCCATTTTGATGATGTTAGTTCTGCCTATCCATGAACAGGGTATATTTTTCCATCTTCTAAGATCTTCTTCTATTTCTCTCTTTAGGGTTCTGTAGTTTTCATTGTATAAATCTTTCACCTCTTTTGTTAGGTTGATTCCCAAGTATTTTATTTTATTTTTTTTGAGGATATTGTGAATGGAGTGGTTGTCCTCATTTCCATTTCAGAAGATTTGTCGCTGATATACAGGAATGCCTTTGATTTATGTGTGTTGATTTTATATCCTGCCACTTTGCTAAATTCATTTATTAGCTCTAGTAGTTTCTTTGTAGACCCTTTTTTAGAGGGAATGCCTTCAGTTTTTCTCCTTTTAGAATGATGCTAGCCTGAGGCTTAGGATAGATAGCTTTTACAATGTTGAGGTAAGTTCCTGTTATCCCTAGTTTTTCTAGTATTTTGAACATAAAGGGATGCTATACTTTGTCAAATGCTTTTTCTGCATCTATCGCGATGATCATGTGGTTCTTATCTTTAAGTCTATTGATGCGGTGAATACCATTTATTGATTTCTGTATATCAAACCTAAGTTTATCAAAAGGGATAAAGAAGGACACTATATACTGTTAAAAGGAACCATTCACCAACAAGACATAACAATTATCAAAATGTATGCACCAAATAATGGTGCTGCAATGTTCATAAAACAAACTCTCCTCAAGTTCAAGAGTCAAATAGACTACAACCCAATAATTATGGGTGACTTCAACACACCGCTCTCACCATTGGACAGATCCTCCAGACAAAAGTTGAATAAAGAAACTATAGAACTCAATAACACAATCAATAATCTAGACTTAACTGACATATATAGAATATATCAACCATCATCAAGTGGATACACATTCTTCTCAGCAGCACATGGATCCTTCTCAAAGATAGACCATATATTATGCCATAGGGCAACCCTTAGTAAATATAAAGGTGTGGAGATAATACTATGTATCTTATCTGATCATAATGGAATGAAACTGGGAATTAATGATAAAAGAAGGAAGGAAAAATCCTGCATCACCTGGAAAATGAACAATATGTTATTGAATGATCAATGGGTTACAGAAGACATAAAGGAGGAAATCAAAAAATTCTTAGAGATAAATGAAAATACAGACACAACATATCGGAATCTTTGGGACACAATGAAAGCAGTTTTAAGAGGGAAATTCATTGCCTGGAGTTCATTCCTCAAAAAAAGAAAAAAACAACAACAAATAAATGAGCTCACACTTCATCTCAAAACCCTAGAAAAGGAAGAGCAAAACAAAAGCAAATGTAGTAGAAGGCAAGAAATAATTAAAATCAGAGTGGAAATCAACGAAATTGAAACAAAAGAAACCATTGAAAAAATTGATAAAACTAAAAGTTTGTTCTTCAAAAAAATAAATAAGATCGACAGACTCTTAGCCATGCTAACAAAGAGAAGAAGAGAGAGAACTCAAATTACTAACATACGGGATGAAAAAGGCAATATCACAACAGACACTACAGAAATACAGAAGATAATTAGAAATTATTTTTGAAACCCTATATTCCAATAAAATAGAAGGTAGTGAAGATATCGATAAATTTCTTAAGTCATATGATTTGCCCAGATTGAGTCAGGAAGATACACACAATTTAAACAGACCAATAACAAAGGAGGAAATAGAAGAAGCCATCAAAAGACTACTAACCAAGAAAAGCCCTGGACCCGATGGGTATACAGTGGAGCTTTATAAAACCTTCAAAGAAGAATTAATACCAATACTTTTCAAGTTATTTCAGGAAATAGAAAAAGAAGGAGCTCTTCCAAATTCATTCTATGAGGCCAACATCACCCTGATCCCGAAACCAGACAAAGACACTTCAAAGAAAGAAAACTATAGACCAATATCTCTAATGAACCTAGATGCAAAAATCCTCAATAAAATTCTGGCAAATCGAATACAAAAGCATATCAAAAAAATTGTGCACCATGATCTAGTGAGAGATTTTAACTTGTACAACACTGGCTATGCCAGGGGATTGGAGGTGATTTTATTATCTGTTACACTGTATCTCAACTATTTTTACACTCTTTCTTTGAAAGACACTGTCTGTTTTGAAAGAACTTTCAGATGACTGTTCTTGTTCCTTTCATTACCCCATATCCTAATGCTTGTCCACAACTTGGGTGCCCCTCTCCCTTGGCTAACCAGCTTCCCCTCCAACTCTCTGCATGTGCCCATCAGCACACATGCTTTCCTTTTCATCCATATGCCTGATGCAATTTCAGTATCTATCTTGGCTCCTCAGATTTCCTCCACCTCAAATGAATTGCTTTCCCTCCGTCACAACTCAAAAATCATTTATATTTTTATTCCACACCTTTTCATAGTCAATACCTTAAAAACACCAAGATTTTCATTTCAAACAGGTAGTTTCTTCACCATCATAATTTACACTCCAGGAAAATTTAACCATATACCTGTATTATAGTATTTGTTCAGTTTTATCCAACTTTCTAATTAATTAATCACCATCTCCTTTTTTATTATTATTTTAATTATCAAATCCCTCTGGTCTCAGTTCCCAGCACTTAGCTCTAATTTAGATTACATGAGTCAACACCATATTCATTTGCAATCCATTTAAACCAACCTATTCCATCATTATTTAATTCTGACAATGAAGAAGTGAACAAAAATATGTGTATGGAAATTTTGCTCTTTGACTTTGTCACATTAAATTTCCTTATAAATATGATTAAAATCAACTGAGGAAAATTATCAAGAATTAGCATGCATCAATTTTTAATTTATAAAAATATAATACAAAATGTTATGGGGAGAATTGTTTGAAAGACACTAGATTAGGACTAGAAAAGTCAGGTAAGAGTCTTTGGCAATAGTAATGGTAGACAAAAAGAGTGAAATGCAGAAATATTTTTTATAAGGACTATACATAAAAAAATGGTATGATGAAGACAACAACATATGTTCTTCAGGTTCAGATTCTTTTTACTGAAGAAACGTTGTCTTTCAACACATTAAAAACAAAAAGAACAGGCTTGTATATTATCTAGAAGCAATTTATAAAACCAATGTAAACCAGGTGGCAGAGCCTAGGACAATTTAACAAATCCTAGAGAAAAATACCTGGGGCTCACATGGAGCCAAATCACTTAAAGACTGGTTAACTGAGAATTTAATATTGTACTGAGTTTTATGGCAATGTAATTTATATTCTAATGTAAAATCTTTTGAGAATGAAAGAGGACATTATACATTGTCAAGATAAATTCAAATAACTAAAAATAATTTGGTGTACTGTGTGTCAGTTCCAGTTAATAAAACACATATATTTCATATATATGTATATATATATGTGTATATATATATATATATATATATATATATATATATATATATATATCACTTACACACACACACACATGCACATATCCCTAATTCAGAATACCTCAGAGTATGAGTGAATAGAAAAATTTATATATGTAGGCTTTCCTCCACTTCTGTATTAATCAATTTTACTCAGGATCTCATTGGTAAATAGACTTTTTTTAGATTTACTAAGAATTTGTTTATTTTATCATATCAATTTTGTTTACTTCTATTTTTATCATGAAAAACTAAAAATATACAAATAATGGTATAATAAAACAGATATGCCCATTTTCTACTTGCAGTAAATAACAATGAAGGACCAATCTTATTTTATCTATATTTTCACCTACTTTCCACCCATTCCTTTTGGATTAGTTTGAAGCAAAATACAGAAATTTTAATATTTAAATATATATATTTCAGTGTGAGTACTAAAGGTAAGGACTTAAATTTTAAATATAAATTTATACTATTATCACATCTAAATGAAAACCTTTATTCCTTAAAATTAAATATTTGGTAAATATTTAGATTTGATATCAAGTTATCTCATTTATTTACTTTTTATTTTTTTAAAAATTTGTTCTTATTAGTTATACATGATAGTAGTATATATTTTGAGATACATATATTGAATATAGCTTCTCATTCTTCTGGTTGTATATGGTGTAGAATTACATTGGTTATGTATCATATTTACATACAAAATTCATTGATGTTTTGATTTTTATATTTGAATTGTTCAGGTAGGATTCAAACAAGGTACAGTCATCCCTTCCTACTACTATTATTGAGGCATAATCAGTTGAGCCCATTTAAAGTACAAAATGAGGCATCCATCTGGGAAACAATTATTACATTCAAGATGCAAATCATTTTCTTTAGCCTTATTTATGTTCTATAAATCTTGCATCCCCAAACTCATGACCCATTATCTTTACATGTTAATTTGTTTATGTTATATTAAATGTTACATAAAGAGAAAGATACATTATTTACTGGTTTGAGTCTGGCTTCTTTCCAGCACAGTGATTTTGAGAATCCTTTGCATCATTTCATATATCAGCAATAACTTTTTGTTATTAAGCAGTGTCCCTTTGCATGGATATACAATTTTCTTTTTCTGTTCACCCGATGTTGAACATGTTATTTATTCCTACTTTATGCCTCTGACAAATAAAATAGTATATTTGTTTATAAATATTTGTGGGGAGAGTTTTTTTAACATTTTTAATTGTAGATGGACACAATATCTTTATTTTGTTTATTTGTTATTGTTTGTTTGCTTGTTTTGCTTTTGTTTTTGCTTTATGTGGTGCTGGGGAACAAACCCAGTGCCTCACATATGCAAGGCAAATGCTCTAGCACTGAGCCACAACCCCAGCCCCTGTGGGGACAGTTTTTAATTTCTTCTGGCAGTAGAGTTGCTGGATCACTTTAAAAAAGTGCTTATCTTATTTCTTAAAGAAACTGCCAGTCTTTCAAAGAAGTCTCATCATTATTTATTCCCACCTATAGTACAGTTGTTCCATATTTACTCTGATAATAATTTTTTCTTTCTGTTGCCTCTTCTTTTCTGTATGTGTGAGCCATTGCAATGTGTTTATGATGATAGCATACACACAAGTTTAGCTTTTTAAAAGATCATTATTACTTTAATCATACATGTTTATCAGGTAAAGTGCAATAAATCAATACACAAACATAATGTATGCTGATCAAACAGAAGAAATTCAACAGTGTGACTTTAATTGACATTCTCCTAAGAAGTAATGACTGAGCAATTTTAAAATATCAGTGGACATCCATATATATACTTTTGAGAAATATTATTGTAAGTCTTTGAATTTTTAATTGTATTGTTTATTATTATTCAATGATAAGGATTTTTTTTTTACTATTCTAGATATAAATGTTTTATCTAAGAGCTTCATATAATTTCTTTCATTTTTAGTTTTCCTATGCATAATTTTTGAAGAGCTAATTTTTTCATCTTAATATATTTTACTAAAATACAATTTTATAAATCAGTGCTATATCCTGGAAACATTGCAATTAATGTGACTTCACAAGCAATAGTATTAATCTCAAGAATCTAGATAGTTTTTTAATTTTGTTTATGTGGTCCTAAGGATTAAACCAAGGGCTTCCCACACGTTAGGCAAACACTGAGCTACATTTCCAGACTTTTTAAAAACTTTGTTTGAGCGTCTAGATATTTCTTTTGAGAAATGAGAGATCTTGAAAATAAGTTGCATAATAAAGTTCATAAATTTTGTTTTCTTAGGTAGTCTGTAATGTCTCAACTTTCTAGGATTTCTTCATTTAAATCCATTTTATTTTTATTTTTTCCATTATTTTATGTAGTTCTCATGTTACTATTTTCTTAATATGAAATTTGACTTTTATGTTTTACTGTACCCCTATTTTCAACTTCTGTAATGCATGTATGGAATGATTTCTCAAGTTCTTAACATTTTTAAAAATCAAATACATAAATTATAATTAGGTATAAATTTCTTCATTGGTTTTAGTGTTGGAATACTCTTTTGTACACATGTTGAATAAATATAATCTTATAAATTGTATTTCTTTTAATTTAGTTTTTTAATATTGAAAGTATATTAATTATACAATTATTCGTATTGGAAAGTTTACATAAAAATAAATTTAATTTAACAATTACAGTTACTAAAAAGTTCATATGAAATGTGATATGGAAGCAGGTTAAATAGTATCCCTTTCTAGCTCTTTCTTGATTTAAAGATACTCCTCTGAAAAAATGAAAATGATAAAAATCACAACATCAGAGACTATATGCCTGTATGGCTAAAATAATATATGTGGTATTAATCTGTTTTCTGTTGCTATAACAAAACAAGTAAAGCTGGATACTTTATAAAGAAGAGAACTTTATTTATTTCAAAGTTTTTTGGTTTGAGATTATGGTGCCAAGAAGTACTACAGTCTGGTAAATGTTCCCTTGGCTATGACACATGGCAGATGACATCATGGTAGACAAATATGTAAAAGTGATTATGTAGTGAGACAGGAATCCAGAAATCATTGACAGATCAGCTTCACTGTACTACCACAACCCTCTTTGGAGAACTCACCTTGGTCCTTATTCTTTTCAAAGGGTAATGGCCTCCTCCTATGTGGTAACCCTCTTCAAGGTTCTATCGCCTTTAACACCACCCCATGGAGATGAAAGCTTCCGGACATGTGAACCTTAGGGGATGAAGCACATCCAGATAACAGCAAAGGGGAAGTGAAAAGCAGCTTGTGTTTATTACATTTTACTTGCCTCTTGACAACAGTAGGTCAATATTACTGTAAATATGTATGTGGTTGTGCTTTAAAACGTGGTGAGGGGCACTTCCTCTGTGCCTCTAAGGAGGAATGAAAGTTTCTAAACCTTCTTCTATTGACTAAGACTGACCAGGGCCAACAATGTTAAGAGAAGGACTTATGTGAGCTCTTCCTCCCATTTCTTTACCTGGGTCTCCTTTCCAACCTTTTGCCTCTTTTAATGTATTTATGAAATGGCTCCAGGAGGTCAGCTGTTGATTAGGTCAACTCAGAGCACAGTATCCAGATTGTTCACAAGATGGTGAACTTGAGAGTAGATCATTTCCTCTGGCCTGAAATAATTCAGTTGAGAAAATCTGAGATTGAGGACAGGAGTGCTGATACCTGGTTTTGAGTTGCACTCATGTAGAGCTAAGCCCTCTGAACCACCTGAAGTTCACTACTAATGTTTAAAGTTGAGTTTGTACATGCTCAAACATCTCTTTCTATCTCTTTTGTGAATAAATGATACTCTTCTGTAAGATAAACATGATTAAAATCATGAAATCAAAATGTGTTTCTTTACATGGCTAAAATTATGAAAGTGATATGTATTAATCTTTTTTTATGTTGCTATAATAAAATAACTGAGGCTACATACTTTTTAGAGAAATAAGTTTACCTAGCTCATCTCATTTTTGTAAAGGTATCTATTATAAGGCCACTGAATGTGGGCAAGGAATGAGGTAAGGAGAAAAAAGGCAACCAGCATCTTATCCTGTTTATTTCCTGCTGCCTACATTCTGGATGTTTTCCAACTTTCTCCACAGTTTAAAACAGTTGTGTCACAGAGCTAACTTTGTGTGACTGGACCTATCTCTTCTGAGGCCTTTTGAAACTGTGGCCTTGTGACACCAATATACATTTCAAATCAGTGATCTCTTTTGATTCCAATTATAGTGGAAAAATTCATGTTTTCCGGTGTTCTAAATCTATGCTGGATAAGGGACTGACTTTCTTATAATAAATTTGAAAATTTTTGTTTCTTTGTCTACACATTTCTTACTCATTCTGTCAGCTGATGTTGATATTTAAAATACAGGAATGTATTCAATATATTTTTTTAATTTTATTTTTTTAGTTTTACATGGACACAGTACCACTTATTTATTTGTTTGTTTGTTTTTATATGATGGTGAGGATTGAACCCAGTGCCTCACATGTGTGGCTTTACCACTGAGCCACAACCCCAGGAGTTCAAAAGAGGACATAGTAGGAAAATGTGTTGTTTTGCACTTGCACTACAAATTTCTGAATGGTAGCAAATTTAACATGACCAGAAAAGAAATGAGAATTCACAATTTCCTGGATACTTTGAATAAGAACTATGTTGTGACAATCAATGTACTCTAATAACCTTTGAGACAGTCACTGTAGTCTGTATTCATGGGACCTTAGTGGATAAAGAACTTCTGAACAGTGATGTTACCAGTGTTACAAGGTTGATATTGAGGGGACAGAAGCAAGAGGAGCTGTTCTCAATACATTAACAGGGCCTGTGTAGCCATGGCATGGAGAGCTGTGACAGTGTTGCTACCTTTGCCTTACAGTGATAGATATGAAGATAATGTCACTTTTGATGGTTCCTGTAACTGACAGGAGATGGTATCTGATGGTGTCAGTGGTAAGTCAAAATAACTTACTTGAATTCATTAATTCTATAGTATGTTTTAATGAAATTGTTTATGTAAACTGGCCCCATACATCATAGTATCATATTCCTATTTGTTTATGCTTACAATAAAATCACCCCTCAATACCAAAGCAATAAAAATTAATTTTTTTTCAAAAGGCCCCGTATAAACTTTATCCTTTTCAAATCATTTTTAAAAAATTATTTGTTCTTTTTAATTATACATGATAGTAGAATGTATTTTGACATATTTATACAAACATGGAGTATATCATATTCTAATTAAGATAGGAATAGGAAAGACAGTGCAATGAATCAGACACAACTTTCTTATGTACATATAAGAATATACCACAGTGAATCTTAACATCATGTATATCCACAAGACTGAGATCTTAATTAGAATAAGATATAATTTAAGTAAACTTGTAATTACAACAAAAATGATCATCAAATCTGTATGTTTGCTTTTTTGATGAAGTATTACAGTGGTAATACATTTGATATGTTCTTTGTATCCATATAATATATGGATTTCTGTACTAGTGTACACTTGAGATAATAAATTTAGAGTAATTAAGAAAAAATTTGAAGTATGTAATAATTAAAATTTAACAATAGACCTTACTTATCAGGTAAATAATGAAAAAATCATAATTATATAAATTTTATTAATTTGCATGTCTTTAGACATGGCATATTATGTTTTATTTTATTATTTCCCCATAATTGTCAGATTTCAAAAAATATCTTCTAGGGTTGTCAAAATATGCACAAGCAGAGCCAAGATAATTGGTCTAGAACAGTGACCCAGTCAAATCAGGCATTTTGTCTTTCTTTCAGACACACATTTAAACTAAGAATGAGTACAAATCACTAGCATTTTTCTACTTCTCTCACAACTGCACCAACCTAAATAGAATATTTTTATTCCCAAACATTTTCTCCACACTAATAAAGTATAGAAACCAATTTATAAGCAATGCAAGAGTGTAAATGTATGTGAAAATAAACACTTTTTTGCAAAATTATTTTTGAAGATAAAAGTAAAACTAGAGTTTAAGATGACTTTGCTTTCAAAACAACTCCTCTTTCTTAGACTTGCATCATTGACAATGTACATACTCTTTTTCTTTGTTTTGTTGGATAGTGCATGAAATTTCAGTCTAATTTCTAACACATTGTGTGGTCCTTGTGCATTGTTTATATTAACTTTTTATTCCTAAACCTCAACTAATGCATTCCTCAGAACAGACAACTGATATATAAATTAAGTGTTCATAATTGGTATTAAAATTTCCTTCACACTTAGGAAAATTGTGTTTTATTTGGTTTTAAAGCAGACTGATCTCAATAATCTCAATGATAATTCATTCTTTGAACAAATAAAAGAATTTGTCTGACCACTTTAATATTTAATGAGTGCAATACTATGAAGGAGGATAAGTAATTAAAATAATTTTTACCTAACAAGATTGGAAATGTAATTCAGAAACTAATTAAGATCTTTTACTTAGAAGAAATAATTCAATTTTATTGCCTATAGAAACATCATTATTCTGTCATTTGTTTTTAATTCTGCCCATCAAATACAAGCCCACTTTGTCAGACATTGAGTACAGCTGAATTTTCCAGGCTTACACTTTATAACTGCTGAATCAAAATAGAATAATTTTATCTTAGTTTTCTAGAATCTAGATATTAATTGCAGTACCTTATATGTTTGGCAGAAAACATTCATTTTCTTTACACACAGGCTCCATTTCCCATTTCTCCTACAGTTAGGTATGTCTATGTCTCTATGGTAGGACACAAAACGGGGGAGGAGCTGGAGTGACATGAAGAGCAATACTTCAAGTCTGACCAGGCAAATCTCTCACAGATGACTATCCTGCTCATGTTCCCTCCCAGCTGTGTAGAAGGGAGACAGCTTCCAGCATAAATTCATCATTCATAAGGTGAAATATGGAAGGGTCCAGGTCCTTATGTGACAATTTGAAAGAGTTTTTTACAGTCTGCAACACTCATATTTCATTATTAAGTAAACGATTAATAAGGCACTAAGTATCTAAAATTTGGTGATTTAGTCTTCTCAATAGTTAACGTCATCTTTACTTAATGTAGTGTAGTTGGCAAAAAAAAAAAAAAAAAAACAGAAACAGGATCAGGACACCAACTTACTACTAATAATATCTTTATTCTTCAACCAAACACCCTGTGAATTTCTGAAAGTTCTAGACCTCAATTTCATCTTCATCTGTTCATTGTTAGGGGCTCATTTTATATGTGAAACAAAATGTACACATACATGTTCTTTTTTAAATGTTCTTTTTAGATTTACATGACTGCAGAGTGTATTTTGACACAGTATACATACATGAAGTATAACTTATTTTAATTAGGATCCCATTCTTGTGTTTGTACATGATGTGGAGTTTCACTGGTCATGTATTCACCTGCTTGCTCTTAGTGATTATTTCCTATATTCCCTGTGTTCCAAGAACAACTTGGAGTAGAATAAGCTATATATAGTGCTTGCCCCCCTGGATTTAAGTCTTCCTAATATAGCATGCAGAGCTATATTTATGATATGATTACACTGTTATAAATCTCAGTGTGTTGTAGTGATTAAAAATAAGCAAGTGAGGTCAATGAATTGCTGACCTGGAGTAGGTCATGATCTGTGGTAGATTTAGAGGGAGAAGGTAAATTGACCTCAGGAGTTTGTATATTGCTACATAAGCACCACACCACTAAGCTACAACCCCAGACCTTTTCATTTCATTTGCTAAGTTGCCCTGGCTGGCCTAGGACTTGCAATCCTCCTGCTTTGGCCTCTCAAGTAGCTGAATTTGTAGGCCTGTACCACCAGGCCCAGCTTATGGTAGGTTTTGATGAACACAGAGCCAGGTAAACTTTATGAAGTAGTTCATAGAATATTCACCTGGACCCCAGCACATTGAGAATGTTAAAAAGGTTGCTATCAGAATTAAAAAAAAAAAATAGAGCATCAATCTATTCTCCATAGGAAATATGTTGCTCTGAAATAAGATCATAAAAGTTCAGAAGAGAAGCACATTTAAAAAAATTAATAAACAGAATTAATAAAACTGAGTGATATTGGACATGAGGGACCAACACAAATGCAAAAGAACATAACCACACCACTTTCCTGATTTTTGCAACTGAGAAAATTGCAGTACTATTTAATGAGTCATGAAACATAAAAAAAAAAGCAGGTAGGGGTATTAGAAAATCATTTTAGAAATAATTAATTGGAAACTGCAACCCAATACCAAAATATAAATATGTTAAAGTATGTTTCTCCATTTATTGAAGAATCCCTATATGTATTGGTAAAAAAAAATATATATATATATATATATATATATATATATATATATATATATATATATATATATATAATGATATGTCACATATGTGCATATTATATATGCATGTACTTATATGTTGTATGGTCAAGTATATATGGTTACAATTGGACAAATATATAATAATTGATTTTACTAATTTAAATATATTAAATATTATGACATTGGGTGTAATATAATTTGATTGAGGTGCAATAAACTCTACATTCGTGGAATATAAAATTTAATAAAATGACATTTATTTGGATGTTGCTGCAAACCCAACAGCAAAATTAAGATAATGCAAATATCTATTATACCAGCTCTATTCATTTTTCTGAAAATGACAGGATTTTATTCTTCTTTATGACTGAATAATATTCCATTGTGTATGTACATTGCATTTTCTTTATCAATTAATCTGTTAATGGGCAGGTAGGTTGATTATATATCTTAAGTATGGAATAGTTCCATAATAAACATGAACATACAGGACTTAATTTCCTTTGAACATATACAAAATAAAGGTGAGATGCCTGGGTCACATGGTAGTTCTATTTTAACTTAATGTATTGTCACATTATCTTTTAATTAGAATTCTTTAGTCTTTCTCTTTATAATACACAAATTCTTTTAAAATGAGTTTCCTATAATTTATAGTTTATTTTTTTTCTTAGTCAATTTTACTAATTCTGCATCCAAATGAGTTTTTTAACCACTTAGTTAATAGGATTATTTTTACGATTGGCATTTAGTCTTTCATATTGCTGTTTTTTAGATTTCTTGCAGCTTTAATATATACATTTCTCCAAGACATAGCATATATATATATATATATATATATATATATATATATATATATATATATATATATATTTAACTATATATATTTAACTATATATATTTAACTAATACATATAGGACTTCTTCAATAAATGAAGAAGTTTTCTTTGACATACATTAGGGTATGGTGTAGTGACTTCTAATTAAATATTTCTAAACTGATTTTCTAACTCCTTACCTTTGTGTTTGGTGGTCTAGAAAATACTCTCAAGTTACTGATTTGCTCAAAGGTCCAACATGACTTATATTGATGGTTAAGGGTTATTATAGAAAATGTCATAGAGAAGTAGGATAAAAGTCATGAACTGGGTGCAGTCCAGAGTAGTCAGGCACAGGCTTCTAAGCTCAGGACTTGTTCTGTCTTAAAAAATATTCTTTCTAGGGAGCTCCCTTGAGTATCAGAGTTTTAGGTTTTATGGATCCCTCTTGTGCAGGCACATATTGCTACATAACCAGCCACAGTAACAACAAATTAGGATTCTCACAAAGAACTAAATGTACATCATGAGTATTGGATTTTTTTTATGCCAGGAGCTGGCCAGGGGCAAGTGATTTTCTGGGCTTCTTTTGAGACATAGAAGGAGTGAAAAGCCAAGCCTGCTATGTTAATTGATTATTTTTTCTGAATTTCTTTATTATTTATGTTATTTTAAGATTTAATATTATGTATTTATCAGTTTTTTATTATAATCTATTTTTATCGTTGAGTTTTGCTTTGGGATTTATAGTGTATATAATTACCTGTCATAGGCAAATGTTATATATAACGGTATATTTTGTGTGTGTGTGTGTGTACTTCATATACTATAAATATATATATATATATATATATATATATATATATATATATATATATATATATATACACACACACACACACACACATATAATGCATGTATACTTCCTTTCGATTTTTGACTGTCTTTACATTTTAAGTTGACACATTTTATAAAGTATAAAAAAAATTATCTTTTTTATGAAATTGCCTTTGCAGTAAAGTACATTTAAAAATTATACACATACTTTGTAAAATTTCTATTATTACTTTTTCAGGTTCTCTAACACTCTTTTCTGCAATGTATAATCTGTCTCTCTCCAAGAGAAATCCCAAGAAATAAATCTTTTCTAGCAGTTGTCTCATAATCATCTAATCTCTCTTTTACTCAACTCTCCTTCCTCTCCTTCCTCTCCTCTTCTGTTTTTCTATTTTCTTTCCTTCCTTCTTTTTTTTTTTTTGTGGTACCTGGAATTGAACCCAGGGGCATTTAGCTGTTGAACTAAACCCCTATCCTTTTTTAATGTTTTATTCTATCTATCTATTTATTTTTGGTACCTGTGATTGAATCCAGGGGCTGTTAACCACTGAGCCATATCCCCAGAACTTTTTTTATATATATTTTATTTAGAGACAGAGTCTTGCTGAGTTGCTGAGTGCTTCATTAACTTGCTGAGGCTGCCACAGCTTCTCGAGGCACTGGGATTACAGCCTTGCACCACCAGGCCTGGCTGATATTTTATTTTGAGACAGGGTCTCACCAAGTTGTTTAAGGTCTCACTAAATTGCAAAGGCTTGCTTTGAAATCACAATCCTCCTGCCTCAGCCTCTTGAGCCTTACAGGAGTGTGTCACTGGCCTGGGATTTTTTTTTTTAAATTTCTGTACTATTACTTTAGAATTATTCAGGAAGTTCTTCTCCCTTTGTACTTACATTATCTTGCAGGTATACATTTTACTGATTGTTGCCTTACCTCATAACATAGTTCCATAGCTTTATATCTTACAATTTATTTAGTGATAATATTTTTTTTTACTCTTAACACTATTTCCAATTAATTTTAATTCTAATGTTAAATTACTTATCATTATAAGTTTCAGAGGATTACATATTCTTTGTTATATTCTTATTATAAATATTCTGTATACATGAACACATGTACATTCCATATTTTCAATATAGCTCACATGAAATATTCTATATGTTCAAATAGATGTTACTGTAAATGTATGATAAATTATATAACTAGTAAAATAGAAGATACCTTTTAAAACAACCAGAAAAAAAGGTTGTTTATTAGGATATATCTTAATTGCTGATTAATAATTACAGAATATTTTAAAAACATATGGAGGAAGGTCTCATTTAAGCTTTAATGTAAGTAGAAAATGGAGAGAGAGAGAGAGACAGAGAATGACACCTCCATGTCAAGGTTTTATGTAAGAAACTTATCTAAGTAAGGAATACTAAAGACTTGAACATGAACTTTGGCTGCAGAATCTTTTATGGCAGATCCAGGCCAAGGTCCCTGAAACAGCTGCATTATAGATTAAAATTTCAAGAGGAATTATGGAGGCTGCCCAAGGCATCAGTTTGGCAAAAATGAAATACTCTTGTGATTTCTATATTAGAGTATAAACAGAAAATTAAAAGGGGATGTGTTGTCAGTTTTTTGTGTTTGTGACAGAAGTCCCCAATATGAACAGGTTAGAGAAGGAAACCTTTTTTTTAAACGTGTTCTTTTTAGTTATACATAACCATATAGTGTGGTGTATTAATATATGTACATACAGAACTTAAGTCAGATTCATTCTACTATCTTTCTTATTCCTGTCCTCCCTACCTTCTCTTTACTTATTTGGGGCTCATGGTTTCAGAGATCTCAGTCAGTGGTTGGCCAACTCCACTGCTTTGGGCCAGAGGTGAGGCATAACACCATGGTGGAAGGGTGTAATGAGGGAAGCTGCTCAGATTATGACAGATTGGAAAAAGAGAGAGGAAGGGGCCAAGGGTAGAGAAAGGCTAAGATCATACCCCAATAACTTAATTCCTCCAGCCAAGCTCCATCTGCCTACAATTACCACTCATAGTTTATTAAAATTATTAATACATTAAGTGAATTAATTAGCTGATTAGTTTACAGTTCTCATAAGCTAATCATCTCTGAACATTCCTGTACTGCCTAACAGCTGAACATTTCAGGGGACATTAAAGATCCAAGCCATAATAGGTGAATTTAGTGTTAGTTTAATTTTGCACAATTTTAATAGATGGGTCTTTCAAAGAGTAGATTTATGAATGGAATGTTATAATCAATAACATGGTTAGTATTAAAAATTGTAATTATTCAAGAAATAAAAAACAGAAAGAAAAGAAAAGAAAGGAGAGAAAGTAAACCAAGCTGTAGTTTGAAAACAGCTGAGGAAAATTTTGTGGAATATGATAATGGAGTATTAAAGGCATTATGTTATAGATCATGCAGAACTTGAAAATTGTGTTGCACTGAATATAATGTTTTATTATTTTTCAAAAGTTTTTTTCTAAAAAATGTATTTAAAAGACAAATAAAAACACTTAAGCATTTTTATATCTAAGAATAATTCTCCTATCATAAAATATGCCATGTCATACTTCATAGAAGCTAGTAATCTAGAAATGATTTGAAATCTGATGAACTATATTAAAGAAGATGTACTTAATAACATATGGCCCATTTAGCTGATTAATTGATTATATTTGGAGATGCAGATGTTTTTTAGTGACTCTCTTTTAAACAGCAGTGTTCTGGTTTAATACTTTTGGGTCTCTATTGACTATTGAGCAAAACAATATGCTTTGTTTTTTCAGTGGTATTTTCATATTAGACAAAATTTTAATAATAAATATTTGACTATTAAAATTAAAATAAAAAAGAAATCTCAATAACAAAATATTCCACCATTTTCAAAATAGTAAAAAAAATTACTTTTACAACTATTATTTTTGTAGAGGGAGAAACATACATAATATATAAGGCATAAATTTTATATATATGGACATAAACAAATACATATATTCAAAATGCTAACAAGCCCAAGTAAAATATCTAACACCCAATGTAAAATATTTCAGATCGTTTGTGTTCAAAATTTATATATATATATATATATATATATATATATATATATATATATATATATACACATAATAGCTTTAACCATTTTACATATGAGAGCAAAATTACTTTTTCTGGGATTAGGGATTGAACTCAGGAGCGCTCGACTACTGAACCACATCCCTTGCCCTATTTTGTATTTTATTTAGAGTCAGGGTCTCATTGAGTTGCTTAGAGCCTCATTTTGGTTGATTCTGTCTTTGAATTCTAAATTCTCTTGCATCAGCCTTCTGAGTCACTGAGATTACAAGCTTTTGCCACTATGCCCAGCACAAAGAGAATCCTTATTTCAGTTTTCTGTTTTTGCTTATCCCCTGGAACACTGAATGATGATAAATTCATAGTGTTTCAATGAAGTTGACTTCTGACATTTTAGAAAGATTGTTTTGGAGGTTTTTCCTCATTTCTTAGGAGATTTTGTTTTATGGTATCCTATTAATAAAGGTTTGGTATGCTGCACTATCGATGATTAATATTCCCTTTCACATACAATCAGCCTGACTAAAGTTTTATAGAACAAATGATCCAACAAACAAATCCATTTTTTTTTTTTTTTTTTTTTTTTTTTTTAGATTTCTAGGTTTTCTCTTCTACAAATCTTGGTGTTATTTTTCTAGCTCAGTTGAATCGTTGACATTGGCTCCTATATTCTACCTACAAATCTGATCAGCTATATCCTCTTCTCTTTGAGGATCCATGCTTGTGTGTGGAGGCTCATAGGGAGGAAGTGCAGATGTAAATTCACAAGTGATAAATTGCAAAAGCTTAATCACTTATGATGAGCTTGAAAACCAGTATTTGCAGTTTTTAAAAATGCCTTTTACAAACAATTTGTAACAATGATTATAAGTATCAGAAAATAACATTTCATAGGAAAGTTTTGTTATTGTTTATTATGGTTATAATCACAAGACTGCAGTGTTTTTGTTTTTATTTTGTGGGGGTAGGGGTACCAGGGATTGGATTTAGGGGAATTGGACCAGCCTTATTTTGTATTTTATTTAGAGCAATGTTCTCACTGAGTTGTTTAGTGCCTCGCTTATACTGACATTGGATTTTACTCAGGATCCACCTGCCTCAGCCTCCTGAGCTGCTGGGATAATGGGCTTGTGCCCGGCCTTCAGTGATTTTTACAAATCAATAGAAAGAAAAATATGTTTCTTCACATAAAAAAATATTTATTGTTATATAGAGTACATTTTATCAATTCAATCCACTCATGAAATCATACAAAATATTTCTTAATTCTATTTTTAGTGGACTTCTGTATTAAATAATTCTTGTTATTGTAAATTAATATTATAAGCAAAATAAGTACATGTTAGATCTATATTATTCTTAACACTTTTGTTTTTGCTTTTTACCCCATCTAAAGTGGTATACTTTTTAAATTCTAATATGATGTGATTTCTAACAAGTGGTTTTTAAGCATTTCAGCTTCTATTTTACAAAGCAGAGAAAATGTACTTTTTATAATGCATACCATTTAAAAAAAAAGTCAGAAACACCACGGTAATGGATGCCACCAACACATCATTTTACAGATGAGTTAAAGCTTTTAAAAGGTATATATTCTGTGTACTCTTCTACATTTAAAGTAGCTTAAATGCTTTGAGATCATTCAAAAGCTATTTTTAACTCTTATTTATTGTCAAAGCAAAAGATTTATTTAAATAATAAACATAGCTAAGATAATAAATTAATTGAATGCTGCAAAGTTTAAAAACATATTACATCATAAATGCAATTTTGTTCCAGGACAGAAAAGTAGTTTTAACAGTGTAAAATATAAGAACTAAATTTATTATTTATCAAATTAAATGAGAAGAGTACATAAATAAAATACCAGATAACTAAAAGACATTTTCTTCATTTAAGTTTCTATTTCTTAGGAGATAAATTTGAATTACATAGAGAAAAAGATAAGTATAAGAATTTCTAAAATTCATGTCCTATTATGACATTGATATCAATTATTCTAAAATCAATATATGAATCAGTCAGTCCTAAGATTAATTTAATTTTTAGAACTTGTGAAGTTTTATTCTATTTGTCAGTTCTCTTTCTTTGAAGAACTCTGCCCTCTGACTAATACAGAATTGGACAAATATTTTTAAAGGTAACATGGAAGAATCAGTATCTGAGAATAGCTATTTAATGCTGAGTTATTTTTCTTGAGGATATACTGCTTTATAAAATGCTAATACTTATTTAGCTACTTGAATTAGATAAATTTGACTTTTTTATATACACGTCAACAGAAATGCATATGGAAACAATATACTGTGAATGCAATTCCATTATATATTGGCATTAGCATAAAAACATATATAATTTAAAAATATTTTGTCATATTTTATGAGTCTCACACTCATTGTGAAATGCAAATATCTTATTTATTCAACTGAACAAGTGTTAATAATTGCATACACCTACATAACACAATCTAAAACACTGTGTAAAATATACCCATTGCTCCAGAAAGATCACTATGCAATTTTCCAAGTAATTCCACCCTGCTATCAGTAATTTAGTATTTTTATCAATGTTGACGTTTTGATTTTTTTCAAACAGCATGTAAACAGAAAAATACCAATTCTGTGAACCATGTACATGAATTCTAGGATTCAGTAATTTTAGGATGATAGTTATCCTCAAACTTCCAAAGTGACTATGCATTCAGTATCATACCAATAGAAATTGATTAAAGACTTTTGGGGAAAAGCACCAAACGATTTTTTTTTTATTTATGGAAAGTTATAAATTTTACATAATCAAAATAGCATTGAAAAAAGGGCAAAGATGACAGCCCTGCTATTCCTGATTTCAAGACATGATACAAAGCTTCAATCAATGAAATATATAGAGATGCCTAAAGTGGAACTATGTTTATGCCATTGAATAATTTAAAAAGATGAAACTTTTTATTTAATTCAATGAGGATAAAATAAAGACTTCAACAGGTGTTGCTGGAATAATCCTATATCTATGTAGTAAAAAATAAATGAAAACCAATTCTTATCTCACACTGCATATTTTTATGACATATCTACAACATAATATGTCATAGATGATAATAAAAATTTCAATTTATTATAATTCTAGAATAAAATATAGGAGAAAAATCTATGTGATACTGGATTGGTCAATGAGTTCTAAAATGCACATAATAATGCAGACCATATAAAACTATGTTGGTAAAATTTACCTCATAAAAACTAAAAAATTTTACACTGAAATAGACATAGTGAATTAGCTAATGCTTACCATATGTGTATGGCAGGGGGAAGTAACAAAACATTTATGTAAAATAAAATTCTTATCCAGAATGTAAAAGGAATGATTATAACTCAAGACATTACATATAATTTTAAAAGAGGCATAGGGTATGAAGGAAGATATTCATGAAAAAAATTTCAACATCCTTGGACATCTGAGAAATGACTAAAACCAAAACCAAGCACTAGCCCCTAACTTCTAGAATGGAGTTTAAAAATCTCACTTTACCAATGTCAGCAAAGATTTGGAGCATAGGAAATTATGGTTTTGAACTGGAAAGTAAAATTATATAACCACCATTGAAAACAGCATAAAAGCATCACAGAATATTAAGTACACACTGACTCCCTGATTCTGAAATTTCACTTTTAAGTATTTACTCAAAGGAAATATAACATTTGTGCACACATTAGACTATGTATATGTTATTGAAACATCATTCAGTATGGATAACAAAATAGAAAGAACCCAATTATCCAATAAGTACTGAATTGATAAACAAATGGTAGCATACCTATATTGGGGAATGATTCTCAATCATAAAAAAATAAAATGTTAAAATATGTTACTGCATGGACAAATATGAAAAATATGCTAAACAAAAGAAGTCACATAAAAATGTGTGTATGTCTTATGCTAGAGGTTAAGGGAGACTACTGACTGCAAATTAGAACAAGGGCAATTTTTAGGTTGTTGGAACCATTTTTCTTGATTTTGAACAAAGTTACTCAGGTATATATACAACTTCAAAATTTGATCAAACTGTACTTTTAAGTTGAGTAAATATTGCTATTTTTTGGATTTGAATCATTTTACTATATTATTTGCATTTCATTTGTTTTTTTTTTTCATTATTGATTTGTAAAGTTCTTCATCTATTCTAAATAAATTTCTCCTTTGAGTCTTTGTCATTTGTTTGCCAAATATATGTAAACTATAGTCTTATAAATCAAAAGAAAATGTATAAGTATTTTAAAAAGAAACCATTAAGTAATTAATGTTGGTTCATGCTTCCCACACCTTGATATGTAATGTGTCTAGCTTGGGAGAATAGCTGAGTAAGGATAGAGGACCTTTGCATGGTAAATAAATTATTTCTTTTTTCTTTATATATGTAGCATTTTGTTTATTTTTTATAAATATGGTAGTTTTAGAGGTGAACACTGGTTATTATGTGGTGGTATATTTGCACCATCCATGTGCCTAATTATCCCTGAAAATAAACATTATACATAAGTATGATACATAAGGTTTTCCTCCTGTTTACATTGACAAGAGTCCCCTATAAAGTTTTGTAAATATGAAGACTTACAGACATCTAAACTAACAAAGACCTGATGTGCTGTGTGCATTTTATATTGAAAGATCTAAAAACTGACATTTTAAATATACTTAATGCTACTTACAAAATGTAAAAATTATAATTAATTAAATAGATACAAAACTAGTAGGATATATCATTTATAGATGAAATTCCAGGAAAATATTGATGGAATTAAATTATTCATTTTATGAATAAAAAGTATTCTTTAAAAACAGATTTTTATTTAATGACTACAAAAACTGAATTTTCTTCTTATGTTTTCCAAATTAACTTACACATGTATAAGGTAAAGTATATATTTAATTTTATTACATTTACACACACACACACACACACACACACACACACATATATATATACACATTTATATATGCTATACCATATATATGTATGTATACATATATAGAGAGAGTAAGATTTGTTTAATAAAATAAAATACAAGAACATTTTTATTAATACAAATATCAACACATATATTAAGAGGTGTAAGAATAGTTTATGAAAAAAATTTAAAAAACCGTTGTCATATGATATAAGAAAGAAACTTTTAAAGTTAAAATAAATACAATACTGTGTTTTGTTGTATATGGAAGAGCCCCAGTAGTATGGATTTGCTCTTTTTCAAACTCTCCTAAATCTGGCAAATTGAAAAATTCATTTAAATTTTCCCATCTTTAGATCAAACTATACTGAACTAACTTTTTCTCATCAATTTCATATTCCTTACATTGTACAAGAAAGAGTATATTGAGAACATCATATAGAACAAAATACATACATGCAGATATACATGCACAGGTACATACTATATATATATATATATATATATATATATATATATATATATATATATATATATATAAAACATACTTTTGGTGATAGAAGATAAAGTAGGCAAGTAGAAGTTCCCTAGAAACTTAGTTGACAGTTACAAGAGAGATTTCCTTCAAAATCACCAATTTCCACAGATTTTTAATTTAGAATTGGTTTATTTTTAAACGTTATTTTTGCATGATTTTGGGGGGGGGGGATATTCTATACTTTGCAAGTTGCACTGATCAACTTTAGAGAAATGACAAATAGGAATATTAATGATACGTCTTTCGGGGATGAACTTATTCTAATTACTGACCTGTGATCACTTATGACTAAAAAAAATTGTAAAAGGAAAACAGTTCCAAAATAATTTTCAACATAAGTTGCAGTATCCAGAAGGTAAACGTTCCCCCACACATGAGAACCCTGATGAAAACCAAAAAAGAATTCTTGGTCAAAACAAAGCATCCCAAGAAGGTTTTTGTGTTCATTTTTCCCTCTGAAGAAACCCAAGGGATGTGAGTAACCAGGAATTTCCAGGAATGGACTGGTGACGTGACTCACACTCATAGGCCACCTATATAAAATAACCCAAGAGATAACAGGTGCTGGTAAGGTTGTGGAGGAAGGGACCATTTGAATACTGTTGATGGGAATGAAAATTAGTAGAGACATTGTGGAAAACAGCATGGTGAAGATTAGTCTGAAAGTTAAAAATTCAAATTCAGTGATTTCTCTTCTACTTAAATATCCAAAGAATATGAAAATCAGCAGTTCAAATAATTAGCTACCTTATTTATTCTTTATTGTTCATTATATATTCATGATTACAAAATACAACAATGTAAGTGTCCACTTACAGATGAATAATAAAAATGTGTCATACATGTATATATACATGTATATATACATATATATATATATACACCTATGTGATACATATATTATATATGTATATGTATGAATAATAAAAGTTATATTTGTATCATATATGTCTATATATATATACATACACACATATGTATTTTAACATAAACATACAAACACATTTAACAATTTATGATATTGTTTTACTCAACTTTTTTGATGCTGTGAGCAAAAGACCTGACAATAACCATTAGAGGAAAAAAAGTTTATTTGGAGCTCATGATTTCAGAGGTCTCCGTTCATAGGTGGCTGACTCCATTGCTCTTGGTCAAATATGTAGCAAAACATGTTTAGTGGAGGAAAATAACTGGGAACATGGAGCCAGGAAGCAGAGGGACAGTTCTCTCACCAAGGACAAAATATATACTCCAAAAATACATAAATCCACCAGCCACACCCTACCTGCCTAAATTTAAAGATCCAGTCAATTCCCTATCAGAGGATTAATGCACTGATTAGGTCAAGGCTCTCATAACCCAATAATTTCACTGACAAGCTTTCTTGCATTGTCTCACACATGAGCTTTTGGGGGACAACTTATATATAAACTGTAACATTGTGTTTATCAATTTTTCATCAGTAAGGTTGGTAAAAAGAACAAAGGAAAAAAGAAACAACCAACCAACCAAAATAAGCAGTAAATACTTCCAAATCTGTTTTAAAATTTTTTTTTTCATTTATATTTTGTATTAACATTGTATTACTTTACATTTTGCAAAGTAATTAATACAACCTAAAAAGAAACCTTAACAAATAGGCAACAAAAGCAAAAATATAAATAGGAATATGTCAAACTAAAAATTTTCTGCATAGTATAGGAAACAATCAACTGAGTGAAGATAAAAACTGTAGAATGAGGAATATATTTACAAACTTAATGAGAGACACAGCTGAGTAGGAATGGCCCCTGGCATTTTGCCAATAGTATTGATTGATAGGCAAGGCATTACTATCCTCCTCCGCTGCAGTTCTCACATTACTTTGGAGATCTTGAGGGGATTCCCGGGAATTCCCGGAGAGTTCCCATTGGTTGGGGAAGTGCATGAGGTGGGATTTCCAGAGGATATTTCTGGCTGCTGGTTCCTGAATGAGCCACGTGGCTTTTGGGAGGAGTTCCCAGGAGCATGTGTGGAGCGTGCTGGTGGAGTTCAAAAACAAAGTTTGTTCCTGCTTCAGTGGCTCATGGTTTGTGCCCAGCCAGACTGCCGCATTTGGCGGCCAGTACAGGGAACACCTGAAGCTCGGAGGTAAGTGAAATTGCTCGCCCCTGAGGGAAGGTGAGAGAATGGGTGACCATTTCAAAAAACAATGTGTTCTTGTTTTGATTTGTTTTGTTTTTGTTTCAAGCTGCCTATCCCTAGAACATTCTCAGGCAAACTGGGAAAAATGGTTGGCTCAAGGTTTGAAGTTGCTCACCCCTGAGGAAGAGATAGAAATAGACCACAAATGTCAATATGAAAATTGATACGATTTTTTGTTTCATTCTGTTTCGGTTTTGTTTTGTGTTATCTTATTGGGTTGCGTTATCTTTATAGTAGATTAGAAATTAGTAAAAAACAAACTGAAAGAGTGTTAAGTAAATTGTTAGAGGTTCAGACCATAGAGAAAGACATGTTAGATTAAGCAAAAGAGAAGGTTTCTCGAGCTAGTCAGACAGAGGAAGAAAATTTAAAGGAAGAAAGCTTAGAGGAGAAACAGCTATTAGGGAAAAAGCTACAACAGAAGGCTGCTACTAACACCGTTCTATCACCAGAGGGTGTAATTCAACCAAAAGCTCCACCTATGGAGACAGCTGAGTGACCCTCAACCCCCGCAGTTGATAGATGAGATCCTGAGATAGGACCTCAAAGATTAGCATGCCCTGTACTTGAGCAGGCAGGAGGGCAGCGAATTCACCATGCTTTAGATTTCAAAACAGTGAAGCAGTTAAAGGAGGCTGTGACAACCTATGGTCCTCAAGCACCCTTCACTGTAAGCATGGTCGAATCCATTACCAACTTGGACATGATGCCAGCAGATTGGGCTAGCATGTGTAAATCTGTGCTAAATGGAGGACAATATTTGTTATGGAAGGTTGCCAATGAGGAATTTTGCATGGAGACAGCTAGGCAAAATGCAGCAGCAGGTTACCCTCAAAGAAATCTAGATATGTTGTTAGGAAAAGGACCTTATGAGGGTCAATGGCAACAAATTGAATATGATCCTGCTATATATGCACAAATTGCTGCAGACGCAGTTAGGGCATGGAAGACTTTACAAGGACATGGAGATTTACAAGGTCAATTATCTAAGGTAATACAGGGAGCTAATGAACCTTACACTGAATTTGTAGATAGGCTTATTCAAACAGCTACCAGAGTTTTTGGGATACAGAACAAGCAATGCCATTAATTAAACAACTGGCTTATGAGCAAGCAAATCGTTGGTGCAAAGAGGTCATTAGACCATGGAAACATGGAGATTTCAACACATATATTAAATTATGTAGAGACATTAATGAACAAGGGCAAGTCTTGGCAGCTGCAGTGCAACAGGCTTTAGATACCAGGCCAAAAACATGCTACAATTGTGAACAAACAGGACATTTTATAAAGAATTGCACCATAGGAGGAGGGTTTAACAAATCTAGGTATCAAAAGAGTAGAATACCGGGTATTTGCCCACGATGCCATAGAGGGAGACATTGGGCTAATGAATGCCATTCTCAAACCACCATAGAGGGTACTCCGTTATCAAAAAACGGACAAGGACCAGATATTTACCCATGATATCATGGAGAAAGGCATCGGGCTCCATTGCCAAAAAACGGACAGGGGGGCCCAATGCTCCGGGGCCCACGACCACAAATATACGGGGCACTGGAGGAACCCAGAAACACAATGGAGGAACCCAGCAACATCATCAGTGTAATGCCCAGGACACATAATCCATCAGATCTCTCATCAGACGAACCAGAGGGAGTGCAGGTTTGGACATCTGCGCCTCCAACAGAGCAGTATTAACTCCAGAGATGGGAGTTCAAATCATTCCCACAGGAGTAAAAGGACCTCTTCCCCAAGGAACAGTAAACTTATTGTTAGGACACAGTTCTTCTACTCTAAAAGGACTTATGATAAGTCCTGGGGTAATTGATCCCGATTATGAAGGTGAAATAAAAATTATAGCTAGTTCTCCAAAGGGTATATCAGTAATTTCACCAGGAGATAGAATAGCACAGTTATTAATAATACCCAGCCTACATGATAAATTTTCCAGCAGTACTATAGAAAGAGGTTCCAGGGGATTAGGCTCCACAGGTGTAGATTGGGCTATGCTGTCTTTAAATTTAGATTCTCGCCCCATGCTAAAACTAAATATTCAAGGACATGAATTTAATGGGATACTTGATACAGGTGCAGACCTTAGCATCATATCTCATCAAGAATGGCCAAAACATTGGCCATTACAACAAGCCACTCAAATGCTTCGAGGCCTAGGAGTGGCAACTAATCCCCATAGAAGTGCAATGGTATTAGATTGGAAGGATCCTGAAGGAGGTGAAGGAACTATACAGCCATATGTATTGGATCATCTTCCTATAAATTTATGGGGATGAGTTGTCCTAGATCAATTAGGTTTGACATTAACAAATAACATCAATCCAAATGTGCCCACTATTAGGGCTAGACAAGGTTTTAGGAAAGGAAAAAGATTAGGAGAACAAGAACAAGGTATAGCAGCACCAATTCAAATAAATCAAGGAATAAATAGACATGGATTGGGTTTTCAGAAGGGGTCACTGAGGCAATAAAAATTATTTGGAAATCGGAAAGACCAGTATTGGTTCCTCAGTGGCCCCTGACTAAAGAAAAGATACATGCAGCCCATGACCTGGTCAAACAACAATTAGTGGAGGGACATATACAACCCTCCGTATCTCCCTATAATACTCCCATTTTTGTCATTAAAAAGAAATCTGGTAAATGGAGATTATTACAAGATTTAAGAGCCATTAATAATGAGATGGTTATTATGGGACCTGCTCAATCAGGGATTCCTCAATTGTCTGCTTTGCCAAAAACTTGGTACGTTTTAGCTATAGATATTAAAGATTGTTTTTTTTTTTTTTTCAATTCCAATTCATCCTGAGTATAGTCCACATTTTGCATTTACTATCCCTGCACTGAATCATGAAGGACCTGATCAGAGATATGAATGGAAAGTACTCCCTCAAGGGATGGCTAACAGCCCAACTATGTGTCAAATTTATGTTAACAAAGCAATCCAGCCACTTAGAAATCAAAATCCTGAACTACAAATATTTCACTATATGGATGATGTATTGTTAGCACACAAAGATAAAAACACATTGTTAGAATATTATGCCACACTTACAAATTTATTAAAAAATTATAATCTAGAGATAGCAATAGATAAAGTACAATTAAATTATCCAATTAATTATTTAGGAGTTCTATTATCCTCAACCATGGTCCGTCCACCAAAATTTCAAATACAAGTAGATCAATTCAAATCACTTAACGACTTTCAAAAGTTATTGCGAGACATAAATTGGATAAGGCCTTATCTAGGCATACCAACAGGAGAGTTGGGACCTTTATTTGATATCCTAAAAGGTCCATCAGATCCAAATTCACCCCGCATGTTAATGTCTGAAGCAAGAAAGGCATTAAAAATCATTGAAACATATATGGAAAATATGCATTTGGATAGAATTGATATAAGTTTGCCTTTATTATTTATTGTAATACCAACAAAAAATATTCCTACAGGAGTATTTTTGCAAGAAGGTCCATTATTGTGGATACATTTATCTTATTCTCCTAACACTATTCTTACTAGGTATCCTGAGGCTATAGGACAATTAATACTCAAAGGAACAAAAGCAGCAAAGGGATTGTTTGGAATTTCTCCCAATAAAATTATTACTCCATATACTATGGATCAAATTGATGAGTTAGCTAATGAGTTAAATACTTGAGCAATAATCATGTGCAAATCTAATGTTTCATTTGATAACCACTTACCATCTAATCCTTTATTTTTTATTTTTTTTGGTCATCGCATCCTGTAATTTTTCCAAAAATGACAAGAAAAACACCTATCATGAATGCTCCAAATATATTCACTGATGGGTCAAATAATGGTACAGCAGCAGTAGTTACCCCTGATCAAACTTTTACATTTTTAGTACCCAAACAATCAGCTCAAAAGGTAGAGCTTAATGCAGTTTTACAAGCTTTTGTGATGTTTAAAGATTCTGTATTTAATTTATTTTCTGATAGTCAGTATATAGTTAATGCTGTAGTATCCCTTGAAGATGCTGGTAGGATTTCCCCTTCCTCTTTGTTTTCCACTATACAAAGTCTAATCTTGGAAAGAAAAGAACCTTTATAGGACATATCAGGGCATATACAGGATTGCCTGGAGCCCTTAGGACAAAGATTTAGCAGATAAAACTACACATGACATACATATTTTCTCTATAATAGAAGAAGCTACAAATTTTCATAAAAGATTCCATGTCAATGCTAATACTTTACAAAAGCACTTTAAAATAACTAAGGAACAAGCCAGACATATAATAAAACAATGTCAACATTGTGTGACCTTTTTACCGCAAGTTAATCTTGGAGTCAATCCTAGAGGATTGATACCTAACCATATTTGGCAGATGGATGTCACACACTTGCCAGAATTTGGAAAATTAAAATATTTGCATGTTACAGTTGATACTTCTTCTGGATTTTTGATGGGCTCTCTTCATGCAGGAGAAAAAATTAAAGATATTATAGCTCATTGCTTACTAAATTTTGCCACTGTGGGCATTCCAAAACAGTTAAAAACAGATAATGGTCCTGGCTATACTTCTACCTCTTTTAAACAATTTTGCTCATCATTTGGCATTACTCACATAACAGGAATTCCATACAATCATCAGGGACAAGGCATAGTTGAAAGAGCTCATCAAACTATTAAAATGTACTTATTAAAGCAAAATGAGGGAATTTGAAAGGGGTATATATCCCCCAAAGGTAAACTTAAAATAACCCTTTTTACTCTAAACTTTTAAATTTGGATTCATCAGGGCTTAGTGCTGTGGAAAGGCATATGTGTCCAAAAAATGTACATAAGCCTAAGATACTTTGGAAGGATATTCTAACAGGACAATGGAAAGGTCCTGACCCAGTGATTGTCTGGAGTCCGGGTTCTGTTTGTGTGTTTCCACAGGGAGAACAGCAGCTGATTTGGATTCCAGAGAGACTAACTAAAGTGATTTCTACAGACCAAAAAGAAGATGATTTGACTCAAATCCATAACAGCTGATATCCAGAACTCCAGCTTGGCTATTTTTACATGTGTGACATTGATTAACCAGAATGCTTTATTCAATATCTATTTTATTATTGCCTTTGCCCACATCATAAAGTTTTATTTTATTTTTTGAGCTCATACAGACCTAGATTAATGTTTTTCTGATCAGTTTTATTTTTTGACTGTGGAGTTTTAAACATTGCAATGGAGATTTCACCTGTTTAAAGCTACAAGGCCTTTATTATTGTCTTATGTGTTGTACGTTTGTGTGCACACTTGTGTTTTGTGTTGTATGTCTGTATGTGCGTATGTCCATAGATCATATATGAGGAGCACTCATGAAAAAATGGATCCGATTTTGTTTTTATTCACATGAGTTTAATGGTTTAATTTAAATTGGGTAAACAGCTATTGAGGATTGTTTTAATATGTGTACAAATAAGGAGGTTAACAGATCTGTTTGTTTACTTTCACCTTTCCTTTTCATTATATTTAATAATTCTGTTCAGGATAACATAAATTGTTCAGAAAATTGTTTACTTAGTACCTGTTGGAATGTTACATAATTTTTTTTAGCATCATTGCCAGAATTCCTATCTTCATCCCAGTGCCAGTGAAGACAAAGATAAAACCAAAGTATAGCTTCTTTGATAGCTATCACAGTAAACCTTATAAACTGATGCATCAATGAATAACAACTCAACAAGTTATGCTCAATCAAGGAGTTGATTTACTTTGGGAAGAAATGGACATATTGATAGATTCCTCAGCTTTGAACTGCTTACAGAACTTGCCTGGACTATGTATCACTTGTATACATTGTGAACTATCTGTTGGTGCAGCGAATTCTGGTAATGCTGGAGTATCTTTGCTGATGGTGTCACCGGTGGTACAATTTTTCCAAAGGAGCCGTCAATTGGCTTGGTGTCATGGCATTTCTGTATCCTCCTCCCTTCTGCTAGTGATGCTCTAAAATTTGGGGGCCCACAGAGGTGAGGCAAAGAACCTCACCCCCCACTAGCACCAAGGCCAAATTTGGGGGCCCACAGAGGTGAGGCAAAGAACCTCACCCCCCACAGGTGCAAAGGCCAAATTTGGGGGCCAACAGAGGTGAGGCAAAGAACCTCACCCGCCCACTGGTACATAGGCCTATCCACAAGTATGGCTGTATGCTGGACCGGTAGTCAGTGACGGGTATGGTCCAATTGCAGTGGTACCAACCTAAGACAGGAGGCTGACGCCTAGAGGTCAGCTCCTCCGATGACGGGTAAGAACCAAATGTTGTGTTGGACAACCTAACAGGCACGGTCCCTAAGCCACATTGCTTGTTGTTTAATTAAACAGAAGGGAGGAGATGCTGAGAGCCACAGCTGAGTTGGAATGGCCCCTCGCATTTTGCCAATAGTATTGATTGACAGGCGAGGCATTACTATCTGCCTCAGCCGCCACTTTGCAGTTCTCACATTACTTTGGAGTTCTCGTGGGGATTCCCGGGGATTCCTGGAGAGTTCCCATTGGTTGGGGAAGTGCAGAAGGAGGGATTTCCTGAGGATATTTCCGGCTGCTGGTTCCTGGACGAGCCGCGTGGCTTTCGGGAGGAGTTCCCAGGAGCGTGTGTGGAGCGTGCTGTTGGAGTTCAAAAATAAAGTTTGTTCCTGCTTCAGTGGCTTGTGGTTTGTGCCCAGCCAGACTGCGACAGAAACTATTTATTTATCAAGAGATAATTATTCAGATCTGCTTCCTCTTTCGCTTCGCTCCGGGCAGAGAAGCTGAATGTGTAATCAGCAGTGGATTGTAAGTACCCGAGGCAAAGAAAGCTCAGTGCGCCCCGCCTTTTTTTCTTTTTTTTTCTTTTTTTTTTTGAATATTTTTTATACAGGGAGAGTTTGTGGATTGGGATTGTTGGCAGGGCTGTGGTTTCTGTGCCGAAAATCGACTCCGCGGGAGCCGCCATTTGCTTTCTGCTCGCTGTCTTGATGGCTCTGTATACATTGTCCGGCAGCCGCACCTAGAGGTTGGAGCTGGGCTGCGTGCCGAGCCCTGTCCTCCGAAGGCTGGACTGCAGCCTCGAGAGCCTCGGTGGCCTGTTTGCCGCTGCACCTTCGGGCAGAGCCTGCTCTGGGGTCGTTCTGCACCCCCCTGCGAGGGGACCCGTGCTCCGGAGGAGGGGGACGGAGAGCCGCGGCGGCAGCCGCTTGGGCCCCAGGGGCCGGGCACCGGGCTGAAGAGCGCAGAGGCCAGGGCGGCTCTGCTACGGTCGCAGACGAGCGCAGCGCCCGTCAGCGCGGCCCAGAGACGGAGGCGACAGCAGCAGGGTTTCATTTCTAGAAATCTGGACTGGAAACAGAAGCAGCAGTTTGTATAATCCCAAGAACTTGCTTATGCCAGGAAGCTGTAAGGGCAACATGAATATCATTGAGGAGATCTAACATGGTGGCAGGCGCAGAGAGATCAAGTATCCGACATCTTCAACTGCACGGGCATAGGGAGCCGTAAATTGTCTAAATGCTGTTTGCTCAGGATCACTAGGCAATGCTGAGCTGACGTGGATCTGGGGTGTACAGGCTGGGCCCCTCAGAACACACACACAGAGCCCGAATCGGAGGCAATTAAGCTTCAGTTCACCTGCTTCGTGTGACTCAGCACTAACGATCCCACTGAAATAATTGGTCGGCCCTTAGGAACTTACAGAGGTAAAAGCCAACCGAGCCTTCATAGGCAGTGGCCACAGGACTGAAACGGGGATTGGGAGAGACAGTCAGGACCCACCCGTTGCATTGGTCACCCGGCAAAGGGAATGAACGGTCACCATTTGCATGGGAAACCACCATGGCAGAGAAATGGCGTCACGGGCGGAGGAGATAACTGCATTGAAACCAGCGCGACAGGTGTGTAATCCCCTAGTCATCTCTCTCCACACAGCGGGGAAACCTTAAGGGCCACTCCCAGCTCTCCTGTGAATGCAATAACCAGACCAAGGGAATCAAGAGTGGCGATGGACTCGCGGCGCGGAACTCCCGGCTACCGCTCCCACCAGTGCTGACAACTGAGGTCTCTTGCACCAGCTACCGGGGGCGTGGCTACAGGAGGGCAAGCAAATTCGCTGGGGGATCTCAGCCCCAAGCTCTACAAACTTAGGGTCTGATGGAGGTAAACAGGGAGAGTGAGCCCAGGAGTTCATGAAAACAGGGCTCCCAGGAGCAGCAGACCTGGCGTGTAGCCAGTATTGTGGTGAGCGAAACAGGTGAGCACAGCCTGGCTTGAGGAAACACAAGACAAGGCCCTAGACACTCAGGATTGGAGACCCGCCCAGTCTAGGAGAAAGAGCTGCTGCACAGTGAATGGTGCCCACCTATTGAGAGGAGAAGCTTGGCCCAGTGGACACAGCTCCACCTACTGGAAGAGAAGTTAATAGAACTCTAGGACTGCATTTATTATTATTATTATTATCATTTTTTTTTATTTTTCTTTTTTTTTTCTTCTTTTTCTTTCATTTTCAATTTTTATTTGTTGTTGTTCTTTAACTTTTTTTCAATGTCTCTAATTTTTTTTAATTTTTTTTATTTTATTATTATTATTTTTTTTAATTTTAATTTTCATTATTTTATTATCATTATTATTTTTGTTAAATTTTTTTTTCTCGTCTTTTCTTTCTTTCTTTATTATCTAATCTTTGTTATTTTTGTTTCTTTTGTCTTTTCATTTCTTTTCAATTTTCTTATTCCCCCTTCCTTGAATTCCACCTGCCTACTCTCATTCTCTTTAGTGACTTCTTCCCTTCCCTTCTAATCTTTCCTCCCAAGCATAAAATAAATCTATAAGAGTAAACAGAAACTCAGCAGTCAAACAGAACAAGAAGTAACATGAGCAGCATAAAAAAGCAAGGAAGAAAAAGAGTACAAACAATGAAGGACAGCCTAAATATTCAGGAGGACCTAGAGTCAGCAGAAAAATGGTCATATAAAGAACTCAAGGAATACCTTAGACAAATGGAATGGAACCTTAAAGAAGATACGAGACAGCAAATCCAAACAGTGAAAGAACACTTTGAAAATGAATTACATAAACAGATAAAAGAAGTTAAGCATCTTTATCAGGAGATAGAGATTATAAAAAAAAAAACCAAACAATAATTCTAGAAATGAAAGAAACGATAAACCAAATTAAAAACTCAATTGAGAGTATCACCAACAGAGTGGAGCAAGTAGAAGCCAGAACATCAGATAATGAAGACAAAATATATCATCTTGAAAAGAGCCTAGCCAACTCAGAAAGGCTGGTTAAAAACCACGAGAAAAACATCCAAAAGATATGGGATAACATAAAAAAACCAAACCTACGAGTCATTGGGATAGAAGAAGGTACAGAGATTCAAACCAAGGGAATGAGTAGCCTGCTGAATGAAATAATTACAGAAAACTTTCCAGAAACAAAAAAAGGAGACGGATATACAAATTGTAGATGCATACAGGACACTGAGCACACAAAATCACAGTAGACCAACGCCAAGACACATTGTTATGAAGATATCCAATATACAGAACAAAGAGAAAATATTAAAAGCTACAAGAAAAAGGAGGCAGATTACATTCAGGGCTAAACCAATAAGGTTAACAACCGATTTTTCATCACAGACGCTGAAAGCGAGAAGATCCTGGAACAATGTATTTCAAACACTGAAAGACAATGGATGCCAACCAAGAATTCCGTATCCAGCAAAATTAAGCTTCAGGTATGACAACGAAATAAAAATCTTTCATGATAAACAAAAGCTAAAAGAATTTGCAGCCAGAAAACGAGCATTGCAAAGCATCTTGAGCAAAACACTACACGAGGAAGAAATGAAAAACAATAACCAAAACCATAAGTGGGAAGTGCCTCTATAAAGACAGAGGGTGGGAGGGTGGGGGGAAAGCTAACCATGGAGAAACAAACTAAATTAAAAAAAAAAAAAAAGAAGATAAATAATCAAACATGGCTGGAAGTACAAACCATATAACAATAGTAACTCTAAACGTTAATGGCTTAAACTCTCCAATAAAGCGACATAGGCTGGAAACATGGATTAAAAAAAACAAATCCAACAATATGCTGCCTACAGGAGACACATCTGATTGGAAAAGACATACACAGGCTGAAGGTGAAAGGTTGGGAAAAAATATACCACGCACACGGTCCTCGTAAGCAAGCATCCTCATATCGAATAAAATTGACTTCAAGACTAAATTAATCAAAAGGGGTAAGGAAGGACATTATATACTGTTAAAAGGAACCATTCACCAACAAGACATAACAATTATCAATATTTATGCACCAAATAATGGTGCTGCGACGTTCATAAAACAAATTCTCCTCAAGTTCAAGAATCAAATAGACCACAACACAATAATTATGGGTGACTTCAACACACCTCTCTCACAATTGGACAGATCCTCCAAACAAAAGCTGAATAAAGAAACTATAGAACTCAATATCACAATCAACAACCTAGACTTAACTGATATATATAGAATATATCAACCATCATCAAGTGGATATACTTTTTTCTCAGCAGCACATGGATCCTTCTCAAAAAGAGACCATATATTATGCCATAGGGCAACCCTCAGTAAATATACAGGGGTGGAGATAATACCATGCATTTTATCTGATCATAATGGAATGAAACTGGAAATCAATGATAAAAGAAGGAAGGAAAAATCCTACATCACATGGAAAATGAACAATATGTTACTGAATGATCAATGGGTTACAGAAGACATAAAGGAGGAAATCAAAAAATTCTTAGAGATAAATGAAAATACAGACACAACATATCAGAATCTATGGGATACAATGAAAGCAGTTTTAAGAGGGAAATTCATTGCTTGGAGGTCATTCCTCAAAAAAAGGAAAAACCAACAAATAAATGAGCTCACACTTCATCTCAAAGCCCTAGAAAAGGAAGAGCAAAAAAACAGCAAATGTAGCAGAAGGCAAGAAATAATTAAAATCAGAGCGGAAATCAACGAAATTGAAACAAAAGAAACCATTGAAAAAATTAACAAAACTAAAAGTTGGTTCTTTGAAAAAATAAATAAGATCGACAGACCCTTAGCCATGCTAACGAAGAGAAGAAGAGAGAGAACTCAAATTACTAACATACGGGATGAAAAAGGCAATATCACATCAGACGCTACAGAAATACAGAAGACAATTAGAAATTATTTTGAAAACCTATATTCCAATAAAATAGAAGATAGTGAAGACATCGATAAATTCCTTAAGTCATATGATTTGCCCAGACTGAGTCAGGAGGATACTCACAACTTAAACAGACCAATAACAATAGATGAAATAGAAGAAGCAATCAAAAGACTTCCAACCAAGAAAAGCCCAGGACCGGATGGGTATACAGCGGAGTTTTACAAAACCTTTAAGGAAGAATTAATACCAATACTTTTCAAGTTATTTCAGGAAATAGAAAAAGAAGGAGCTCTGCCAACTTCATTCTATGAGGCCAACATCACCCTGATTCCGAAACCAGACGAAGACACCTCAAAGAAAGAAAACTACAGACCAATATCTCTGATGAACCTAGATGCAAAAATCCTCAATAAAATTCTGGTGAATCGGATACAAAGGCACATCAAAAAAATTGTACACCATGATCAAGTAGGATTCATCCCTGGGATGCAAGGATGGTTCAATATACGGAAATCAATAAATGTTATTCACCACATCAATAGACTTAAAAATAAGAACCATATGATCATCTCAATAGATGCAGAAAAAGCATTCGACAAAGTACAGCATCCCTTTATGTTCAAAACATTAGAAAAACTAGGGATAACAGGAACTTACCTCGACATAGTAAAAGCTATCTATGCTAAGCCTCAGGCTAGCATCATTCTCAATGGAGAAAAATTGAAGGCATTCCCCCTAAAATCTGGAACAAGACAGGGATGCCCTCTATCACCACTTCTATTCAATATAGTTCTCGAAACACTGGCAAGAGCAATTAGACGAAAGAAATTAAAGGCATAAAAATAGGAAAGGAAGAACTTAAATTATCACTATTTGCAGATGACATGATTCTATACCTAGAAGACCCAAAAGGGTCTACAAAAAAACTACTAGAACTAATAAATGAATTCAGCAAAGTGGCAGGATATAAAATCAACACGCATAAATCAAAGGCATTTCTGTATATCAGCGACAAAACTTCTGAAACGGAAATGAGGAAAAACACTCCATTCTTAATATCCTCAAAAAAAAATAAAATACTTGGGAATCAACCTAACAAAAGAGGTGAAAGATTTATACAATGAAAACTACAAAACCCTAAAAAGAGAAGTAGAAGAAGATCTTAGAAGATGGAAAAATATACCCTGTTCATGGATAGGCAGAACTAACATCATCAAAATGGCGATATTACCAAAAGTTCTCTATAGGTTTAATGCAATGCCAATCAAAATCCCAACGGCATTTCTTGTAGAAATGGATAAAGCAATCATGAAATTCATATTGAAAAATAAAAGACCCAGAATAGCAAAAGCAGTTCTAAGCAGGAAGTGCGAATCAGGCGGTATAGCGATACCAGACTTAAAACTATATCACAGAGCAATAGTAACAAAAACAGCATGGTACTGGTACCAAAACAGGAGGGTGGACCAATGGTACAGAATAGAGGACACAGAGACTAATCCACAAAACTACAACTATCTTATATTTGATAAACGAGCTAAAAGCATGCAATGGAGGAAGGATAGCATCTTCAACAAATGGTGCTGGGAAAACTGGAAATCCATATGCAACAAAATGAAACTGAATCCCCTCCTCTCGCCATGCACAAAAGTTAACTCAAAGTGGATCAAAGAGCTTGATATCAAATCAGAGACTCTGCGTCTGATAGAAGAAAAAGTTGGCGCCGATCTACATATTGTAGGGTCGGGCTCCAAATTCCTTAATAGGACACCCATAGCACAAAAGTTGATAACAAGAATCAACAAATGGGACTTACTTAAACTGAAAAGTTTTCTCTCAGCAAGAGAAACAATAAAAGAGGTAAATAGGGAGCCTACATCATGGGAACAAATTTTTACTCCTCACACTTCAGATAGAGCCCTAATATCCAGAGTATACAAAGAACTCAAAAAATTAAACAATAAGAAAACAAATAACCCAATCAACAAATGGGCCAAAGACCTGAACAGACACTTCTCAGAGGAGGACATAGAATCAATCAACAAGTACATGAAAAAATGCTCACCATCTCTAGCAGTCAGAGAAATGCAAATCAAAACCACCCTAAGATACCATCTCACTCCAGTAAGATTGGCATCCATTATCAAGTCAAACAACAACAAGTGCTGGAGAGGATGTGGGGAAAAGGGTACTCTTGTACATTGCTGGTGGGACTGCAAACTGGTGCGGCCAATCTGGAAAGCAGTATGGAGATTCCTGGGAAAGCTGGGAATGGAACCACCATTTGACCCAGCTATTGCCCTTCTCGGACTATTCCCTGAAGACCTTAAAAGAGCGTACTACAGGGATACTGCTACATCGATGTTCGTAGCAGCACAATTCACAATTGCTAGACTGTGGAACCAACCCAGATGCCCTTCAATAGATGAATGGATAAAAAAAAATGTGGCATTTATACACCATGGAGTATTACTCTGCATTAAAAAATGACAAAATCATAGAATTTGCAGGGAAATGGATGGCACTGGAGCAGATTATGCTTAGTGAAGCTAGCCAATCCCTAAAAAACAAATACCAAATGTCTTCTTTGATATAATGAGAGCAACTAAGAACAGAGCAGTGAGGAAGAGCAGGAAGAAAAGATTAACATTAAACAGATACATGAGGTGGGATGGAAAGGGAGAGAAAAGGGAAATTGCATGGTAATGGAGGGAGTCCCTCATTGTTATACAAAGTTACATATAAGAGGTTGTGAGGGGAATGGGAAAATAAACAAGGAGAGAAATGAATTACAGTGGATGGGGTAGAGAGAGAAGATGGGAGGGGAGGGAGTGGGGATAGTAGAGGATAGGAAAGGTAGCAGAATACAACAGTTACTAATAGGGCATTATGTAAAAATGTGGATGTGTAACCGATGTGATTCTGCAATCTGTATTTGGAGTAAAATTGGGAGTTCATAACCAACTTGAATCTAATGTATGAAATATGATATGTCAATAGCTTTATAATGTTTTGAACAACCAATAAAAAAAATAAACAAAAAAAGAGATAATTATTCAAATACATAAGGAACTCAAATAACAGAATCAAAAGAAATAATCCAGTTTTAAATAATCCAGTTTCTTCAAAGAATAGAGGGTGAAGGCTGAATTTCTGTTTCGCCCAATTATCATTATTAAATTTGTGCTCATAGTTTACTCCCAGAAGGTGGTGTCTGAACACAAGTTCAGAAGTGATAGTCCATTGGCCGGCATAGAACCTCCTTTTGAGCAGGACATCACTATAGCACCTGGGCAATATCAATTTGCACTTTTGTGCCCAGAGTTCACAGCTCATGGCAATCCTGTTGCCGGACAGTTCAAGGACCATAATTCAAATCATCGCTGTCAATAGTACATATTTTGAAAATATAGATGAGAAGATTTTGAATATTCTCAAAGTAATTATAAATGTTTGAAGTTATGGATATGCTGATTACTCTGGTTTGATCATCACACACATGATATATACATATACATATGCATGTATTACAAATAAAAAAAGAAAGAATGCATTATAATATATCAAATAAAAATAAAGATGATTGCCCAAAATTTTTAATTGACAAATACATGGTGTTACATTTTCAAATGCCCATTTTTACTCTAATTTCCCCAAATTTACATAACCATATACCTATAGGGAAAATTATACATTCACTCAAAAATACTAATTGAATGTGTGTTTTTGTGTGTGTGTGAGTGAGAGAGTGTGTGTGTGTGTGTGTGTGTGTGTCTATACACTTTCTTTAAAAAAGTAGAAGAGATACTGGTACTATGGATAAAGCTGAAGAGAAGGTGAGAAACAGAAGTGTGAAGAAGTGGGATGAACCATGTGGACATGCGGACTTTTGGGAAGCACGTTTCAAGTAGTGTTTACAGTGGGCTCAAAGGCCCTTAGAGAAAAGCAAGCCTGACATGTTAGTGAAGTAACAGAAAGATGGCGTGAGAGCAATTCACTGAGAGAGGTAGAATACTGAAGCAAAGACATAGCAGAAACCAATGCTGATTTTTATTCTGAAGGAGGTACCCAGCCATGACCTATCCAGTGCCAAAACAGTGGTGTCATTTGATGAACTTTGAAAAGAATCACTCTATTTGCTGCACTGAGAATAGACATGAGGGCGGTGTGGCTGGTCAGGGCAGAAATGGCAAGATTCCTTAGGAGGCTCTTTAAATAAAAGGATATTAGTTCAGGTTCTTAATTATGGAAGTGTTAAATGGAAATATACAATTTTCTGGACATACTGTAAAAGAACGTGAAAAAAAAACGAAACTGAAATGACTTCTCAATTTTACCTGATGCCTAGAAGGACGATGTTATTTGCTGAAATGGGGAAGACAAAATGAAGGAGTATGTTTGGATGAAAATTGAGTAATTTGGTTTGAATAAGGAAGGTTGAAGAATAGATGACAAGTAGTCATAGAACATGAATTTGAAATTCAGAGGAAAGGCAAGGGTAGAGATTTAAAATTAGGGGTCTTTAAATTCAGATCACTGAGAGAAGAAATAGGCCCCAAAAGTGAGCTTTGCTCTCTTCAACACAGGCATAGATAAGATACAAGGCAAAAGAAAGTTAAGATTGACCTTTGAGTAAGGAAGATAACAATAAAGAGGAGAAAGAAGTGAAACTGCATCAGGCCAACATTTTGTACATCTCATCCGAAGGAATATCATGTTGCAAAAATCGACCTGCAAGTCCCACATGAAAAACAATCAACTTAAAATTAACAGTTCATATTACATGAAATAATTGGCAACAAATATTGATATTCTGAAAGAGGTACTAGTAAAATCCTCATTGAGCATCAGCTTTAAAGAGTATAAATTGGATTTTTTTAAAAAAGAGTAATTTCATAGTTAAATACCTCAAATTATAATCATGTAAATTTGCAGACATGAATAATCATAAATATTTAGTGGCAGAAAATAAGTTTCAATTTAATGGTATTATGTCATAGGCAATACTATCCCAGAAAAACAAACAAAAATGCTGTTTTAATGTACTCCAAATTTAACATTATACTATCAGAAGACAATTCATTATATTTGGGAATAGAAAATAAATCTTTTTTGTGTGTGTTTTCAGTTCTAGTAAATGTTTAATCATTATCATCAACACTGAATTGGTTAATACAGCTTTTTTTCTCTGTAATTGACTGAAATCTAATTTTAGTTGATTTTCTTCATAAGTGCTGAGAGCCATTGCCAAGTAGGAATGACACATGGCAATTTCTTTGTCAGCCTACCCAATGTTGCTTAGAGGAAGTACTCTGCATATTGACCCAGGTCATTTGCAGTGACATTGCATGTAAGGTGACCTTGCTCAAGGACCAGGGCGGTTCCGCGTTTAGGGCTCTCCTTGGGTTTAGGGCGGTTCCAGGTTTAAGGTGTACCCTGCTGGGAATAGGGCGTACCCTGCTGGGAATAGGGCGTATCCTGCTGCCTCAGGCTAGCCCGCTCCTTGAGTTCCCGTTGAGTTCTAGAGGGATTCAGAGAGTATTTGGGATTTTGCCCAGAAAGTGAATTTGGCCCAGAACGTGGATGTCCCCAGAACATGTGTAGAATGCCGGTGTGAGTTCAGGAATAAAGAGTTGCTGTTTGAATCTACAAGGCTGTGTGGTGGCTCGTGATTTTGTGCCCAGCCAGACTGCGGCACATAAGTAGGCCTTTCAATTTTTTAGATTGTGGAATGAGATGGATATCATTACCCTAAGTACATGTATGAAGACACAAATAGTGTGAATATACTTTATATACAACCAGAGATATGAAAAATTGTACTCTATTTGTGTAATATGAATTGCAATGCATTATGCCATCATGTATAGCAAATTTTAGAATAAATAAAATAAAATTCTTGAAAATAGAACATTTATATTAGGAATACAACAAATAATAATAGACTAGTAATGAATCATGATAGAGAATAAGTGTTTTCAGTGTTCTACTCAAAAAGCTATAGGATTTACTGAGGATTCCAAATAATTATTTTTTTCTTTCTTCACACTTTAAAATAGATAAGATAGATGTGGTAATCTATCTATCTGTTTATTTATGTATTTATTTTTGTGCCAGGGATTGAGCCCAGGGATACTTAACCACTGTGCCACATCCCTAACTCTTTTTCTTTTTCTTTTTTTTTTTTTTTTTTTTTTTAATAAAAACGAATCACAACTTTTCATTTATCTGGTTGTTTGTGATGCAAAGTCACACCATTCATGCAATCATACACATACACAGGGTAATAATATCTGTCTCTTTTCACCATCTTTCTCACACCCACATCCCCTCCCCTCCCCATTCTCTCCTCTACCCAATCCAGCCTTCCTCCATTCTTTTCTTGCCCTGTTCCCATTATGGATCATCATCCACTTATCATAGAAAACATTTAGTCTTTGATTTTGGCAATTAGCTTCTTCACTTAGCAAGATAACTCCTTCCATCTACCTGCAAATGTCATAATTTCATTCTTCTTTAGGGCTGAGTAATATCCCATTGTGTATAAATACCACAGTTTCTTTGTCCATTCATAGTTTTAAGGCATCTAGTTTGGTTCCACTGTTTCGCTATTGTGAATTGAGCTACTATAAACATTAATAAGGTCGTGCCACTTCAATATACTGATTTTAAGTCCTTTGGGTATAGGCCGAGGAGAGGGACAGTTGGGTCACATGGTGGTTCCATTTCAAGTTTTCTAAGGAATCTCTGTACTGCATTCCAGAGTGGTTGCACCAATTTGCAATCCCACCAGCAATGAATAAACATACCTTTTTCTAAACATCCTCAGCAACACTTATTGTTGCTTGTATTCTTGATAATTGCCATTATGACTGGAGTGAGATGAAATCTTAAGAGTAGTTTTGATTTGCATTTCTCTAATGCCAGACATTGAACATTTATATATATTTGTTGATTGATCATATATTTTTATTTTAAATTTTGTGACAGGGTCTCACTAAATTATTTAGGTGCTCCGCAATTTGCTGAGGTTGGTTTTGAACTTGAGATTCTCCTGCCTCAGCCTCCTGAATTGCTGGGATAACAGGCATGTCTCACTGCACCCAGCTTAGATCTAATAATTTCTAATACATCTTCTACAGTATTATATAATCATGTGCATTAACATTAATCTTAAACCTCAGAAATATATTCTTATAAATAAATTAAATAGAATTTGATTTTGGATTGGAGTGTAGAAGATACTATCAAAGTTATATCCCAGCTGCAACTCTGCAAGGTGAAGGATACATTTGCTAGGTGTGAGAAAACACTTTAAAGTCCAAATTCATTATTTCTAATGAAAAAGTAACTTGCTTTAATTCTGAATGATTTTGTATTCTCATTTTATATTCTAGGAACACTATGATTGCTTAATTTATGAATTGAGTAAATATGTGTAAGTGATGTAGAATGGCATATAGAAATTATTATAAATGCTCCAAAAATGTTGATTACTATTGTTATAATAATTTTTGTTATTATTTTTACAATTGTATGATGAAATGGTGCTTCAAGTAGAAAGTACCATTTCATTCATTAACATGGCATGATAACATGAAATTCAGATTTTCTCTGTGTCTGTTTCCTCTGGAACTTGAAAACAATTTTGTAATGTGAAGAATATTCATAATTGAAATATCCAATGATACAATGTCTGAAAAATGCAAAATAAGTTTTAATATGCACACACAAGCTCATAAACTGTTTTGAAAAAACAATATTTAAACTGTCCAAAATTTGAGGACCAGAGGTATTGTTACTAAAATATTTTATATTAATTGAAAGTCATTATTATACAAGTTAAATCACATGTATAAATGTTTTGTTTGCTTCTACCCTATGTATTATTAACTTGTAATAATGTGACATAGCAATAAATCTATTGTGTAAAATGTATTTAAGTCTAAATATAATGATCTGGCTAGGCAGTAATTTGCTTTAATTGGCTTATTATCCCCTTACACTTCATTTATTGCCTTTGACATGAGGCTTTTTAAACCAAATTTATTAAATGATATCAGTCAGCCATGAAAATACATGAAAAATATTTACCAGCCACAAAATGTTTTACCAGCCCTTCTGCTTTGGTGACATCCCAGTTGTAATAAAATTAATGTGATTAGCATTCTTTATGATTCAGTCAGCTGGAGTTCTTTTCCCCTGAACCCCCAGACAAATGGCTAATTTCCAAATGCTAATTAATTTTTGTGAATTGTTTTGGACTTGACACTTTGAATATAATGTATTATGACTTACTAAAGCCTGAAATATTGCTAAATGTCTATTCTGTAACCATTGTTGATCTATGTTAACGCATATTTTCAAAGAAGAATATTTAGCTGGAATAGTGGAGAAGAGTTAAAACAAGAAATGATTTGATCTTTCGATGACTAAATCCATCTCCAAAAACCTTATTTGCTAGTTAAGGTCTATAGCTTCAGAGTCAAACACCATGCCCAACAATTCCTCTTCTACTATTCACAGAGAAATCAGAATTTTTGGGAATTTGCAACTGGAAGGAAATAGTGGTAAAAGGTGACACATACAGTGCCCTGTGATCATCCTACATTCCTGATGATGGGCCACAAATTCTCTGGCAGGCAATTGTTGTTTTGAAATTAAAGAATAATTTAGAAACACATTCTTCTCTCATCTGGCTCTAATTCATGTTGGGTGTATCAGAATTGTTGTTTAACCTTTGTGGAACTCAATGTCTTTAATATTATAATAGGGTTAGGTAATTAGTTAAATAATTTCTAAGACCTGTCTTAATGATTCAAAATTTTTATTATTGCCGGCTTGATTTGTACTAGATGACAGGGCACACCTGGTGATATGTGCATTCTAAAGCTACTTTGTTTAACATAAAGGTCACCATTCAAGTTGAGAAAATAAATTTATAATAAATCTAAACATTAATTTGTGCTCAAATCATGAAAGCTGTCTATCTTGGGACAATCTAGAAAGTCATAAAAGAAAATAAGAGAAAAAGAGAGTAGTAGCTAAACTTAAAAAAGATAGGAAACAAAAAATACATTAAGTCAGGAATGTATTCACATAAATAAGTCTAGTATTATTCCATTGTAGAAGAATTGCCACATAAATAAGAGAGTTTTCATGGTATCAGAATTGCAAGGATAGAAGCTTAGAAATTGGCATTTACAGTCCAGACAGTGGAAACAACTCCAGAAAGTTAGAGATGAACTACAGCATTACCCACAAATCGGGAGAAAGTTTTAGGCAAAGCTATATTTCCCTTCTCTTCGAGAGAATTGAAAAATTCTATATTTAAGGAACATGAGAAATGCCAAATTCTCCTAAGAGGCCAGTGCTCACTAGATTTGACAACAAATTAGTGTCATTGATGAGGATTGTTCAAGAATACAAGAAATCCGTCCTCGCAGTATATTGCTTTTTACAATTGCACATGAAATTCTCATTGGCAGCTGGGGTCAAAGAAAATTTTCTGAGGCACTCTGAAGGTAGGATAGGCTAATAGAGAACATTGGGTTCACATACCTTTTTTAATATTGTTTGTTTTATTCTATTTGATCTTTGTATCTCTAGCCTTTAACTATGTGGCTATCACTGGTAGGCTAAATAAATGCCAAATGAGTTGAATCTATAAAGATATTATTTATTCCAAATTTCCAGTGCCTTCTCTGTTGTGAACTCATGGAGTTTGGCTCAATTTCTTGAGAAATACAAAGGATTTTTTTATGTGGATTAAATGAACCAGGGAAGTTGAAATTTGAGGATGGATCTTTTCCTTTTATGTTTCTTTTAACAAGTAGTTCATTTACCAGCAAGTTCATACATGCTAAAGTGATGTAGTCGTCACCCATGCTGCATAAGCTATTCATAAAATTGGACTTGAACATTGCCTGAGCAATTTGTTGCTTTGCCTTGTGACCAGAGTCCTTTTGTTCTGCATACACCTGTCATGAAATGTTGTAAACTGGGATTCTGACCCCCCTAGTACAAGTTATTTGCCTGTGAAATTGTGAAATAGCACTCACTTCCAGAAGGTCTCTCTCTCTAGTATAGAAACAGAAAGATTTAAATATTCTGCATCAATAAACCCAAAATAGTGTGATACTGGGATTTGACTTTTAAAGTCTTGTATGATTTTTTTTAACTTTTTTTTCCTATTCAAAACTACAATAAGCCTTTGGAGAAGTTGTGCCCTGACTGGTTCACCCAGAATGATCTTTCCCTGAACATGTTCTAGAGATGTCCATCAACATTAGCTCTATTTTTCAATGTTCCAAGACAGGTTGTATATTCATAGTGTGCTCACTTACAAAATAAATGTCTAGTGTCCAGGCACTCACACATTGTGGAATAATATTCCTTAACACTTTGTACTTTAGTTGGCTCAGTTCCTCAGTAGTTCACCAACAAATTGATATTAGTGACTTGTTGGTATTAACTATTTATTTGAACATGATCTCAAATAGGGAAAATAGGAATTCAATAAAAATTAAGGACCCTACAACATAGTAGAGAAAGGGAAAATTCTGAACCACTCAAATGATTCTAATTTCCTATTACTTCCCTTTGTGTCAGAATATTTTATCTATCTAGAACATGCTGATTATGTCAGGCCCATTGCTTGATATTTTTATATTGATTACTAATGACTGACAGATAACAGCAAAACAAACACATTATGCATAAATTTTCAAGATTTGATCACATCTTTTTATAACTGATTTCACTTACTGTAGTGCAAAACAATAAAAACTTCATAAATTATCTATAGTATTGTAACAAGAATACAAAATGTGAACTTGAGTTAGTGATTTTCAATATTATTGTTCTTAGAGGAAAATAATTAGCCCAGATGATAGCTTTTATATGTTACTTAGATATGAGGAGGTGCGTGGGTTTTAGAATTGTTCAATAGTATTTATATAACAATTTTTCTGTTTATATGTACTGAGTATGTGAATTCCAAGAACACAATATCTAATTTTAATCCTCATGAGATCAAACAGGAGGAGAAAATAGATGCAGGAAGAATTCAGTACACATTATACAAGCAAAAAACTAAAGTAAGCGGAGAACACAACTAGGTCACCAATTCTATTACAAATTTGAAACAGTAATATTGAATCAGATTTAACAAGTAATTGCCAAAACGTACAGAAATTGCCAAAAAAAGGCAAATTGAAGTAGGGGATTCTATCTATTACTGTTTAAAACATTACTCTCTCATTAATAATTTGATGCACTTATATTATGATTATTAAAGCATAATTAAAAAGACATTTACAAACTAAAAGCCCAGAACATGTACACAACTTCATATCAGTGCAATAATTTAAAAATATTATCTATTTTAATGTCATTTATCCTGTAAAAATTCCTAATAGTATATCACTAGAAATTCAATAGCCACAGATATATGGATTATAAATGCATATCTATACTAAGGTTTAATATTATTTTTCTCTTTCTTTTGAATGCTCCAGAATGCAGTATTAAGTATAAAGCAAAGCACCTCTTGAAATTGTACAATGTAAATACTCTGGATGTACAGTCAAATGAGTTGAGGGACCAGTAAAATATTGCATTCCATATGCTTTCCCCTTCTATCCCATCAAGATAATACTCATCAATTTTTTTTTCTTTTGTTTTGTTTTAATAGGCTATTATTTTATTCAAGGTCTAATACAAAGACAGTTCCTCTGAAAGATAGTCTGGGTTTCCCAAAAGAATGATACTCACTTTCTCCTCTCTGCTCTAATAGACCGTGTAGTCCATAAGGCACTCATAGAAATTTATAAAATTATACCATGAGTGTTTTTCCATATTGTCTTCTCCTCCTGA